>NC_136993.1:64336880-64406880 GCF_032717465.1 Coenobita brevimanus | reverse complement strand
TCTGATGCTTCTTGCTTTAACTCTTGCTTCAGTTCCTCTCGTTATTTCATTCTACTTTTTCGGGCAGCTGCTTCCAAGGTTTCCTTCTTCCACTGTTCGTACAAGCCAGTCTCATGGCATCTGGGCCTCATGTATTAACCCCTTAAGTCCTAATCGCATAAATTGATGCAATTTGAGTTTTATGCCAAAATGACTAATCACATCAATTGAACGCACAGTGTAAAAAACTGCGGAGAGCTTGCTCCACCCTGATTATGACATACATGGCTTAAGGCCAATGAGAACTCGCCCCTGATGTGGCGTGAGGGGAGATCGGACCAACCTGGGCAGTGGGGGGCTGTCACGGGGTTTTTAAGAGTATGCAGTATTAAAGGATAATATTCAATAATAGGCCTACTTGAGAACAGTGAAAAAGAACTGATTTGTGAAAATCAAGTAATGATTACTTTAATACGGCTTACTTCCCCGATTCTCTAGGGACGAGAATTTATAAACTTTCTCAACAGTACACAGCAGAGACTAATTACTCACACGTGCTGTTTATTAGTACTGTTGGCCTCTGGAGAAAGTGACTCCACCCCTGACAATCAATAACTAATGCTATTAATGATAAACAGGTTCATGCTGGTGCAATTAACTCCTGGTTGCACAACGGATTTTAAGCTTAATACAAAAGGACTGGCCTAAGTACCAGTTGTGAATAATGCAAAGCATTTATGGAAACTAGGAGCTATAACTAAAATAAGCTTAATGGAGAAATAAAACACGAATTTACATTACATCAAGCTCAAGGAAAAGAACTGTTAAATTTATTGATTACAATGAAATAAAGTTACGTTACATGTTTCAAATGATTTCAAAATAAGGAGAACACACTCACTCGCTCACTCAAAAGCTAAACTCTTAAACCTAGGAAAACGAAAAGAAATACTGATCAGAGAGTGGACTAAGTGGATGACTGGGCGTTGTTGCTGAGGAAGGATGCTGCACACGCTGAGCCTCTCGCCAAATAACGCTAGGTGGGAATTCAGGAACTGGACAATAGCGGCAGCGGGAACTGGGCATCGGCTGAGGAAGGACGCTGCCACACACACGCTGCTCAACACTGATCAAACCTGTTTCCACGACGCTCAAATCCTGACTGAATTCAAACAAGTGAGGGGAGGATTGAGCGCAGCCACCAACTGGTAATGGCTAGAAGTGAGCGAAACATGCCCATAACAAATCACTCAGCGGAGGTGCTAACATCGCGCACAAAGATGATCACTTATGAAACAGTGAAAAATTGTTCTGAAAACACTCCCGATCGGGTGAATACGTGGCGGTTGACCGAGTGATAAATACTGGGATTCCACTAGAATTTGCGGTTTCCCACCAAAGTTTAATGTCACGAGCTTATTTATATATAAAATCGCGCCGACTCGTGACATACTCCCCATGAAAATCAAATTTTTTTTTTTCCTTCAGGAAAAAAAAAATTCAATATACATACATACAAATCCTAACTCAGTCACACAAGATTCACACTGTGGTGTGTGTGTGCTATGCTGCTACAGGAGAAAGTCACAGTCGCCAGTGAGTGAAAAAAAAAAAACTCGTATTTACGTTAATAGAAGCAAGCTTAGGGGAAAAAACTCGGTGACGACGGTGAAAAATCCTGTACTCAGGTCAAACTGAGCGAAAAGTTTGCTACATTTACATTAACAACTAATTGTTATGTACCGTGATGTATGTGATACATGGTGTAGGTGTGACAGTTGTGGTGTAACTGTACCTACGTGTAAAATTACATAATGCAAATCAATAGTAAATGATGAAGACGAGGCAGAAGAGAAGAGGCAGCAGCATGCGTCAGGGACGATCAGCTGTTCTGCACGGCAATGCTGCACCCACCAGCTGCAACTGCGAAAGCAATCAAGGTGGAGCATCAAAAGCGTCATTTCTCTCTCTCTGCCTAGCAATCAGTACTTATGTTACAAAAAGTACAGTATTTACATTATTAACCAGGAAATGTAGTCAAGGCGTCTCTGCAGAACATCAAACGCTGACCCTGTTTACTGGTTAAACTCTAAACTTGATTAGCGAAAAGACTGGGCGTTTCTGCAGGACATCAAATGCTGCAATTCGCTAAATTAACCAGGGAACATGGTCAAGAGCAAAGAGACTGGGCGTTTCTGCAGGACATCAAATGCTGCAATTCGCTAGGGACCCAGTTTACTGGTTAAACTAACTCTACACTTACGATTAATGATAGGAAGCTGAGAATCCCTACGCAATCTCGGGCAGGTCACATTTTAACACCCACCGTGGGTGTGAACAGTCATGTGGATAATGTGCATTCTCTGGGAATCCTCTGAGAGGTCCACAGCTCGAGATGTTCCACAAGGTAATTCATACACAGTCTCGGACTGTCTCTACGGGGTTCTTAAACTCCCTCTTAACTTACGGTACATATGTATGTACAGGCCCTGGACATACTGTTACCTGTTGGGCCAATGGGCGAGATGTCAGGTCTGCACCCACATTACCACTGCCCTGTCTCTCAACTGACTCAGAGATTATGGGTGTGGTTTCAAATGGCACAGGAAGGACATGTTCCTGATTAGTGGTACATGAACACACATTGCAGGAAAGCACAAAATTATCTATCTCTCGTTCCATCCCTGGCCAGAAAAAATCAGCTCGGATACAGCCCTGGGTCTTCCTATTGCCCACGTGACCTCCTGAGGCTGAACAATGACCCCATTCTAACACTGCTAGGCAGTACTTAGCGGGAATGACAAACTCCAGTCGAACCTCGCCCTGGGGTGTTCGTGACTCACGGTACAGCCGTCCTTGTTTGCAAGGAACTTGGCTTGACCTCCACCTGAATACTTTATCAATCTACCTTTTGTTTCTTTCGCATGACAGCAAGTGTCGGGTCAGAATGTTGTTCTTGAACAACAACTTGGCTACAGATCAGATCTAGCAGCGATTCAATGGTCACCGGGGTGACTCTGTTTGAAGCCTCAGCCATGGCTTGTGTTACTATAGCCGAAGTCTGAGTAGCTTCATCTTCAGTGCAACTATCCTTGGCACCGGGAATATTGCCTATGATAAGGTCAAATAAGGGTTCTGGCATGACAACTGCGGCTATTGTACCAGTGTAAAATTAAGATGCCACCTGGATACGTGCCTTAGGGAACAATCTCACTGATCCATCAATAAGGTTAGCTTGGATCTGTCGACCTGTGTACTCCTCAGGCTGAACTAGATTCTGCCTGACAGAGCAACCTGAGGAACCATTGTCTCTCAGGACCTACACAAGAATGTCTCCCACAAACCCTGGCTGAACAAGGAAGGCACTGTCACCTGTGGGAGGGCCTGTGGAGGAAGCAGCCAGCCACTGATTAGGCTGCTGAATAAATCTCTCTATCTATCTATTGCCAGACGCCTCAATCCCGTTTGGGACGGCCACAAACAAATCGCCTCCAAGTCGCCCTGTCCCCCTCCATTTCACTGCCCTGCTCCCAACTCACACACCCCTCTCTCATATACCTCTCCACCCCATCCCTCCATCTCATCCTCGGCCTCCCCCTCCCTCTTCCCCCCTCCACCTCACTCACATACACTCTCTTCGTCAGTCTTTCACCCTTCATCCTCTCCACATGGCCAAACCACCTCAGTGTGTTCCTCATAACGCTTACTATCACATCCACTTCCACACCACAACACTCCTTTATATCCTCATTCGTCAGCCTGTCTCTCCATGTGACTCCACAGGCTCCTCTCAAATAACTCATTTCCAGTGCTCTCACTCTTGACTTGTGTCCTTCCAACAACATCCAAGCTTCACTTCCATACGTTAGAGTTGGGATCACAATACTGTCATGTAGTAACTTTTTCACTTCCATGCTCACTTCCCTGTTTCTTATCACTGCTTTCAAAGAACCAGCAACCTTTCTTCCCTGCTGTACTCTTTCAAGCACTTCACCCTCCAAACCTTCATCCTTACTCATCACACTACCCAAGTACTTAAACGTACTCACATTTTCCAATTCCTCACCATCCAACCTCGCTGTACATTCACTGACTTCACCCCTCTCAAAGACCATCACTTTACTCTTCCCTACATTCACCTTTAGATTCCATTTCTTACACACTCTCCCAAACTCATCCACCAAGCCTTGCAGCTCCCCTTCGTCTTCACTCAACAACACAGTATCATCTGCAAACAACAGTACAGGGAGTTTCCAAACACTATCCTCTCTCACCAGGGCCACTCCAACATCCACCATCCTACCTTGTACCTCTTTTATTACCCCATCCATGTACAGGTTGAACAACCATGGAGACATGACAAATCCCTGTTTCAACCCAACTTTCAAAGAGAAAAATTCACTTAGTTCACCATCCACACGCACTGCAGCCTTTGCACCATCGTACATACTCTTCACAGCATTCAACAATTCCCATCTACTCCATATATTCTTAACACTTTCCACAATAAATGATGCGGCAAACATGGTGCCCTGAGAATTAGATACTTGAGAGGTTGTACTCACTGTCGGGGAAGATGGAGCATTGATCTCCTGTGGCAGAGTGATCACTGTCGCTGTGGGACTAGAGAACTGTGGGGGAGTACCCGTACTGGTAGGGACGTGACCACCGTGCTGCTGCTGAGGAATGAAGGCTGCTTTCGCCTCCTGCCTCCTATTCACTTGAGCTGGTGCTGAAAAAGACAGTCCCGACGGTCGGTTGTGTGGCTGATACTGCTGCTGGTTAGGGTACTTGTTGTACCGCTTCCACTCAGGTTTCTGAGTGTTTTGCCCCTGGTCCTTCTTCTGCGGTTTTGGACCTTGGCCATTATTCTGAAAACGGCCTTTTTGCTTGGGTTCAGTCTGAGATGGTTTCCCACATTTATCAGCTTTTCTGTTCCAGGTATGCTGCTTGCGAGATTGATACCCATATGCAGTGAAGAATGCGTCAGCCTTCTCCACCATTTGGCTGGCATCCTTTACCTGACAGATCTTAAGCTGAGCCATAAGTTCAGTAGGCCACGACTTTTCTAGCTGCGTGTGCAGCATAAGGTCGATTATCCCCTCACACGTGGAAGGAGTTTCATCTTTCTCCATCCACTCACCTATGTAAGCAGTAAGCCGGTCAAGAAACCGAACGGCAGTCTCTTTTTCCTGTAAACGCGCCCTTATGAACTGACTCTTGGCGTCGTCAACTGTGAGACCGTACGCTATGATGAGTGCGGTCTTCATTGTCTCATACGTGAGGTTGTCTCCACGAATTCTGTGGAGAATATCGTCAGGGCCCTCAAACAGGCTAAGAAACTGAAGCCGCTTAGCTGCATCATCCAGATGGTAAAGCTGAGCCATGTCTTCAAAACGAGTTATGTATGGCTCGATTCGCTCGCCTTCCTTGTATGGGGGAAGCTTGATGTGTGGGGTCGCCATAATATGTGCAGGGATAATGCTCGTGGAGCTTGGGCCAGCTGCACTAGATGTGTCTGAAGCCAAGGAATCTCGCTTGAGCTTCAACATTTCAAATTCATGTTTTTCGCGTGCTTCTCGCTCGGCACGTTCGTGTTCTCGTTCTCTCTCTCGTTCCTCACGGTGTTCTCGCTCATGTTCTAACTCGAGTTCACGTTGTTTTCACTTATGTTCTAACTCGAGTTCGCGTTGTTTTCGCTCATGTTCTAACTCGAGTTTGTGTTGTTTTCACTCGTGTTCTCACTCTCTCTCACATTCCTCACGCTGTTCTTGCTCGTATTCGCACTCTTTTTCGCGTTCCTCACGCTGAATTCAACGCTCCTCATGAGCATCGCTCTCGCGTTGCTGCTCGTAAGTAAACCGAGAGAGGACAAAGTCCTTTATTTTCTTGGGGAAAGTAAACCCCATATTTTTAGCTTCCTGTACATTGATGCTGGTAGACATGATGCTGAGTCAATCCAAGTGAACTAGGGACTCGGTACTGACTGCGATTTTGCAGAGAAAGATGCCAATAATCGAGAATAAAGAATATAGGCACAGGTTAGTGGTGACCAGTTTTATCTAATTAAATTGGTAAAGAAAGAAAATTAAACAAAACCCTGACTGTGAAAACTATTACTTAAAATTGATAAAAATTAATTAATAATCACCAGTAAGATAGTGCCTATAGACTTTAATGATCAATACTTCAGTATGAGTGAGTATTATCTCATGAATAGCTTTAGAGCTAGGAGTTAATATCCTGGAATGAGGTCGCCAAATGTCACGGGGTTTTTAAGAGTATGCAATATTAAAGGATAATATTCAATAATACTTGAGAACAGTGACAAAGAATTGACTTGTGAAAATCAAGCAATGATTACTATATGCCGGCTTACTTCGCCGATTCTCTAAGGACGAGAATTTATAAACTTTCTCAACAGTACACAGCAGAGACTAATTACTCACACGGGCTGTTTATTAGTACTGCTGGCCTCTGGAGAAAGTGACTTCACCCCTGACAGTCAATAACTAATGCTATTAATGATAAACAGGTTCTTGCTGGTGCAATTAACTCCTGGTTGCACAACGGATTTTAAGCTTAGTACAAAAGGACTGGCCTAAGTACCAGTTGTGAATAATGCAATGCATTTATGGAAACTAAGAGCTATAACTAAAATAAGCTTAATGGAGAAATAAAACACGAATTTACATTACATCAAGCTCAAGAAAAAGAATTGTTAAATTTATTGATTACAATGAAATAAAGTTACATTACATGTTTCAAATGATTTCAAAATAAGGAGAACACACTCACTCGCTCACTCAAAAGCTAAACTCTTAAACCTAGGAAAACGAAAAGGAATACTGGTCAGAGAGTGGACTAAGCAGATGACTGGGCATCATTGCTGAGGAAGGACGCTGCACACGCTGAACCTCTCGCCATATTACGCTAGGTGGGAATTCAGGAACTGGACAATGGCGGTGGCAGGAACTTGGTGTCAGCTGAGGAAGGGCGCTGCCACACACACGCTGCTTGACACTGATCAAACCTGCTTCCACGACACTCAAATCCTGACTGAATTCAAACAAGCGAGGCGAGGACTGAGCCCAGCCGCCAACTGGTAACGGCTAGAAGTGAGCGAAACATGCCCATAACAAATCACTCAGCTAAGGTGCTAACGTTGTGCACAAAGACGATCACTTATGAAACAGTGAATAATTGTCCTGAAAACACTCCTGATCGGGTGAATACGTGGCGGTTGACTGAGTGATAAATACTGGGATTCCACTAGAATTCGCGGTTTCCCACCAAAGTTTAATGTCACGAGCTTATTTAAATATAAAATCACGCCGACTCGTGACAGGGGCCACCCCCATCTCAGCCGCCTCCATGCCACCCTGTATTCCACTCCCTCACGCCCTCCTTGTCCCCCATCACTCTCCTACCGCTCCATGCAACTGCATCTCTCCTCCCACAACAACCTATGTCCCTTCTCGCCCTCTCTTGCCCCTCCTTCTTCCCTGCTAACCTCATCCCCTCCCCAAGCCTCACCCCATCTTTCCTTTCTTGTCCCTCACTACCCTTCCAACCCACAACAGGCCCCCGAGTGTTAGGCCTGATGTACGGACATGATTCATATTATTTCTACTTTTTCCCAAGTTTTTACATCTCACTCTGTTCATTTCTCACTTCGTACCTACCAGTTTCTGTATGTACGTCGTTGGAGAACGCTGTGTTGTACCACATACGACGCATCTTATTTATGTTATTTTATTTTATTTTATTTTTCATTCTCCCTACCTGCCCAGATTAGCAACTCTGAGTAGTGTCCGTCTGTATTTGTTTTTGGAAGACTATGAGGCCTTGTAGGGCTATTCCCTGCTCTGTTTTATCTCCCCACACATACAAACACACCTGTTTTCATGGCTTGTGTGATAAATTCCAATGAAATGGAGAGTTTCCACAAGAGAATTTGGTTGTTGCCGAAACTGTAATGATAAGTGTGATGAAGTGTAATGATAATGTGATAATTATAATGGTGTGATAAATGTGTAACGAGAAGTTGGGACATTAAAAAGAAAAATCGGAAACAAATTATTGTTTTATTTTTTTCCTTTCTTATGCATGCATTTACAGCATTATTCAACTTTATTTTGATGTCCTTGATGGTTATAAACATTTATAGGCTATGTGTCTGTTTTAGTTTTGGAATGACTATGAGGCCTTATAGGGCTACTCCCCACGCCTGTTATATCTCCCCACACCTACATACACACCTGTTTTTATGGCTGGTATGACAAATCCCATTGAAATGGAGGGTTTCCACAAGCGAATTTGGTTCTTGCCAAATTTTTCTCCCCAAGTACCACCAAGGCCTTGTAGGCCTACTCCCCACACTAGTTATCTCCCCACACCTACATACACACCTGTTTTCATGGTAGATGTTACAGAACAGAATGAAGTGCTTTCTTTTCATACAAAAAGCTGGTTATTTCCAACCCCTGTACCTATAGGCCTACTCTCCACAGCCTACTTTATCTCCCCACGGTCTGATAATCTTCCCACACCTACATACACCTGTTTTCATGGTTCTTGTGACAAAACACTTTGAAATGACCTGTTTCAATAAGAAAAATAGGTAGTTTTCAAAATTTTCCTGTTTTCAATTATTTTAGAGGGGTAACTATCATAAACTCTTTTTAACTTTGACGCGATTGTATGGTAACCATTAGGCTTACGGGGGCATGGATTGCGTTGTCAGGTGTGTAAATTCTTCCTCTTTAGCCAGAACACAGTCAATTTTGCCCTTGATGAAAGTCGCCAAAACACCTCCGAATTGCGGTTGTGAGAGGTAACCTGCCTGAAACAATTGCGGTCTTATGGGGTTAATGACCACCTGGAGATGTCCATGTAGCATGTATACATGGTCTAGTGTTTTGCTGCATTGTTTGAATATTTTGCTGGTAATTACCACCACAAGTAAGCACTGGTAACCCTCCTGCATGCATCCCTGTCACGCTTCAGTTACCTGCTTATCTCTGTCATGGATAGACCTACGCAAAAAAATTTTCCCTCTATGTCTGGTGAGATGTCAGTGAGCCTGCCTCAAGGTCGTTGCCATAGTGACTGCACTCCCTCTGCTCACACCACCATACACTCACACCACACTTCTCAAAGCCTACGTGGAAATAGTGTTTGTGGTTACTTGTGTCACGCATACAGACACAGCCACAAAAAACACAAAAGTTACCCTACTTCCAAAGGCTGTCGCTCTCATTACTACCTGGACATTTTGTGGCCATCAGCTTGATGTGGAAAGATTGGTGAGTATTGACACTTAGTTTTATTAGCTTGGTGAATGAGTTTGGGAGTGTATGTAAGAAGCAGAAATCTAAAGGTGAATGTAGGGAAGAGTAAAGTTATGGTCTTTGAGAGAAATGAAGGTAATGTACAGTGAGACTGGATGAGGAGAAAATGAAATATGTGAGTGTGTTTAAGTACTGAGGTAATGTGATGAGTAAGGATGGAAGTTTGGAGGGTGAAGTGCTTGAAAGGGCACAACAGGGAAGAAAGGTTGCTAGTTCTTTGAAAGCAGTGATAAGGAACAGGTAAGTGAGCATGGAAGTAAAAAAATCACTCCATGACAGTATTGTGATAACAACTTTTACCTATGGAAGTGAAGCCTGGACCTTGTTGAAAGGACACAAACCAAGAGTGAGAGCAGTGGAAATGAGTTATCTGAGAGGAGCACATGGAGTTACATGGAGAGACACACTGACAAATGAGGAAATGAAGGACTGCTGTGGTGTGGTTGTGGATGTGCTAGAAACCATTAGGAGAAAGACATTGAGGTAATTTGGCCATGTGGAGAAGATGGAGAGCAATAGACTAACAAGGGGAGTGTATGTGAGTGAGGTGGAGGGGGAAGAGGGAGGGGGAGGCCGAGGATGAGATGGAGGGATGGTGTGGAGAGGTATATGAGAGAGGGGAATGTGAACTGGGAGCAAGGCAGTGAAGTGGCATTGGGCAGGGCGACATGGAGGCTATTTGTTTATGGTCACCCCTTAGGGAATTGAGGTATCTGGCTATTGATAGACAGGTAGTTTTTTTTTTTTTTTTTTGGGGGGGGCTAAGTATTAACTGAGATATTATGGTAAAAATAAACAGTGATTTTCCAGAAATCCCCGACTGGGGGAGGGGTTGGCAGAAATAAGTGCCGGACACCTTAGATTAAGGGAAAATGAACAAGTACTTGGAACTATGATTCATATAAATTTCCCCCCCCCCCACACACTGTATTAGGCGATTCTCGGGGTGTGTCGCAGCTGATGAAATGATACATCTGACATTACCTGACAAACTTTGGCCTGTGTTAATCATCGCTAACATATTACCCACTTCGAAATCTGGAGAAATGGGTCACTGGGTTTGTTTTTTTCATTAAGGATCACATTAGATATTTCCTTGATTATTTTGTAACTTTTTAAAGAAATATAAAACATTACAATTGTGCATACAACCCTACTGCCTGCAGTGTTTCTTTTTATGTTTGTAGGGCCTATGTACAGTATTATTTTTCAAACATATCATATGCACAAAAGGTGTAGACAGATTGATGGTGATAATCAAAGCACACTTCAGTAAACATAATTTTGTCGTGAACGATAAATAGGTACCAAAATATGTGTATAAATACTTTCCTATGCTTCTTCCAGACTGCCGACGCACTTTCTGTCAGAATGAATATACTTACAAAGAATATATGTTTTACCTAAGCAAGAATCTTCATTGAAGCTTGCAGTCACTTCATGATGGTAACTATCAGTCCTTGCAGTTCCATAATAGGTGATGGTTGGGTTGGTGGATGACAGCACTTGGCAATAATCTACAGATGGATATGTAAACCTCTGGAGTTGAGATTCCAACAGGCATCTAAGGACAATGGGAGGCACGGGTGGATACGGTATTTTTTGGAGGATTCATGAAGTGTTTTTTAATGTATCTATGATTGATTTATTGTTCTTTTGTTTTTTCCGTAGGTACAAGCCTGGGATATGACATATGGACTACTAGCGAACTTGAGTATAGCTATGCGAAATCCCCATTAGCTGAACTGTGGTGTGATGAACATTTGGAAACACTGTGTGACACACACAAACTGCCCATGATGTTTTGCTTGAAATGTTCAGACCCACTGTACCTGAGTGATGGGCACTGCCTGATATGTCCAGGACTAGGATATATGCGATAAGGAAACATTATTAATGTCTTCAAATGTTTCACTTTGTTTTAATTTGTCCCCTCTCTCTCTCTCTCTCTCTCTCTCTCTCTCTCTCTCTCTCTCTCCATACATTTATATATTATATACATATATATATATATATATATATATATATATATATATATATATTATATATACATATATATATATATATATATATATATATGAAAAGAAGAAAAGACTTCTCTTAAATCCGGTAATAGGTGTGGTGGTATTAGTTGTAGTTGCTATAGCTGTATAGTGAATGTAACTGTGGTAACAAAGAGAATAAGATGATATTAGGAAGAAAGAGAAAAACAGGATGAAGTTCGAGAGTGCGAGACTACACCATACTTTTTTTTTTTTTCCAGTACACTCGCCTTGGTGAAACGAGTGAAAGTATCCTATCATGTTCAAGGTCAAGTAAATGCATCCGGAAACGCTAAGTGAGAGAGAGAGTGCCCTACGGAAGTGAATGTTGTTATTGCTATGTGAAAGCACAGTTTCAGCCGAGTGTTTTGTTGTTATTTGCTGAGTGAAAGAACAGTACCAGCCAAGTGAAAGCATCCGGAAACGCTAAGTGGGAGAGATTACCCTGTGAAAGTGAAAGTGTTTGTGGTCAAGGCCATTCACCTTGGTCTCCCTTCCTCATATACCAACCAGCTGCTGAACAAGGTGGATGTGGGTCCTGCTGAGCTCTCATGATTAAAAATCATCCCTTGCATACGTCTGGACAAGGGGATGTGGCCTAGTTACGTCATAATCAGATGGGGGAAGAATATCCCTTGTGTAGCTCTGGACAAGGGGGTGTGGCCTAGGTACGTCATCATCAGATTGGGGGAGGGGGAAGATTCACCCCTTGTGTAGCTGTTGAGAAGTGGGCGGGGCCTACTTATGTAATAATCAGGTGAGGAGGGGGAGGGGGAAGAGGGGGAGAGGGAAGTAGGAAGGAGGGAGTTGGAGGGGGAGGGGGGGTTTGGGGTGGATTGCTTGCAGCCATGCCTTTACTTGCATATTGCCGAGCACTTTTTTATTACCGGCAGAGGCATTCCAAGCAAACCTTTGGATTGACAGCTAGGGGCTGGAGTAATTGGTGTTTATTTTATTTATTCATTTATTTTTTTTTTACCAATCGTAGAACTGCTCTTCGCAATTATGAGTCACTGTCTGCTAAATAGGGTTCACAGGTTTGCAAATGGCCCTGAATTAACATTTCTTGAATGTTGACGCAACATCACTGTACCTGGAAAGACAGAATGTCGTGGTAATAAAGATGTAAACATAGTATCTTGTTCCCATTTTCCATTATCGAGTGGTTCCATTTACTATCTTTTGGTGTACGCATCCAGAAGGGCCTCAAGTCTTGCATATTACAATGATCACCATGTCGTGGGTATAGACGGTTGCAAAATAGTAGCAAAAAAATCGCCATAGTAGGGAAAGGCATATGGTACATCGTAACATCCACTTCCCGGTAATAATGGACTTCTTCAGGCGTTGCCAATCAAGAACATTTTGTGCACATGGAAATGGCTTTGTAATAATATTTTGCCAAGCTAAATAGTAGCACGAATATAACACATATGTAGCTAAAAAAATAACCATAATATGTAACTAATACTCCCTTGTAAGGACTGACTATTTGTTACCTTCAGGCGTGCTCATCATGGCCAGTGACTGACATTTGGACTGAGAATACAAGATGAGTAATTTAATTCCAGTTTATTACGAATTACTTCATTCACCACCAAGAAACTCAGTGTACACAAGTGTTGAGGTGGATGGTCTTCAGTGCTTCACTGCAGCGAGTTTCTATGAAACCAGGAAAATCGTATGTCATTAGTCAAAAGGAATAATGAGAAAAAGTAGCGAATTTTGGCTGTCATATTGTCAAAACAATAAATTGAATATTTTATGTTATGAAACACAGTGTTATCATGGTATGTTGATACTTGTCTCTGTTTTGTCACATTCAGGCTGGCGGTACGAACAGTGGAAAAAAACCTTTAAAGCAGCTGCCCGAGAACGAAGACTGAAGCAACAGAAGGAACTGAGGCAAGAGTCGAAGCAAGAGGCTTCAGACAGTTCCTCATCCAGAGTCAGGATCCTAACCTCAGCTCATATGCAGGGGCCTCTGTTGCTTCATCTGTTAGGTCTCAGTCTTGGAGTTGTGACCTTTGTGCTGGAGAGGCTGATGTCTCCGTCAAACTCATATTATCCCCATTGAATCCCATAATGAATTTTTATTTTAACTACCATTAGACGATTCTTTGCAACTTACCTTAATTAACCTTGACTAATTTCTTTGGTACACCTGGCAACAGTTCCGCCTGGGCCCCCCAGTAGCGAGATATAGTAGATGTGGCAGAAGTGTGTGTGTTTGTTCGTCTGTACATGCTCGAAAAATGTTCGGATCGTCAACTCTCTCACTCCATTGTGAACGTGAATCAGCCTTTGTCAGCAGTTTTAATTAAAAGACAAATCCTCTTTAATCTGTGCTGATAATGCTACATACTGATTACTTAATGACCTGAGAGAGAGAGAGAGAGAGAGAGAGAGGAGGGGGGAAAAAGTTATGGAGGATATCCAATCATCGTGGAATATATTGTAACGGGTAGCAATGCAACAATATTTCATTTTTTTTATTGTTGTTAGGAATACAAAGTGTCAGTAACCTGAAACGATCCACAATAATGACTGGGAAAACTATTATCATGTCCAATACAAACAACCTAGCTGTTCGTCCCCCCCAACTCCGACCCACCTACCGTCCTGACCTCCCGTCTCTCCCCCATAACCACACACCGCCATCTATGGAGTGAACTCAAAGGCCGAATCACGTTCACAATGGAGTGAGAGAGTTGACGATCTGAACATTTTTCGAGCATGTACAGAAGAACAAACACACACACTTCTGCCACATCTACTATTTTACGCTACTGGGGGGCCCAGGCGGAACTGTTGCCGGGTGTACCAAGAAGCTCCCGTGAGGAAATTAAAAGCTTCCAAAGAATGTGGAAATAAACACCAGAAAGATGGCCATTATGATGACGAAGATAAGAATAGCAAATTATATATCCCAGACTTAAAGGAAAATACAAAACTGCCCAATTACTAACATTATTAAGCTTTTTCCCAGGTGACTTATCTTGGCCGTTTACGTCTTCACCTCAAGGTTGTCTTTTATAATTTACTCTTGACACCAGAAAAGATTTACACAGCTTACAAAAATGCCCTGGTCGTGGATGGATTAATAAAAGCTATATCTAAACCTTCCAAAAAGTATAATTACTAAAATGAATAAAGTCGCTTGGATAGCAAATATATATATAATAAAAACGACATCAGTGGGCTGAATGGAATAACTTTGGCATAATACAGATCACATTTGACAGAAATAGATATCTCTTTTTCACATAATCAGTAGCCTACTAATCATTTTACTGTTTTATCTTCTTTTTCTAATACCTTCAACTCTCTCTCTCTCTCTCTCTCTCTCTCTCTCTCTCTCTAGCTGATCAAGTCGTTCCGTTCAACTTAAAGTCATTCCTCCCCCCACCCTTTGTAGCGACCGAGATATTATAGAAAATACATACCTCCTTTTGTTTAAAAACTTTCTACTAAGCTAAATACACTCGATTGTCGATTAAGGCACTAAACTTTCAAGAGTCATCTTACTGAAGGGGATAGTTTCTTTTTGGTTTAACCATAAAAGTTATTTATTTTGTCATTAAGATTATAATAGAAATTGTTATGTACTGATAAGGAATGTACACCTACGTAGGCAATGAAAACAATAAATGCTGTTATATTCATATGCCTTTTCTGTCATCACAATACATAATTCTTCAGTTTTCAGTGTTATACTGGAGATGCTTTAGTTTGACGTAAACCTGATTTGTGCAAATTATACTGAACCAGGGCCAAGTAAATTACAACAGATTACAACCAGGGTCATGTTATAATGAACAACCTTCTAACTTTGTTGAACCATGAGATCTGTGGTTCCAGAGACTACTCACTAGTACTATTTTAGTTATCAATCACTGGAAAACAGCAAGTGTGGATGAAACACAAACCGCTGAGGTAACATCGTACAAGCCACGTTTTCAATAAAAGGATAATAACTCTCTACACTAGGGCACGTAATGTTTGCCGGAGGAACATTAATGTGCTTAGAAGTTTGAGGCTTACTCCTTTTCAGGGCCTGCTGTTGCTCCTTCTGCTGGGTTTCAGTCTGGAAGGAATGGTGTCTATCGAAGAGTAGTTCCTGATATCCAGACCACGCTACCCGTAAGCCCTTTCTGTGCAGTGACCTCTTGTATATATTCTAATATTCTTGCTATCTCCAAGTAATTCTACTTACCATAGGAAAGAATTCTAGCACTGAAAGAGTTACCGTAATGAAAGCTCTGTCTATCCCCTCCATTTCGAATACCTTGTTTTCACAAATAACCAAATTGCCTAGAGACAACAATTACGTCACTGGATGAGAGGGACTTTTTCTTTCACGAGGCTGCCACAAGAAAAATTTGATTCAGCAAAATATATTTTTCATTGAAAAGGTTCATTTTTACTTTACAAAACGTCTTCCCTAAACTGAAGCAAAAATGAAGTATAACAGACACTATCATGCTCGTGGAGATCCACCTTTTCAGGCTGATAACTTTACTTTCTTATTCTTTAACCACAACACAATTTTATTCAGTCTAGAAGAAAACATTCGTTTTATTTTTTGAAGGTATAGGCATCACTTACCCATTCACTCCTTCACTACCATGGATGTTTTTCGGATCTGAATAACACTATCTCGTAGGAGCAATAATGAAATGGAATACTAATTCGTAAGGAACAATCTGCTTGTCGGTTTGTTAAGCTGTTTACAAGAAATAAACTTTTGTAATGCCAGCAAGATTTTGTGGACGCGCTATGTATTCGAAGAGTGAAACAGCTAAACCTGGACTTTTGACGTGGCAAAACCGAACTGTGATTGAAAAACATTTATACAAGAGCTTGAGAACAGCGTTGTTTGCCATCTCCTTTTGCCTATACAATGATAACATGCATAGCAATGATCCTTGTCTTAAGACCCTGACCTATACTCATTTCACGAAGTCTGGTACCATCAGTGATGTCGTCAGCACCTGTAGCACTAATAAAGGTCCTCCGTACTGGATATACCTATCTGTATTGCCTTTATACATTGGTTCTCAAGGTAATACATCGAGGTTTACCTAGTACTGGGGATTTACATCAACACTACAGGCACTGTGGACGTCAGAGACGGTGCCAGACTTGGTGAAATGGAGTATAGTTGTTAGATATTACCTCTTTTATCTTAACTTGGCAGTGATTTTCCTCAATTTGCAGGTCATATTACGTAACCAAATGGCACAATAAAACAGTGAAATAGCTTTACATCCTTACCGTAGCACATCTTCTTGAACTGCATCATATTCTAGTGCTGATGTCTCTCTACTGTTCCACATTCAGCTAGCGAGATGGCAAACACAGGTGAATTGTAAGTGCAGAGAGTATCGCGTAGAGGAGAATATGAGAGATTGTAGTGTGATATGAGTGTGATGTTTAGGCAGAACCGTCAGGAGGTACTGATACTTTAATTTTCAAAATGGAAGCGGATATAGGCTGATAGTAAAGTAATAGTTAATATATTGTCTTGCCTCCTGCCTTTATCACCAAATCCTTCAACTTAAGTAACTGGGTCTGCGCTTCGCGTAAGAGTGGAGGTGTTTGAATCAAGGTCAGTACTTTAAAATTTATGGAAGAAGTGATCATCCGGAAAAAGAAATGGCGGAGTAACTACTAAGGTCATAGGCAACCAGTTCTGAGGAAAAAATATTTATCACAGCAGCCATCCCAGATCACTACATGTAGGTAGGGCTGGGAGGGTAAGGGACTCCCAGGAAAACACAAGACAAAAAAGAATAGAGAAAGGCAGAAGATGTGAGGCAGGATGGACAAAAAGTAAAAAATGTCATCAGTGTATAATATTTCCTCAAATAAGTCAACAGCCTTTGTTAAGTAGGAGTTAATAAGGAGGACTTAATCGAGACTGTAACTTTGTAACATTTATTATGAGCGTTTATTTTTTAAACTGAATGAAATAACTTGATGGTAATAAGAATAAAATACTCCATATAGTGATGGTGTAAAGGCAAGGACAAGGCGGGGCAAGGGAAGATGACAGAACAAGGCCGACGAAGACAGGGAAGGGCACACGATGGCAGGGCATGGAACGGTAGGACAGGGCAGGGCAGACAGGGCAGAACAGGATGGGGCAGGTAAGGGCAGAAAAGGACGGGGCAGGTAAGACAGGAAGACCAATGACGGGACAGGCCAGAGCATGACAAACAGGGCAGGCAAGACAGGAAACACAATCGCGCGGCAGGGGAGACAGGGCAAACAAAGCGGAAAGTATAATGGGGGGACAGGGGAGGGCAGGGCAGTGCAGGGCAGGGTTGGGTAGGGCAGGGTTGGACAGGGCAGGGTTGGGCAGGGCAGGGCAGGGCAGGGTTGGGCAGAGTAGGGCAGGGTTGGGTAGGGCAGGGCAGGGCAGGGTTGGGCAGTGCACGGCAGAGTTGGGCAGGGCATAGTAAGGTTGGCAAGGTCGATCAGGGCAAGAGAGCAGGGCAGTGGAAGCAGTGATGGGCAGTACAGGACACAGACAAGAGAGCAGCAGCAGGGTAAAGCAGGGCCAAAGTAAACAGGGCAGGGTAAGGTATGACAGAGTAATGCAAGCCAGGTTACAGCAGGCCAAGGCAAAGCATTGCAGAGAGAAGCGGTACTCGCCAGGGTGAAGAACAAGGTTTAACAATGAAGGGTTGGGCAGGGTAGAGCATGGCAAGGTTTGACAGGGTAAGCAAAATTCAGGGCAGGTTAACACTTGAGGTACGATGATGCTATGCAACCATATTATTATTTAATTCAAACAATCTGATATAACAGTAGAGAATATTGTCTACCTGTGGGCTTTCATTTACCTCCTCGATACGAGAGATGAGGGACGTCTCGTGAGGTGTGTGACTAATGCTGACGTTAGCTAGAACAAAATCAGGACGATATCGTCAGCTTGAAAGTATTAAGACAAGTAGTTACGTCCTTCAGATTGATAATGCGTCTTTTATTTTTCCCAAACTATGATAAGAATATTACATTTAGCTTAGGAAAAATGTATTGTGGTGATGGGATTAGAAACAAACTTACATTAATTCATCTCGTGCGGTTTACCAAAGTCTTACTGAGCTTACAGGGATGTGGTTGTTTTTGTTTTTCCCATGGTTTATATGTCGGAAATAAGGGAAAAATCACGCCCACATCAACACCACAACTCTCTATCAACTCCTGATTTGCATATGTTTCTCTGAGTAACTCAGTATGCTTCTCTCAGACACCTCATATTCACTGCTCTCATTCTTCACTTGTGCCCTTCGAACATTATCCAAGCTTCACCTCAGTGCGATAGAGTGGTAATCGCAACACTATCAGGTGTGTGTGTTTTTTTTTTCCTGCGTACTCACCTCCTTCGTCCTTTTCACTGCTTCCATTGAACCAGCAACTTTTCTTTCCTGCTGCATCCTTTCATGCACTTCATCCTCCACAGTTCCGTTCTTACTTATCTCATTAATTAAAGTCTTGAATGAACTAACATTATTTTCTAACCTACCTTTTCACCCTGATTTTTCGTTTCTTACACACGCTATCCCTATTTCACCACCAAGTAAGATCGAAATTATCATCAAGTCCTTTACTGCCCCATGCGAGGCGTAGAGGGTCGGGGTTAGGCTACTTAAAATGGATATTTAAGGTAAGTGTGACGAGTACCTTTCCCTTCAGTGGCATTAATGTATGAGCAAAAGGCCCTAAATGCCTCTCAGATGTAAATCGTTGTTGGCGAAATCCTACTTGTGTTCCTTAACCCACTAGACCTCCAGGCGTCCATTTAGTTATAAGGTTGCCACCCGGATTCTAAATGGTTTCCTTGGCTTCAAGAAATCATTCATTTTGGCTTACTTTTTAGTAATACAGTATATAGTGAATGGACAGTAGACGCCTCCACCCATCAAATCATTATTACCGCATTCCTCATCATAAAATCATGTTATATGAAATCGTCCATTTTACCATCATTGAAGAGCCATCACTCACCCAACCTCTAACTGAATAAAGGTTTTAGAAAACTTCTCACCACGTAGTACCTGAAATATGGAAAGGGCAGCAGTTGCTAAGACCCAGATATATAATTACGACTGGCTGTTGCCTCCCTCCTCCCTTCATTGTTCCCCCTGTCTTCCGTAACTGTTTCTCCCCCATCCTTCTCCTCCATACCAGAGAGAGTCCGTCACATGAATAAATAAGCTTCCGCCCCCCAAATCCCTAGGAAAAAAGATCTGCGCCTGTGCTTTGTGGTGGATGTCGGTATATAATGAGGTAAGAATGGGCGTCTAAGGCATTGGTTGACGAGGGTGCAAAGTGGCTGCAGTTTCTGTTGGTGAAACCACTGACAAGGTAAGGCTGTGATTCTGACAGACGTTGAAAAATGTTTAGTCTGCCAGTGTTACCTGCGGTTTGAAAGTACTAGATGAGCTGTAATAAGATGTTGCTAATTGATTTTTAATCGGACTATAATACCGTTCGACTTACCTCGTAACTCATAAAACTTTGTCACCGGTATTTAACAACTAATCTCAGACAGGAAGATACTGCACAGAAATTACGCAGTCTTCAGCCTACTGAAACAGAATTTCCTATATTATTAGTAGTAGTACTAAATAACTGCCAAGAAAGTGTTTTAAATAGGTATCTCTTTAATGAAAGAATTTTATATACTTAAATTCAAGTAAAAACTGTTGTTCATTGTCTATATTAATGCTTAACAGGCCAAAGTAATTACTCTCCATATGAAGTTAACTGATATTAAGTATTCACTTATTTTTTGCCCCAAAGATATATACAATATAACATTCCGACACATATTTCCTTCCTTACTTTTTTTTTTTTTTTTTTTAATGTTCGTGTACTTTAAACACTTCACATAATTTTTTTTTTCGCTATAATCGTAACTAACTTTGATCACTTACACAACACTTTATACAAGGGTAAGAGTAAAGCCTTTAACCACACCACAGAAACAACACACATTCACGCTGTGTCATTTTTCCCGTCAGTCTTTCCTGCCAGTTTTCTCCCTATGTTTCGTTATATCTTCCTATAACTTATCATTAACTGCTTCCTTCCCGTTGTTTTGTCACATTCGCATCAACCTCGTTCCACTCTGTTCCGTCAACCAATTCTATAATGTTAATCACCGCCCTTCACTCACCATTGACAAATATTCCTTAAAAACAAAAAAAGTTTGTCCCTCTTCATTTTGTTTTTCTTTATCATCCCCTCAGTGTAACGTTCCTATATTATATTCCCAATTATTCCTATATTTTCACACCACTTATTTTTGGTTTATTTAGAGAAAGTTATTAACATTAACCCTTTTCTTCTTTTTGCCTGTTTATCTTGTCATTTTGTATTAATCCCTGGGGAAAAAACACTTCTCTCACTCCCTGACACTAGTGTTACATCTGTACACCAAGCTTCTTTGAATCCCAGCGGTTGAAATACCAGAATGAATGGGTACCAGGTATAGTAAAGAAATATTAGGTGCATATAGAGCAATCACTGGGGAGGCGGAAAACCCTGTATACGTTTGTGCTGGGAAATTGTAATAAATACCAGGGTTAAGAAGGAACTAGGTGAGGGACGAACGTGGAGAATTTTGGAATCGAAAACTAGAAATTTAGATGCAAAATGCTGGTGAATTTTATTAAAAGAACATTACTGTTACGGATACAACCTTCTTCAGTTGCAAAGTATTAAACTGACTACAAACGGAAGAAGTGGTGTGAAAAAAAAATAATAATCTCTAGCCGCATATGCGATGAAGACAGCAGAATATAGATAGAAGTAACCAAAAAATGGTAATAAGGTTAAGTAACGTAACTTCAATAGGAGAGAGAGAGAGAGAGAATGTAAACAATTTATTTAAAACGAGACTTTAGAGCTGAATGCTGATGGCAGAAGCCCAGTGATTTGAGAAGTCCTTTGTTGTTGGAAATGACACGAGTTCGACCCAGGTTGAGGCAAGAAACAGCTCTACTAATTAATACTTTATTTAAATGGATTTTACTGATTTGCCTGAAGACCCACTAACGTGTCATAACAAACACAGCGAACCTATGCAGCCTCGCTCCACAGCAGGAGACTTTCTGAAATCTGGATATTTACAGGAGATGCAAAGAGTACCAAATTTACCTTTAAAAAGTTTTTGTAACAATATCGTGGTTACCATAAAGTTATTTTTTCCAATAACGCCTTCATTAGGGTATGTCCACACTGTCGAATATTCCGTAACTTTGTGTTGCGGGACAAGGTTACAGTAACATGTTACGGTATGTTTTGAAACAGTTACGGAACATTGATGGAGTTCTGTAACCAGGCCACAGCTACCACTGGGTGTGCGATAATGTTCCTGACAGTGTTCCGGAACGTGCAGTAACTTCACATTACCTTGTTACTTTAACATGTTACTGTTACGTAGGTTATGTAACCTTGGTATGGACGTACACTTAGACCTCCCTTTCCTCTCCATTCCCCTGGACACAAGCCTTGTTTTGCCCACCTAGAAGAAATTACTGAGCATGAAAAAGACAGGTATACCGAGTGAGAAAACGACAAGTAATGCCGAGTAAGAAAATGCCCGGTAACACCAAGTAAGAAAAAGCCCGGTAATAACCTCTGATAAAAGACAGGTAATACCAATGCATCAGTCCTGACCCAGGAAGCCTTATGATGTGTTCATTATGGCCACATATAAGTGCCGAGGTGGTGACATCTGACAGTTTCTGTTATACAGAAGGCCTGCAGGGCCAAAGTAAGGTGACTGCTAAACCTATGGCCCGAGTGAGACTATATATATATATATATATATATATATATATATATATATATATATATATATATATATATAAATGAGCGGAAGCTCATGAGAAAAGTAAACGAATAAGCACAAGAAACAGATTGTTTTTAATTTCCTCCCAATCATCATAAGCTTCTTTCTTACTAATGTATTTAATCTTCTGAAATTACTTCAGGCCAGATGATCCACATTATCGTCCAGGTAGCGCTGCAAGAGAATAAAAAAAAACGCTTAAGGCAAATAAAAAAATAGGGAGGGGGAGAGTCCAATGTACGTAAAGTACTTGCATCCCGATTTATAATACTTTGAAGCACTTTTACGCATCATCAATATTTTTACTTCCACATTTTCGATTCATTTATGCACTGTCAACAGACAGTCTGAGCGGCCGGCCTTAAAATGCCTTTGTCTCTAAGTCACCAAAAGTCAATAGGAGTGTTACTTTTTTAACTTGGTTCTGCTAGCAACCAGTATTGTCTACACTGTCATACTGTAACACTAGGCCTGTCATGTGAACATCATGCTTTGAGCCTCTAGATATATATTGCAAATTACATCTGTCTATATCTATTAATAGCCAGACGCCTTAGTCCCGTAAGGGGTGGCCGCAAACAAATCACTTCCTTGTCACCCTGTCCCTTGCCATTACTCTGCCCCCCCCCCCCAGTGCACCCTCCCCCCTCTTTCATATACAGTCCACTCCATCCGTTCATCTCATGCAGCTAAATTGATAAGTAAATGAACATAAAAGTGGATATGAGTACATTTTTCCACTTTGTAGATCTCTGGTATCACACAACAGGCAACATACCCCCCCCCCTCTCTCTCTCTCTCATTAAGTGTGATTATCGAAATTAGTGCCGTCCCATTAACTAATACTCGCCCTCCCTCTTTCCTTGCCCTAATGCTACCAAATAGTTACATACAACTATATGAAATGAATATCTGTATGTAGTTTAGTCCCGCCATCAATACGGTCTGGCTGATATTGTGAACACTTCTTGCTTATTCCCTTTCTCTATTTCAGTAACACCCACATTCTCTCAGCAACACCCACATTCTCTCAGCAACACCCACATTCTCTCAGCAACACCCACATTCTCTCAATAACACCCACATTCCATTTCAATAACACCCACATTCTTGCCCTTGTACACTTCCTATTACGATTCTGTCTGACTCATGTACACACTTTATAAATCCTTATTGCTGCCCAGGCCTTACAGTACAAAGAAACATCACTAATTACCACCTGTAAAGGTGAAATTATTTATGAGTGTTAGGTCCTTTGCACCTTTGGAAACTTGTCGCTTTTTGTTCCACAGAAATGCAATGAAAATTTTCCTCTTCCTGAAACACTGGAAAATCATTTATTACAAAACCCAGATAGATGGCTAAGCTTCAGATCTTAAACTAATTACCTAAAAGTGAAGAGGTTAAGCTTGTTTTTTATCTTTCTTCGAGAGGGATGAATAACATAGCTTGGTTGGATTAAACAAAAACTAGGAAGGGTAAGCGAAGATTCAGTGATACTTCGGTGCGCTAAAGGACTACTGAGTATTACACATATGCACTTTAATATTCTTTAGCTATAATTTGCTTAATGTCTAAATGTGGCTTCACCGAGGTGGATAACACACACACACACAAAAAGACTTTGATCAAAATTGCAGGCACCCCAACTTTACATATTATACATGTAGGGTGTATGCAGACACAAAAGATAATTTTAGTCTGTCAGTTGATGTGTGACAAATGGAGACAAATTACAGTTTTATATATTCTGCACTGTCATATACCAACAGATCTCGTTCTGTAGGGTGGTGCTTTCTTGTTATTTTTGCTGCCGCCTCGGTGACGTAGTTGGTAATGTCTGAGCTTTGAGGAGAGTGTATAGTTGTCCACAAAGATTTTAATCCATGAGGTCTCAGGATCTGAAGATCATAAACGCTGCCTCAGAGAGAAGGGACTGAGTGAGGTAAAAAATATATTATCATAGATCCTGATATTCCCTAATAATGATAACATCTACAAAGTGTTAAATGTGGGAACTTTAGGGCCCTTCAGTTTTTCCTCTCCGTGGTGTGATGTGCGAGGGTGATACGTGTAGTATGACGTGATATTCTGGTGTGCAGTGGTGTGGTGCAGTAGGGAATCTCTAAGGTTGCGTCCAATTATTATCGCTGGTGAAAGAAGGATAAAATCCCTCCAAGAAATGTTTTGTATCCAATATTGGGATAATTTATTTGAATTCGAATGAGAGAACCTAAGTTTTTCATAAATTTATGGCATCATGCATACACACATACACACACACAATCTATCTATCTATCTATCTATATCTATCTATCTATCTATCTATAGCTCTATCTATCTATCTATCTATCTATCTATCTATCTATATTCCACTGCTACATGGCTCGTCTCCAAGTGGCGGATAGGGGAAGGCCTTGTAGATGTACGAGGTAACATCTTAGACGTCTCGGACCATGGGACCCCGTGTAGATATATAGGGATCCACCAAACATAATGAATAAGGTGGCACAAAATTTACATCTCACCAGAAACTATGTAGCAATGAGGTGACATTATTAGCCACAATCTTCCCAACCAGACATGAGTTCAATTGCAAATGATTTGACGGACGTTCCTATTGAATCATCGTCTACTAAGGGTCCAACCGCACAGCCTCCTGTGCTTATGGACAGTGTGCCATCGAAAGTGAGTAGGCACTGTCTTGACAAGTTAGAGACTGGGATATTAAACAAGCTGAAATCCATGAAGTTCTATGAATACAATGCAAGAAGGCTCGCATAAGATTACAAACTTGATAACTTAATAACTGAAATAGAAAACATTAGTTGGGATATTGTAGGTTAGAATGAGGCCCACAAAGAAGTAGGAAAAAATAATTCAGCTCAAAAACAGGAACTGCATATTTTACTACAGAGGAAGGCAAAATGAAAGAGTTTGTGGTGTAGGATTTCTAATTAACAGAAATCTTGCAGACAACATTGTTAAATTCGGCAATGTATGTGACAGAGCAGCAGTGGTTGTATTTAGACTGTGCAAAAAATATACCCTGAAGGTAATACAAGTATATGCACCAACTTCTCAAGGCTCAGATTAAGAAATAGAAACTTTCTATGACAACATCTCCCAGAATATGGGAGAAGAAAAGACCACGTATACTATACTCATGGCAGACTTCAATGCAAAAGTTGGGGAATAAAAAAATGGAGAAACATGTATGGGAAAATTTGGAGTGGGAGAAAGGAATGGAAGAGGAGAAAAGATGGTAAATTTTGCTGAAATGTATAACATGGGAATAATGAAAACATTCTTTCACAAAAGAACAGGGAGAGAGTGGACGTGGAGAAGCCCAAATGGAGAAACAAAGAACGAAATCGACTTCATTAAAGCAGATAAGAATAAAACGATCAAAAATGTCACAGTTATCAACAAAGTAAATATAGGAAGTGACCACAGAGTGCTGGGTTGCACAGCCAGATTCAATTTCAAAAGTGAAAGAAAGAAGATTAACCCGCCCTGTCCCGACGACGTATGGGTACGTTGCAACGATTTGCATTTGCCAGTCCCGGCGACGTACCAGTACGTCGTGCAATTGCAAGGTCGCTAATTTGCACAATTTTCAATTTTCGCACGTGATTTTTCGTATGTATACACGGGACACCTTCCTCTATTCCTGTACAAGATACCAAGCAGGGACAATGCCTTACACTGCATAACCTCCCCCCTCCCCCCTCACGCCATTGTCTTGGCAATGGACCTGTTACCAGTGACTTGGCTAGTAAAGTTATTCAGGGCCAGAGTGATTCCCCAATCGATGACAATGTGGAGGACAATGTTTACATAGCATTAGAAGAAGAAACAGCCAGAAATAATGATCAGGTAGTGTGGCAAAAATAGGTCATGTATGGTGATTAGTTAGTGAGTGAAACAATGCTTATAATGCCCTTATTACTGCTTGAAAACCAATATACTGTCATACTACATATACATTCGTACCAAGTAAATAAATAAATACCGTTTATGAGTGGATAAAATAGTTACCCTCCCATAGAACTCGTTTTCTTTGGTGCCAGCATGTTAGAAAACCCACTCAGGTAAGGAGGAACTCCTACCTGGATTGGGCACTTTAAACCTCAGGTGAGCAATTTCTCTATGAATTTTCGATGTTTCTCACCAAAAGCGAAGGTTTTAGCCAAAAAAAAAAAATCGAAAATACCTCGGGACTGGGGGATGTCGGAGGTGCGGAAAACCTCGGGACGTGACGGGTTAAAGATAAAAAGATATGACCAATAGAGGTAACCGAAAACAAAACAGCCTTTCAGTTGGAAATAAGGAACAGAATTCAGGCTCTAAGTAATGCTGAATGTGGCACTTATGAGCTGAATGACAGACTAACAAAAAGTGCTAAGAGAATCAGCGGAGGTAGCAGGAAAACCTAATACAACCAAAGCCAAGAAGTATTCAGAAAAGACACTCGGGCTTATGAAAATGAAAGTAAAAACAGAAAGAAAGACGAAATAGAACTAGCGGAAATAAATAAGCTTATCAACAAGAGACAAAGGGAAGAAAAAAGAAAGAGTAAGATGGATCAGATCAAAGAAACCATCAAAAAGAAAAAAGTCTGAAACAGGTCCGAAGTAAAATGGCACTTGGAAAGCAACAAAGTACATCACTGAAAGACAAAAAAGGTGACGTCATTAAATGCAGAGATAAGATGGTGAAGAGAATTGAAGAATTTCACAAAGAATTGTATGCATCTATAACAGCAGTACCACTAGCTAACTTTTCAGTTGACACAAGTGAAATGCCTGAGGTAACACCAGACGAAGTAAATATTTGTCTTAAAAATATGAAAAGAGGGAAAGCTTCAGAAGATGGACTAGTAGCAGATTTACTGTTGGATGTCGTAGTAGAAGTACAAATCAGGCTTGCTCATATATTTACTCAATGTATAAAAAAAAAGAAGAAAATTCCCAAAATATGGTGCAATGCATCAGTTATTTTACTTTACACAAAAGGTGACTCAAAAGATCTTAGTAACTATCAACCCATTTACTTAGTATCAGTCATTTACAAACTCTTCACAAAAGTCCTTAAAAACAAAATAACAACGAATCTGGAGGAAAACCAACTTCATGAACTGGCAGGATTCTGAAGCGGGTATTCGAGTATTGATCATCTACACACAATGAATCAGCTAATTGAGAAAACTACAGAATACAATGATCCACTGTGTTTAGGTTTTGTTGATTACGAAAAGGCTTTCCACTCAGTAGAGCACATAGCAATCATAAATTCATTGCGAGAACAAGGAGTGAATGAAAAAATTGTAAAACTGCTCGAAAACATATATAAAGAGGGAACTGCTACACTTAAATTACATAAGGACTCGGAAAAAAATTAAGATTGAGAAGGGCGTGCGTTAGGGAGACAGTTTCACCAAAATTATGAACAGCATGCCTAGAAAGTATTTTCAGAAAGCTAGACTGGGAAAACAAAGAAGTGAACACAGATGAAGAAAAGCTAAATCATTTACGATTTGCAGATGACATTGTCCTAAACTCAGAAACAGCAGAGACATTGCAAGAAATGTTAAATGACCTGCACAAAGAAAGTCCCCAAGTAGGGCTAAATATGAACCAGAGTAAAACTAATGTTTAATCTACAAACACCAAAAAAAGTCATCAGAATAAGCGAAGAGATTCTTGAAGAAGTCGAGGAGTACACTTTCTTGGGGCAAATACTAAAATTAACGAAAGATCATGAAAGCAAAATAAAGAGACACATTACAATTGGATGGAAAGCTTTAGCTTAACATAGACACATTATGAAAAGTAGCTTGCAGTTTGTATGAAACGAAAAGTATACAACGAATGTATTATTCCATTGTGTCAGTTTCCAGGTCTCACAACGTATGGTTGTGAGACCTGGAAACTGACAAAATCTAAAGATAGTAAATTAATCCTTTCTCAGAGAGCAATAGAAAGGTCAATGTTGGGAATATCTTTAAGCGATAGTAAAAGATCAACTTGGGTGAGAGAGCAGACTAATGTCAAAGATATTATAGAAGTTATAAAAGAACAGAAATGGTGGGTAGGCCATGTAGCAAGGATAAGAGATAACCGATGAAGCAAGAGGCTGACTGACTGGAAACCAAGAGATTGCAAGCATAGCAGAAAAAGCCCAGAGAGGAGGCGGAGAGATGAGATAGAAACATTTGCAGGTAAAACGTGGCAAAGCTTGGCTCAGTCAAAGAATTCGTGGAGAAGGTTGGGGGAGGCCTCTGTTCAGCAGTGGACTTGTAATGGCTGATGATGATGATGATGATGATGATGATGATATATATATATATATATATATATATATATATATATATATATATATATATATATATATATATATATATATATATATATATATATATATATATATATATATATATATAGTAAGACACGGTAGAGTTTGAAATTTACCTATATGGCTGTATACTCATGACACTGTTCTGTGGTCTCAAGATGAATATGATGCACAAGACCTGGGTTTGATTTTGTTGTTGTTGTTGTTACTCAACCATGGTTTGCAGACCGTGAAGATCCTTGGATTGCAGATATGCAGCAGCCCCTAAGGGTTCATCCGACAGATATGAGTCTGGATAAGTTTATTAGAAGAGAATTTGAAAATGGGTGTTGAAAAGAGTGAAGTTGTTTTTTTTTAGATGAGTGAAGTAACGGTTGCACAGGAGGTTAAATGGTCAAGGAATGGAGAACGGGAGCGAATTCAAACTTTCTATTTGCGTGTTGAGGAAGGATGGATGTTTAGTGGATGAAGTGCGACAAAGGATATAGAAGGAATAGAGGGGTTGTTAATACAGTAAACAAAGAGCACTGGAATGGAATGTGGAAGTGAGAATGGAAGAAAAGAAGCTGGTGGTTGACAGGTTAGGGAGTAGAGTATAGCACCACTCGAACAGGGCGGTACTCCCGAGGTGGACGGCAAGCTGGTGACACGGAGAGCTGGAGCTTCCGTTTCACCAGCCCTCAGGACCTGTTCCTGACTATCTCCATTTGCTGAACATTTTCAGTGTTTTCATTTACACAGAGTGTAGGCCAGTATACTCTCATAATACTTCTATCTTCGACTGTCTGCATCACACTTCATGAACTTTAGATATCACACCTCCTGTTTCCATCCCTCTTAGCAGTGGCAGCTCCCAAAACTGCGTCTCTTTGGAACTTGTTTCACCAGAGTTGTTTCTCCCAAACGACTGTTCAAGTCCAACTGTTACAGATTTTTTTTTTTTTCTTTAGGAATGAAGGACACCTGTAATCTGGTGTATGGATTTTTTTTTTTTTTTTGCTTAATTCACTTGTTTTTCCTTCCTCTGTCCTGTTATTGGAAAAAAAAAAAAAAAAAAAAAAGGGCCTGTGGTCGCAACGCCCATGTAAAACTTGAACTTTGCCGAAAGGACACAAGTCGGGTGGGAGAGGAGTGAAAATAAGAGCATCTGAGAGTCGATCGTGGAATATATGGTGAAACAGACAGGAGAGGAATTTCTGGAGCATTGTTGTATTGATGTGGATATGCTAAAAAAGTTAACAGTACCCTGAGATGGCATGGCAGTATTGAGATTATGACGAGTGGGAGACTGACCAAGAAAATGTGTGTGAGCAAGGTGGAGGGGAAGAGGGGCTAAAGGTGTCTGAGACTGAGACTGACGGACGGGGAGAAGTATATGAATGAGGGTGGTGCCAGTTGGAACGACGGCAGGTTGACAGCAGAGGATACAGAAATTTGGATAAGTTCCTAGCCACCCCTGACCGGATCAAGACGTTTGGTTTCAGATGATATACAAGTATTTTACTGTGAATTCCTTCAGGACTAGGATATTTTACTTGATTCTAGTCACTGCCATACGATTTTCATCAGCTCTTGAGAGTAATTTATTATTAAACATGCTATTATGTCTTTGCTCACTTATGGTGAAGGAGGCATTAAGTGCTTGGTCTCTCCATCCGTGCATCCATGCGTACCTCCTTGCGTGCTTTGGTCCCTGCGTCTGTAACACTCTTGTAGGAGTAATATCTCCTGAACCTATCGACGCATTTCCACCAAATGTTCCTCAGTGTTGAAGTATGAGAAGATGATGAATCGATTAGGTCAAGGAGACAAAGGTCAAGTTCGCATGGAGTCGACTAAGTTCTCCTTGTGGGAGTGATATCTCATGAAACTCTCGACCAGTCTTTTGTCAGTTATAGAGTATGAAGGAACGATGAACTGATTAGTATAACAAGAACTAGGGTTGAAAGGCCAAGGTCATATGGAGTCGACTTAGTCAATCCATGTGGGGGTTATATCTGCTGAACCCCTCAGCAGTCTTACGACCAAACTTTTGTCAGTGATAAAGTGTGATGGGAATTTGAACTGATTATGCCAGCAAGGACGTGTAGGCTGTATGGCGGGTCCGTGTGCAAGGATTGAAGGAGGCATACCTAGTGACATTTTGCGTCGTCAGTTAGGGACCAAACTCGGCGTTTCACTGTTTCTGTGGTTGTTGTGGCCACAGGTTTCTCTCAACATGAGCCACGGAACTGCAGGATGAAGTTTCCTTTCTCATGAAGTCCAACACCATCATTTCAGGGCATCAGATGGGAGTTGAAGGACGTTAGTATACCTGGTCATATCTATGTTTGAAGTGGCAGGCGTACATCCACAACATTTCCCAGTAGTGTATCAGTTAAAGAAATTTTATATAACGTTTTGATATCGAAATGTGACCCCTTAGTTGAATAAGATATTACGAAGGTAGCAGGTTGTCTTAGTCAAATAGTTTTAGCACTACAGTTTCATGTACACATACATTATCAGAGATTATCATAGTGTTACCTTCTCTGACAGGGTACGAATAATGTATAGACGTAATGATAAAGGCCAACCACTGACGATGGATCGCCAGCAGATCGTGCACATGTGGTTGGAAGGCAAGTCGGTGCGAGATATAGTCCAGCAGACTGGCATCAGTACTTCCACAGTCTATCGCTGGATTCATCGCTGGGAGAAAGAGGGGACAGTAGAACCAAGAACTCACAGTCGAAGGCGCCATATTCAGTCCACCTCTTTACCGAACGCCAACGCCTCAGATGTCATGTTTGTCCACCTGCATGACCAATCCCCTGTTATTGCTGATGCTTATGACTCACAGTATTATATTACCTTTAACACTCACCCTGTTAGTAGCTACGTCTCCGAGATGTTCAGCCAAAGTTTTACCCAGACATATGGCAAGCAGTTCACAGTGCCTGATGAATTACTGTCTCCATCCCAAAAATGTTATAATCCAGTTCTTGGTTACTTCCTGCCCATTTTTTATTTAGGTGAGGCCAGTCTTTTCGAACCGAGTGGGTTAAGTTCATCCTTCTTTAATCCCTCAAATAAAATAGGACTCTCCCAGGCTGAGGGAAATAGTCTGCTGTGAGCAAAAATATAGTATGAAAGACGTCTCATGAACAAAGGGATTAAAATCTCTTGTGTTGCTGCAGTAAGAAGGTAATGTGGGACAGACAACTTGATAGGATATTTTTACCTCTTCTGTACAAGAATATTGACTTTTTTCATAGACAATATTTTTTAGCCGTGCAGTATCACCGAGGCTTAGAAAGGAACTCTCACTCTGAAGGTATTCATGGAAGTTGTATCCAGAGGTGAATAGGATCTTACTGTATCTGTAGCAGATAACTTGCAAAAAACAAGCCTTTATTGAAGAATAAATATTATAAAGTTTGAGATATTTTTTTCTACCTGTCTAACTTCACTGTGGTGATCAATTAATACTTTTCTTTCTTCTCAAAAGAAGACAGTTTTACTCAACAAGAGTAGGCCAGTTCTAGATTTATAAGCAAAAATTTTAAAAAGTAAAATCTCCAGTACCAATAAAAATAATGTGGTCGGCCAAAGGTTTCTCCGGCATATACTTGACAGATCAATCCCTGAGCTTAAGCAGCCTTTTTACAGTCTACACGCCTTCGCATGCCCTCACCTGGGTGCTATTACTCCCAGCTTATACTGAATATATAACAGGGATATCTCACCCAGGACAACAGTGATGGTAATGATGGTGATGCTGCCCTGAAATCTCTCTCGGTCTTTTGAATGATTAATAAATATATAAATTTCAATGGAATTCATATAATTAAGTTGTCACCTGCCTCAGTAAGGGATCAAAGTCACGTTGATTCCAGTATCATATAATCATTCTAACCAGTTGACTACCGTCACACACACACACACACACACACACACACACACACACACACACACACACACACGTGTGAAGATACAGTCTGAGCTTTCCTTCTTGAAAGCACAGCAGGATCTGTGGTGAATCTGGAACAATTTATCACCCCTACATCACCATTCTTACCGAAAAAACAAAAGGCACAAATAGAATGGTGGTCAGTACCTGTCTCCTGCTCACCATTTCCAAAACTTTTGTCTGCCTGTCTGCTCCATTTACCATCTACTCTAGCAACTTGCACAGACAAGATGTCAATGCAACAGAGTGTTACTTGTGGGGAAGAAGATGGTCCATGGCAGGTTTTGGAAAAGTGAGGACAGTCTAGAACTTACAACTAGATGACAAGAGACTCTAAGCCCAAATTCCCTTGCACAAAAATAAATCAAAATCAAGAGCCTTCTCTTTAGCGTGACACAGGAAAGCATACCAAGCATACCGGGTATTGTCAGGGACTGACAAGGTACCGGAAAATGAATTCATGTCTTTCATTGCAACCAGCACATCGCAGTTCTTGCCCTCCATTAGCCCAAAAGTGTTGCTTCTTCTCAGGACCATGTCTATTTCTTATGAGTATGCAGTAATAGAAGACTCTCCAACGACGGTAGAGGCAAACTCCCCCTTCACTACCCTGGACTCCACGACTGTCACCCATCTATCACCATAGCAAGATTACAATAAGGGGAAGAATTTGCTTTCTTTTTTTTTCCCCCTTCGAACACGATTCCACACTTGAGGAAGCGAGTGTGAGAATTTATATATGTGACATAGTTTGACCAAGACGATCTGCAAGCCTCCTTTCAAACCACTGAGTTCGGATTTATGGCACTGAAAACAGCCAAATGCTCTCTAACACTCGACAATAGGTTGCCGACACTCCTCAGACCACCAAAGAACTGGCCGACTTTGGCTTCATCCGGTAGTTCTCAGGACAGAACGGTCAACAGACAACTGGAAAATGATGGTAAAATACTTCTATCCATCACTGATAAATCCCCAATTTGTGCCTATCGAACCCAGTCCAAACGCCAGTGAGGGACACTGGGTGAAGCGACAAAATCAGGGGAAGACAAAGAGATGGGATTGTGGTCACTACCAAAGAGTTTCTCCTCGGCATTTCACTGGAAATTCAGGAGGACATTCAGTTAGCACAAACTTAGGTTAATCATGAATAGTATATCAATCTAAACGTAGCTGAGTGTAGCTTTGTATTAAGAACCCCTAGGTCATGTTCTTCCACCAAGGAGCCTAGCATGCACTCCGTGGGATTCTCAGTAGTGTCATCCCGTACATGATGCAGACCATTAAACTCCCCAAGGATTAAGAAAATAGTGGGGAACTGAAGAATAAGGGACACAATGTCGCCTCTTTTAATATTACATGAGGGCGTAAGGTAATGGGATCGTATAACGATCTCCATTATGCTCCTCAGCTAGGAAATGTTTCCCGAAAGCAAATTATAATCGTCACGGGATGACAAAAACTATCACGAAATAGCTGCCTTCGGGCTGAAAGGGATAACTGCTGGAGAATAACAGAGAAAGAAATCAGCATAAATAAGTATTAGATTTTCTTGTCAATTAATGTCATAACTAGAAGACAATAGGGAATCAAAGGATGACCATTAGAATGAATTTTTCATATTATTAAATGGCTGTAATGATAAAACAGGAAATTACAATGTGTGTGTGTGTGTGTGTGTGTGTGTGTGTGTGTGAGAGAGAGAGAGAGAGAGAGAGAGAGAGAGAGAGAGAGACAGACAGACAGACAGACAGACAGACAGACAGACAGAGATTTTTCATCATTATAACAAGTAATTATCAAGTTATTTTACAGATAGCGACCATACAAGGAAAACAATGATGTCCATTCGACCCCACCAGCTGGCTGTGGCAGTTGTGTTTGTGTCTGTTGCTGTTGCGTCAGCTCTTTGCCCATCCTCAGGTATACCTTTCATTTACACACACACACACACACACACACACACACACACACACACACACACATCCATACCTCAACAGCTCCAAGGAACCACATCTCAACACATACCTCAACAGTACATACATTACCACTTCACGATACCTAAGAAAAAAACACATGTTGTACTCAAGGGATTAATGATTTGCTGTAAGTTATTTGACTGTTTGAACAAACGTATTATTATTATATTTGTTACAAAGGAACTGTTATATCCTGATGAATGTGAGTCGAAGGAGGTTGAATCTTATATTTATCTGCAGATTTCAAAGACGTGATGGCAGACTCAGCGCACATGCTTGGTTCGGTATTTTCGGCATTGTTACAAGATAAGAATTACGCCATCCTACTCTCCGACGGTTCTATAAGACACGACACCATATTCAAGGTAACTATTGAAAAAAGGAAAAGGAACTGAAGTACAGTGGTTTGATCATGGATATTCCAAGAAATACAGCTATAATTCAGGTAACATACACTGCCAGCAAAAAGACATGCGACCTAAATACATTACAGATCAAAGTATTTACTTGGTTTATTGAAGCTAACCCCAGATGATTTTGCTCAAGTAGGAGATTTTACACACCGAAGGAGTTAAACGCTATATTAATTACCCCTGTCTTCAAAACAAACACACTTTTAGGTATTCAACTTATATGATGCATATTTTATGTTATTAATGCTTTCTCTAGGCGCCACTTCATCTTAGGAAAAAACTTTGGTACTGCATGCACATATATAAGAACATTTCAGAGCTCCAATGCAAAATGCAACTCCTAGTATGTGTAAAGTCCTCTGGGGAGAGCAAGAAAAAAATGTAAATGACCCACTGCATTTGAGGAAGACAATCTGCAATTTAGAGTTCAGTTTCTTAGAAAAGGTGAATTGGGAGATTTATGGTTTACTTCCTTTAATGCTAGGGCCCTGCTAACCCAGCTCTTCCAATCCGGCAAATATGACCCCGACCCAAGGGACAGACAAACAAACAGACAGACAGACAATGTTGCTTAACTGCCTTTCCAATGAACTGATCGAAGATTTTTCGCACTGTATATTTTCTGTTTTGAAATAACGACATTCCAGTTGGATGTTTATTTAATGCTGATGTCTGTGTTTGGAAAAGTTGCTGATTGGAAATCAAAGAATACATGCAGTGCAACAATGATTCTGATCATCTGGAATTTTTTAGAACCATAACTTACAGATGTTACAAATTTACACTTACTGTACTTGTGAATACATTAATAAATTTTATGATCTAGATGGACATACTCCGATCAGCGTGGGGCGTCGGTGTGTTTGACGTAAGGGCGGATGGTCTGAATACTAACATGACGCAGGCAGAGCTCTCCCAGGCGGTTGGCCAGGCTCGCAAGGTATGGGAACCAAAAGAATATCACATGTGTATGTATTTATGCTTTTTAAAATTATGTAATGTTTTGCACTGCTTTTTATGTAATTCTGCCCTGATGCTGGACAACAGTCGACTAGAATTCTTTTATTGTATATTATGTATTTCTCTTGTGGCATGAAGTATTTACACGGTCGACTAGTACTCTTTTTAGTATTTCTGAACGCATTTAGATAAGCATATATTTCTGAACGTACTTAGATATGTATGTCTACACATCCCGGACCCAGAACACCCCTCTCCCTATAAGGAATGATCCCATCCTTCAAAATGGAACAGTTATTCACTGAGTTAGTTACATAGTGAGCTGCTACATACATTATTTCTCAGCATCCTAGTGGGTGCAGCAACAGTACTGGTGTAAGCAGTGGTATAATTCTGTTCCCATAACGAGCTACAGTTACTGTTTTTCTTTAAAAAGAATTATAAAGGAGGTTGTTCTGACCAGGCCGTCAACAGTAACTGTAGCTCAGCTACAAGAGAAAATTGTATGTTGTAGGTGTAGTGGCATTTATTATTCAAATCTTGCCCAGAATTAACCATTGAAGTTTCTTACACCTTTCCCAAGACCCTTTGTATAGATCATCTCGTCAGTTCAAAGAGCTCCTTAGCATCTGTTCATATCTAATTTGTTTCGCTCTCGTACTATTTTCGGTTTATTGTAAAAAAAAAAAAAATAGATATATTCTTATCAAATGTATAAAGATTATTGTCAGACCACTATGGGCTTTGCTGAGGTGGGGAGTTTCCACAGTTCTTTGATAATGTTTTCATTTATGTTATGTAATTATGTTCATATACAAGACGTATGAATATCGAACAGTAGATTAATAATTTGTATTCTGTAAAAGAAATCGTCAAGGTAGAAGTGCACGAAAACCACTTAATCTGATAATAATGTTTCTCTAAGTGTCTACGAGTCTTGAGATGTTTTCTGTGTAATTCTCATAAATACCGTATGGTTGAAATTAAAACTTATTTTACATCAGCACAAACTGTACAGTGCAGGAGTGAGCTGGAAGGTTGAAAGAGGAATGGTTGGTTAAGAAAATTGTGGATAAATATGATCAGAGAGTGTGTGGCCATGCAAGGGATGGGGAGAGATGAGGTGAAGTGACAGCGTATTGAACTGGGTGGAAGAATTTTCTGTGAAGGGGTGTCTGACGAGGGAGCGGCATCCCTCTTCTTGTTTTAATTACTTTGTTCACACATACACGCGAGTAGAACCTCGAATTTGCCTGATTGTTCTTAAAAATGAATCTCTTCTTGCCTGATCCTTAGCAATACCACCAATTTTGGTCCAGATCATCTTAAAACTGCCTCATTGGCCCTTACCATGTACCCTTGACTTCTGACCTTTCCTTGTGATCTTTACCTTTGGTAGGCTGTTCTCAGGAGCAAATCCCCTAATTCCGGGCTTATCCTAATCTGTCTCATCGTCTAAATCGGATAAAATTTGCTTAAGATGATGTTGCCATATGACTTTTGCCTTTGATCAAGTGCTCTTAAGAGGAGAAAAAAGGATGTTTTCTCCCTCTCTGACCCTCAGCTCTTAAAAAAGGATGTTTTCTCCCTCTCTGACCCTCAGCTCTTCCACTTAGGGTGGTTAAAGTCAGATCAAAATTGTTTGAATTATTTTGTTAACACACACATATGCGTTTCCCTGTGATCCGGTTGATTGACTGTTCTTAAAACTGAATCACTTCATCCCAGTCTTACCATCAACCGTTACTCCTGATTATGGTAAATGGACGAAAAACATTAAAAGTGATTTTTCAAGGTCGAAGTTTGACTTGATGTATAACTTTGACCAGTGACCTACTGTTCCTTCACATCCTCAAGCCACTTCACCCGCCCTTCCTGTTCTACCCCTCAAATCTCTTCCTCACTGCATCATCTTCCCCCTCCTTCTATCCCTTACTTTTTACTCTCTGGATGGCAAACCCATGTATACAATCATTCACTTCTTACACTCTGTTGAAAATACCTATGTGTTGTAAATCATTAAGAAATCAAGATATTATTAATGCTACCTTTCAATGTTTAAAACAATAGGGTCATAACTGTTGCCTCATATATAACATTTTCCTGTGGTACACAGTCAACAAACAAATTCAGATTAGGCGAGTGCAGAAATCACAGATAAGAGAACAACGACTAGTGAGCGTCAGTTGTAGTGTGGGGATTAGGGCATGGGGACCAGTCACTTCTCTCCGAGTGGCACTGCATGAGCAATAAATTCCAGTTACACCTGAGCTTGAATCCTTCTGTGACACATCGGGTTGGATTACCTTATCCAACTATATTTTCAGCCATCGTTTGTTGCTTATACTGTAAAAGATTTCCTTGAGTGTAGGCAGTAGTAAGATAGAAGAGTTATGCCAACATTTGTAGGCAAATGTTTTCTCATTTTACCAGAAATTACACGTGGAAATAAACGCAAATTCCATAAGTGGGTATAGCTGTCTCGTTTTGACAACACATAGCAGTGTGAAAGCAAGATGCAACTTGTACGATGCAAAACTCAGAGTATCACGGTATTGTATAATAGATGCGGAGGCTGTCATGGCGCGTAACTGTGGTGGTGGTGAGTGATAACCCAGCCTTCCTCACTGCATTTGCTGAGCGGTCTCTCAAGGGCCGCCTTCTGGTGTGGTGGACGAGACTCCTGGTTGTGACTCGCCTGCCCAGGGGGCATCTTGGGGCTTTACTTGCTTCTCACTGGACTTTCTCTATGATGAACACCATGGCACTGAATATCAACCTATCTTCGGAAAGTAAAGGGTAAAGATGTGTCAACATAATTCAGCATTTCATCTATTTTTTTCCACAAAAAATGGTGACCTTAGTGGCATATTTTGCATACAATAGGATTTATATGTCTTGCTGGGTAATGTGTGCTTCTACTGAGATGAGATATATTGAGGAGAAAGAACTTCGATTATTTTATTATATCCATTACTCATTTGTAAACCAAAGCACCTTTCAGTAAACAAGTGGTGTTGGTTGACTTCAGTACAGTTCTTGACAATGACACGGCAGACTTCAAGGAACTGTATTGACCCCATGGATCTCGGGAACCAGAAGTACCACTATTGTTGCCTCCTGGAATTCGCAAAATCCAGAAAGTTGAAAATTGCTGCATCATGTTTCCAGCAGTCTGATCATCACGAGAGGGGCTGCTAATTACATTTACTATCTTTTCATCTATTGCCAGACCCCTTAATCCAGTAAGGGGTGGCCACAAACAAATCGCCTCCACGTCACCCTGCTCCCCACCATTTCGCTGCCCTCCCTTCAACTCACACACCCCTCTCTCATATACATCTCCACTCCATCCCTCCATCTCATCATCGGCCTCCCCCCCCCCCTTCTCCAACTCACTCACATACACTCTCATCAGTCTCTCATTCTCCATCCTCTCCACATGGCCAAACCACTTCAGTGTATATCTCCTAACACATTCTACATCCACACCACATTGCTTCTTCAATTCCTCATTGTCAGCCTGTCTTTCCATGTAACTCCACATGCTCCTCTCAAATAACTCATTTCCATTGCTATCACTTTTGACTTGTGCCCTTCCAACAAGGTCCAAGCTTCGCTTTCATATGTTATAGTTGGTATCACAATACTATCTTGCAGCAACTTTTTCATTTCCATGCCTACTTCCCTATTTCTTATCACTGCTTTTAAAGAACGAACAACCTTTCTTCCCTACTGAACCCTTTCAAGCGCATCATCTGCAAAATTCCATCCTTACTCACCATACTACCCAAGTACTTAAATGCACTCACACTGTCCATTTCCTTATCATCCAACCTCACTGTACATTCAGTGACTTCGTTTCTCTCAAAGACCATACCTTTACTCTTCTCTACATTCACCATTAGATTCCGATTCTTGCACACTCTCCCAAGCTCATTCACCGAGCCTTGCACTTCCACTTCGTCTTCAGTTGTCATTGCAATATCATCTGCAAACATCAGAACAGGAAGTTTCCAAATGCTACCCACGCTCATTAGGGCTGCTCCAACATTTACTGCCCTACCTCGTATCTGTTTTATAACCCCATCGATATACAGACAGAACAACCACTGATACATGGCACATCCCATTAACAATCCAACATTCAGACAGAAGTATTCACTCAGTTCACCATCCACACTCACTGCAGCCTTAACACTCTCATACATACTCTTCACTGCATTCAACTAGGTCCCATTCACTTCATATGTCCTTAATAATTTCCACATTCCCTGTCTATCCACCCAATCATATGCTTTCTCCAAATCCATGAAGGCGGCATACAAGTTCTTTGCCTGCTTTAGTTACTTTTCCACTAATGACCTAGGGATGAACATCTGATCTACACAACCTCTTCCCGACCTAAAACCTCATTGTTCTTCTCCAGCTAATTCCTCTGTTATTTCCGTAACTCTATCAATCCTACCATATACTTTTCCTGTTACACTAGGAAGACAAATGCCCCTATAATTACCACACAGTTCTTTTCCCCTTTTCCTTTTTACTGGGAAATGATTATTCCTGACTTCAAATTCGCCGGGACTCTGCGTTTCTCCCAGGCTAGTCTGCACATCTTTCATATCCATTCTACTGCTGTCTCTCCCCAATGCTTTAGTGTTTGATTACAAGCTCCATCAATTCCTGGGGATTTCCCCATTTCGCTTCCACTTCATACTGAACATCCTATTGATCTTTTCCTTCCTTCTCACCTCCCTCCTTCTCCCAGCCATTCCCCAGCCACTTATAGTTGCATTACTTTTATTCTCTATGTTTAACAATTTCTTAAATTATTCTCTCCATCTGCTCTCTTTTTCTCCCTTCTCCATTATCAGTCTATCATTTTCATCTTTCATTCACCTAGTAATTTTTTTAATCAATCTGTCTCTCTTTCTCTCCTTCCAGAACATTTTCTTACATTCCCTCCACCTTACACTCAACTTCCTTCCAAATTCCTCATCCACTCTCTTCTTACTCTTGCTCACTAGTCTTTTCACCTCTCTCTTCCTCTTCATATATAACTCTCTCTTCCATCTCTCAACTTCCTCCATGCCTCTGCTTTCCATACATTCCCTATATCCTTTCTTCTCTTGCACCACAGCTTGTCTCACCTCTTCATTCCACCTTCCTGTGCCTTGCACCCCCTTTCGTTTTCTCTTCATCCCATATGCCACATCACATGCTTCACAGATTGCTTCTGCAAATATCTTGCTTACATCTTCCACCTCCCCTATCTGCTCAAAATCATATTTACACAATCGCTTCTCCATTTCTCTCTTATATTCTGCCTTTTTTTCATCCTCTTGCAACCCTTCTACCCTCCTTCCATGGACTACTTCCTCCTTTCCTTCTCTCCTTCATCAACTGCATTCGTACCTTGACTTTCGCTACCATCAAGTGGTAGTCAGAAAGTCCACTCCCCCAACCTCTGCATGCTCTTACATCCATTACATACCTTCTCATTCTGTCATCCACACACACATAATCAATCTTTGCCTTCCGTTCATTCAGTTCACCCCCCACCCTTCTCAGCACTCGCCATGTATACTTGTGGATCATATTGTGCCTAATGAGGGTATTGCTATCACGAACCCCCTCCCTTCACATACGTCCACTAGAGCACTGACATTCTCATCCATTTTTTTAGCCACATGCCATTCACTAACTACTCAATCCACCTTCATATTCCCTACTTTTCTATTCACATCTTCAGTCAGAATCACTCTCTCATTCCTTTCAAACTTTTCCATGCACGCTTCCGCTTTTGCCCACAACTCTTCTTTCACTCTGTTCACACAGTCATCCGTTGGCACATATACAAACACAATCGCCCATGTTTGTATACCTACCGGTACTTTCAGTTTTACCCACACAATCCTTGAACGAACTGATCTATAATCTCTTATATTCTCCTTCCACCTCCTGCACGCAACAATACACACACCCTCTTACTGTACTGTATATACCCACTCTCTCACATTCTCGCCTAACCATTTAGTATCAGTCAATCCACATATATCCATTTTTGCACCCTAAGTCACCTGGAAAATCTCTCTCTTTCACCTCATCATTCACTCCCAATACGTTCCACGTTGCAATCCGTACCATGACCTTTATCAGGTCCTTAGTCGTCACCTGTTGGCATGTCCTGGTCTTTTTAGTTATTATTATTTTTTTTTTTTTCAGGGAGGGGCAATAATCCTCTGCCAACCCACTTGTAGACACGTAGGGAACACGTATTGGTTGGCTATAAGGTTACCAGCTGGTAACCTAACCTAACCTAACCTAACCTAACCTAACCTAACTGTAGCACCAGTCGAACAGGGCAGTACTCCCGAGGTTGATGGCAAGCTGGTGATAGGGAGAGCTGGAGCTCCCGTTTCACCAGCCCTCAGGACTTGATCCTGACCATCTCCCTTTTCTGAACATTTTCAGTGAATTCATTTACACAGAGAGTAGGCCAGCATGCTCTCATGATACCTCTACCTTCAACTGTCTACACCACACTACATGCGCATAACATATCACACCTTCTATTCACATCTTTAGTAATGGCCGCTGCAATCTCACAATCAAATGAGGTGGTATCTCGGATTGCCACCACCGGCAGGGTAGGGCTGGAGGCACAGGGTCCTCCCGGTCGCTATCAAGCGACTGTGCCAGCAGCGACTGTTGCTATTTCCGGAAAAACTCGTCGGCGAAGAGGTGACGGTGTGGCCTTATTCTTTACCAACATCCGCGGCCTTACCACGAATTTAAACTCAGTTCATTTTTTCCTTCAGTCCATATCCCCTTTGGCCATTTTCTCACAGAACCACAAATCTCACCCTCTACCGATATATCTCCATTTTGTTTTCCCGGTTACCATCTCCTTACAAACTTTCGAAACAAGGGCGGCACCTGTTGTTATATCAAATCCCAATATGCAGTTGATACTATTTTAAACTTCACTTCATCCAGTTTTGATTACTCATTATATAAATTAAATTGCCAAAACATTACCAAATATATCTGTGTAGTTTATCGTTCCCCCAATGCTTCTTCGGAACCCAGTGTATTTGATTCCATATCCACTCAGTTGAGTAACCTTGACCTTGCCCTTGGCAATGAAATTACCATTTTGGGTGATTTTAACATACACAATGTTGAATGGCTATTGCATTCTGCCCGGACTGACGACGCTGGTCTAGAATGCGAGCTATTTGCGGAATCGTTTAATCTCACCCAGTTGGTAAAGCAACCAACCAGAATACCTGATAACCCTGACCATAATGCCCATCTCTTGGATTTATTCTTGACAAATAATCCAGATCAATACAGGATAGAGGTACTGTCACCACTTGGATCCTCTGACCACAATCTCATCAAAGCCTCATTAGTTAACCCTCCTACACCTCCCCATTCCGAACCTGTCAGGGTGACCCGATGGCACTTTGACAGGGCAGACTGGGATGGATTTAGAAATTATCTTGCTGATGTTCCATGGCAGTCTTTCTTCTCTAGTGATCCCAATTCTACCCAGTCCCACATTTGTGACTTAATACTAGCTGGTATGGATTTATTCATACCAAGTCAACAATTCACTAAAAGATCAAACTCTCCAAAATGGTTTGATGGCAATTGTGCCAGAGCAACAGCCCAAAAGTCATTAGCATATAACTCTTACTTAAAATCAAAAACACCTGAATCACTCTCCCAATTTAAAATTGCTAGAAATCATGCAAAAGCTGTATTAAATCTATCCAAATCAAACTTTCTTCAAAAGCAAGCATCAAAACTACTTAACAACCCTAATGACAATAGAATATTCTGGTCAACTCTTAATTCTTTCAATAATAACTTTAACAAGTCATCTTCCATTCCCCCACTAAAATCTTCAGATGGCAATATTACAAATGACCCACGTGGGAAAGCAGATATCTTTGCTAGTACCTTTGCAAGAAACTCTACCATAGATGATACCAGCCAGAATGTCTCAGTACTGGAACTTGATTCTCCTGAAATTGCCCCACTTAAAATACAGACAAGATTTGTAAAATCCATCCTAGACAATTTACCTACCAACAAAGCTCCAGGTCCAGATGGAATTCCGCCAATTGTTTTGAAAAAGTGTTCCCCTGAACTTGCCTTTGTCCTAGCTAAATTATTCAGACTATGCATACGTACTTCTTTATTCCCAAATTCATGGAAAGAAGCCAATATCCACCCAGTTCCGAAGAAAGGAAGTTCGTCTGACCCCTCCAATTACAGACCAATAGGTGTCACATCTTCTCTTGGTAAGGTATTTGAAACTTTAATTAATAAGCATATTGTTAAACATCTTGAATCCAACAACTTAATTAATGATAGACAATACGGTTTTCGCCACGAAAGATCCACCATTGACATACTCAATCTCTTAACTCATACCATCCATCAATCAATTGATCTTTTTGGAGAAACTCATGCAGTAGCTCTTGATATCTCTAAAGCTTTCGACAGAGTATGGCACCGTTCCCTGCTGTCCAAACTCCCTTGCTATGGACTAACGTCTTTTGTTCCTTTGATTTCTTCTTATCTTAGTGACAGGAAAATAAGAGTAAAAGTAGATGATGTATATTCGAATTTCCACTCAATTAACACTGGCGTGCCGCAGGGATCAGTTCTGGCGCCAACCCTATTTCTGGTTCATATTAATGATCTCTTATCTGTCACTCACAATCCCATTCACTCATATGCAGATGACTCAACACTACATAGTTCATTCACACTCAGACATCCATTTACAAAGTCTAATATCTCTACCTCTCAACTCAATACAGCCATCTCCATAAATGAAGATCTATCTACAATCAGTGAATGGGGACAAAACAACCTTGTCTCTTTTAATGCTAGTAAAACTAAATATATACAGTTTACCAATAGACAGATATTGCCAGACTCGTACATTACCTTCAGTGCTACTAATATTCCCATCTCCAAAAGTATTGAAATTCTTGGTGTCTCACTTAACAGTGCCCTCAGCTGGACCTCTCATGTCAGATCACTTGCTAAAACCGCCTCAAAGAAACTTGGATTATTGTACAGAGTCCGTAACTTCTTCGCCGATGAGCAGTTAGCTATAATTTATAAGAGTCATGTGCGCTCTCAGCTTGAATATTGCTCACCCTTGTGGAATGGTTGTGGAGAGGTTGCATTAAGGCAACTAGACAAAATTCAGAATAAAGCTGTTAGAATCATTAACAACCCTGCCATTACATATAAACTACCTCTCCTGCAAGTAAGAAGGAATGTTGCCTCCCTTGCATTATTTTACAGATATTTTTTTGGCAAATGCTCAGACGAAGTTGCGTCCATGGTGCCACCTCTCCATGCCTTCCCTCGTGCTACACGGGCATCTGGTAGCGCTCATGACTGGAATGTCACTCAACCATATTGCAGAACTTCTGCCTATCAGAATTCTTTCATTCCCCGAACTGCATCTCTCTGGAACTCGCTTCCCCAGAGTTGTTTTCCTCCAAATTTCAACCTACAACTCTTCAAGTCTAACTGTTACAGATATTTTATGAACAGAGGACACCAGTAATCTGGTGTATGGATTATTTTTTTTTCTCCATTTGTTTTTCCTTCCTCCGTTCTGTTATTAAAAAAAAAAAAAAAAAAAAAAAAAAAAAAAATATTAAATGATTTACCGGTTTACAGGAAATCATTTGGCCTATCACTCAATGCTGAGTTATCCTGGAATAGAATAGCACTTCATTGTGTGAGTGGATGATGGACATCCCCATCAACCACAATAGTACATCCATTCTCAGTGCAGAATCCTTCGGGACTCGACGGTTTCAGGGTACACAGTTCTCTGTTAGATATCAGAGACTCCTTGTTACAGCTCTGAGGCTGCAGCTCAAAACAGAAAATCCTAAGACACCACAGAAAAAGTTCCAATATGGAAAAAATAGGGATGATGATCGTTCTTAAGAGGAAGCTGTGGCAGTCTCAAAATGGTTTGAGGTGGTCAGTGGTGCCGCAGACTCTGTTCATTGATGCCATACATGGTATATTATTCTACCAGAAGCTGACAAATGCATTGGAGAGCACCTGAGACCGAGTAGGGCATTTGCCTCACCAGGGATGCTGGATACAGATAATGAGAGTGGTGTTGCCAAATTATATGGGAAGCAGGAGCAGCACAGACTTCAGTTTTTTTGGACAAGAATTTTGCTGAGAAGGGACAGGGAGAGGTATGTCAGAAATATCTCTGACATGATGGAAAGTTGCTTTCATGTAAATGACCTTGAACTTGTTTATCGCACCTTCGAGAAACTCCACTCCAGACCCACACCTCAGGGAAATCGTGTTTAGATAGTAGATATACGGGTCATGTCACAGACAGGTGAGTATAGAGTTCATGCTGAGGATTTGAGCAATTGTATATGGTAGATCCCCTCACTGGGGAGCTCATGTTGGTTTGTGAAAAACTGTTAGATGCTATTCCACCAATCAACTATGTTCCACTTTCACCAGACGAAATCAAGAAAACTATGGCAAAGTTCAAGACTGGTACAGCAGCTGGTGTGTGTGGGGAGAGGGGGGATCCCTAAGGAACTAATCAAAGCTGGGATGAAGGCATTCCCTGAAGATAATTATTTGCAGTCACGGAAGATGTTTGGTGTACTGGTATCATTGCACTTGTTTGGACAAGGGATTCTGTCATCCCTGATTCGAATGGAGAGAAAACCAATGTAACTGTTGTAACTGTCGCAACTGTGAGTGCTGTGAGTACAGTAATGACTGTCACGATCACTAAACCCCATATTATGTGTTAGGACAGAGAAAAGAGAAACTCTGGAGAAATAATCATATGAAATGTTAATATATGATTGGACTTCCTCAAATCTTTATCGAAATATTTCTCACCATGCATAATGAGTCAAGAATGGCTATCTTGACAGTCTTTGATGTGCAGCAAGGAGGAAACTAACATTTTTATACACACCTCACACACTTTTTTTCATCTAGGCTTGCCAACTGGTGGACGGGAGTTCGCGCCTCGCTCAGGTTGCGAAAAGTTTCACTGACGAAGTGGGTGGTTACTGTCCCCCTTGAGCAAGGGGACGGGGGTGTACGTGTGTGAAGGTCACAGCCTTGCCCTTAGATCGGACTATATGAGCTCTCAGCTCCCTTTCGGGAGGGTAAAAGCTGACGATCACGACCATCAAGTGATCCTGACCGACCCGGTGAAGTACACACACACACACACACACACACACACACACAGAGGAGAATGGAAAGCTGATTACAGGGAGAACTGGAGCTCCCATTTCATCATACCTCATGACTAGATTCTGACTTTGCTGAACCTATTCAGTGATGCAGTAACACAGACAGCAGGCCAGCATAGACTTCTATAGAATTTCGTCCAACTTTCAACACCAGACTAATGCACATGACACGCTACACTGACCTTTTATAAATTTAAAGAAAAACAGCATCTCAACACGGTGTCTCGGAGCCCTGGGGAAGCGAGGGTATAAGAGCCTCTACCATCCTATCCTCTCCCAATAACGGCCAAGAGATAGATGTTTACAACCACTGTCTGACTCACTTCGTCGTTCCTGCAACATTCGTGGTTTTTCCTCATATTTTCTCTCTGTTGAACAATACCTCCCTTCCTCAAAACCTCACCTTCTCTTCCTCACCAAGACACATCTGTCTTGGGCGAATAATAACAAACCCTTCTCTGTATCCATATACTTTCTCCAGGCTCACTTCAAAGCCGAAAATGGCTGTTGTATGTATGTATGCAACAACATATATTGCTTTCGTGTTAAAGAACTTGAATCTTCTGAATTCTCTACTCCCTGACATCAGCTATCGTGTCATTCTATGACCAATCATATCCATGATGTGTACTTACCTTCTGTTTCTACTATGAAAAATTCTTTGACTATCTAAATATTAAGATGGAACACATCCAGTCAATAATTTCTCCTTTCTCTAAAATCTAAATTCTAGGTCATTCTAGGTGATGTTAGTATTCACGATCACCTTTGGCTCTCCTCTCTTCACTTATCAACCTGGTGAAGAAGCCTAAATCTCTTCTATCCTTACTGACCTAAAGCACCTTGTACTGTACAGCACCCTACCCATATACCTGACCGCATTGGAGAGTGCTCCAACAAAGCTGACTTTTTCATTACACCTAATATATTGGTTATGGTGTTAATACATTGTCTCTTGGGCTCCTCCAGTCACAGTCTTATCACCTTAACCTGTCCTGTCGCTCCAATAAGGCCTGTGAACCTTCCCATGAAGCAGCAGCTGTGGCACTTTGGAGCTGGTGACTGGGGGACCTTCAGGCACTACTTCTTTGATTTTCCCTAGAATGATTATTGTTTCCGTGGCCGAGAGCCATCTGAGTGTGCCCAGCGCATTACAGAGGTTATTCTCTCGGGCAAGAATGCATACATTCCTTTCTCCTATCCAGTGACTAATGCAAAAAAAAGAAAAAAAGAAAGAAACTTGGTTTAATCACGTTTGTTCTAATGTTATTCTAATGCTGTCTCCACAAGAAGAGTGCCTAGAAAAGGTACTGGAGCTACCCCATCTCTGAATTTCATCGCGTTTATGATTCTGCCAGGAATAATGTCAAGTTTGTTCTTCGCTCTGCAAAAGACATTTTGATTCGTACTAATTTCTCTGAACTCACCAACTCAGATTGTTCCCGCTCCTTCTGGCACCTTGTTAAAAACCTTTCCAACAACTTTGATTCATCATCCTTCTCCATTTTTTCCACTCTGATGGCCTTGTAGCTGATTCTTCTACTCTAAAAAAGAACCGTTCGCTGAGACTTTCTTCTCCAGTTCCAAGTTAGACAATTCCGGTGCTGTTCTTCCATCACTAACCCCAATCTGTCTTCCTCATGACTGACATTAAAATGCCGTCAATTGATGTGTTTTCTGCCAGCTCTGGCCTCAGTACTAACAAGGCATATGGGCCTGATGGGGTACTTCCTGTTGTCCTCAAGAATTACATTCTGCCTAAGTGAACTCATTCGCCTTTGACTTTCAATGTGAAACTTTCCTTCTTGCTGGAAGTTTCTTCTCATTCAGCCTGTCCGAAAAAGGATAACCATTCCCAGGCTCCCTAGCTATCGCCCAATCACTTTAACATCCTGTATTTTTAAAGTTTTAAATCTATTTTTAACCCCCTAAATAAAGCATCTTTACTATCACAACTTTCTTTCCGATCATCAGTATGGGTTCCGAGAGGAACCTTCCACTGGCGATCTTGTCACCTTCCTTTAAGACTCCTGGTCGTCGTCTTTCGGGAAATTACCAAAAGCTGCCATTGCACATAACATCTCAAGGGCTTTCTACGAGTCCGGCATAAATCTCAGATTTCCAAACTGCTTTCTCAAGGTTTCTATCCTTCTATCTGTGCCTTGATATTTAGCTTCCTGCTGTTGTAGACGGCCACCTTTCTTATCCTAGAGCTATCAATGATGGTGTTTCTCAGGGCATTGTCCTATCAAAAACCATCTTCTTTCTTTCGTCAGTGACCTTCTAAGCTCTGCATCCTAACCCTATCCAATCATATACTGATGACTCAACCACACACGCAGCCACTGGGGGGGAGGGGGAAGCAGATTGCATCCCCTTGGAATATTTTGGGGAAATGCTAAAAGGGATTTCTGGCATACTTCTTGTATGACAATACAGTTCTTCTAATTTCACCACTTGTGTGGTGTGTGTGAGGCGGCTTATGGAGTGAGGAGGAGATGCAAGGGTGTGCAAGGGACAGCATGGCGGAATGATGAGGTGAAACGAGCTGTGGAACAAAAGAAGAAGGCATATAGTGAATGGTTAGCGAGTAGAGGTAGGGGAGAAGATGAGAGAGAGAAGAGAGAGGTATATGTGAGCAGGAGAAGGGAGGTTAAGAGACTGGTGAAGGAGAGTAAAAAGAAAGTGGATGAGGAGTTTGGGAGGAATCTGAGTGTGAAATGGAGGGAGAGTAAGAAATTGTTTTGGAAGGAGGTAAAGAAAGTAAGGCAGTGTGAAAGTGGAAATAGTAGGGGAGTGAAAGATAGGAATAATAGATTGTTGGTGGAGAAGAGAGAGAAACTGAGGAGATGGAAGGAGCACTTTGAGGATTTGTTGAATGTGGAGAGTGAGAACAGTGCGAGTATAAGTGGTTGGGGAATGGCTGGGAGAAGAAGAGATGAGAGGAGGGAGGAAGAGATCAGTAGGGCGGAAGTAGTGGAAGCGATGAAGAATATTAAGTTGGGAAAGGCCCCAGGAATTGATGGAGTGTGTGGTGAAATGCTTAGGTATGGGGGTGAGATTGTTGTGGAGTGGATATGGAAGTTGTGTAGATTGGCTTGGGAAGAGGGAAGGGTTCCAGAGGACTGGAAATCAGGTATAATTGTTCCTTTATACAAAGGAAAAGGAGAGAGAGAAGTATGTGGTAACCATAGGGGTATTTGCCTACTTAGTGTGGCTGGTAAAATATATGGTAGAATACTCATTGATAGGGTTAGGCATATGACAGAGGAGCTAGTTGGAGAACAAGGGGGATTTAGCAAGGGAAAAGGGTGTGTAGATCAGATATTTGTTCTAAGATGTTTAGTGGAGAAGTATCTAGAGAAGGGAAGGAAAGTGTATGCTGCCTTCATGGACTTGGAGAAAGCTTATGACAGAATAGATAGGCAAGGTATGTGGAAGATATTAAGAATATATGGAGTGGAGGGGAAATTGTTGAGTGCTGTGAAGAGTATGTACGAGGGAGCTAGGGTTACGGTGCGAGTGGATGGTGAGCTGAGTGAGTTCTTTGATCTCAGTGTGGGACTGAAACAGGGTTGTGTAATGTCTACATGGCTGTTTAATATATACATGGATGGGGTTGTAAAGGAGGTGCTGGGTAGGGCAGTGGATGTGGGGGTGGCTCTAATGAATGAGGGTGAGATTTGGAAGCTTCCGGTGTTGCTGTTTGCTGATGATACAGTACTGTTGAGTGAAGATGAATGGGAGTTGCAAGGTTTGGTGAATGAATTTGGGACAGTGTGTAGGAGGAGGAATCAGAAAGTTAATGTAAACAAAAGTAAAGTTATGGTGTTTGAGAGGAATGAAGTCACAGAGTGTGCAGTGAGGTTGGATGGTGAGGATATGGAGAATGTGAGTGCATTCAAGTACTTGGGTAGTGTGATGAGTAAGGATGGAACTTTGGGGGATGAAGTGCGTGAAAGGGTACAGCAGGGAAGGAAGGTTGTTGGTACACTGAAAGCAGTGATGAGAAATAGGGAGGTGAGTATGGAAGTTAAGAAGTCACTGCATGATAGTATTGTGATCCCTACCCTGACGTATGGAAGCGAGGCATGGACCTTGCAAGAGGGGAACAAGTCAAGAGTGAGAGTAGTGGAAATGAGTTACTTGAGAGGAGCTTGTGGAGTGACGTGGAGGGACAGGTTGACGAATGAAGAAGTGAAGGAACGCTGTGGAGTGGATGTGGATGTGGTTGAGAAGATTAGGAGAAATACACTGAGGTGGTTTGGACATGTGAAGAGAATGGAGAATGAAAGACTGACTAAGAGAGTGTATGTAGGTGAGGTGGAGGGAGGGAGAGGGAGAGGTAGACCGAGGATGAGGTGGAGGGATGGAGTTGAGAGGTATATGAGGGAGGGGGGGGTGAGCTGGGGGGAGGGTAGTCAAATGGTGGGTGACAGAGCGACTTGGAGGCGTTTTGTCTGCGGCCACCCTTTGCGGGATTAGGGCGTCGGGCTATAGATAGATAGATAGATAGATTTTAAACAGTATCATCTTTTTCCAAAAATATTTATGTGAGAGAAATAATTTTCTTTGAAACTGAAAGCTAGACTAAAAATTATAAAACCCGTGAGAAAAAATGGCCAGTTTTAACTTAACAATTTCCCCTATCACCTTAGATTATGTGGTTAATATTAGAGCTCTAATGATGTATTGCACTTGAATCCTGATGAGGTGTAAAAATGGCCTTCCTGTCCCCTCAGCCACATGCTCTCACCCTGCAGGAAGTTGCAAACAAACACTGCACAATTATTGTTACAAACAACTGAAACAAGCAGATTTTTTGAAGACTGCATGAAGCCATTTTGATCACCTCAGACTACACATTAGAAGGTAAGCAGATATATTTATGTGTGCCAGGGGCCTGGTTTGGGTGGGGGAAAAGGTGACGTGTCCCCCCTCCACTTTTTGGAGCATGGGGGACAGAGTATCTTTTGTTCTACCCACTTTTCTAGGCAAAAAATTTCAGGATGAATAGCTTTGCTCCGTTTTTCTTTTGTTTCCTTAATGGAAAAATTCTTTCTATACAGTAGAGTACAGATGAGGCGATACGAAAACCATTCCCTGTTGAGCGGGGCAGGTTGAGTGGTCACCTGAGTCAAAGATTAAGAGAGGTTAATCCCACCAGATGTATTCACTTAGGTCAGTCTTGACGTATGCACCACCCCTGATGCCTGAGCCAATGAGAATCAAACTAAACGAATAAGTAGTGGAAAACATAATTTCTATTGGCTACCATCACAGCAGTAGTACAAAACAGAATATCAGACTGGGGGTGGGTGCTGCAGCGAATTTTAATTTACATATATATGCTAACTGGAGAGAGAGAGAGAGAGAGAGAGAGAGAAGAGAGAGTGAGAGAGAGAGAGAGAGAGAGAAAGGCAAAGGAAAACATACAAGCGATAGTATCACGAACGTGGGAAAGTGTGTGTTCGGGACAATCACTAGATCTCGAGTTTTCATTGGCCCATCTTTCCGCCATTTTTCTTCCAGCAGCCAATCAAAATACAGGGCTTATTTCCGAATATAAACAGATAGTATGGACGCTATTGCCTCTCGTATGGTAGGTGCTATGCCGATGTGTGGGATATTTCATCACATTTTCGTAGGCTATTACGCAAAACAGCTGCACTTCCTTATATGCACAGATAGATAAAGACAGCAGGTAAATGATGCGCTAAGAGTATAGTGTTGATACTTTTCAGTACTAAAAATGCACAAGAAATTTGCGGTACCAAGAAAAAAAATATATTTTGAGGTAAAACGGAAGTTAGCATGCATATTTCGATAAATATACCATCTACGAGAGTGACCATGATGGCCAATGATACTATTGACAAGGAGATGTCTTCTGCTATGGAAAATCCAGTGCCTTCTATTTTATTGTTGGTGTTTCCTTTGCTGTCGAATGAGAGAGTACACATCTGGTAACATTGTGTACTGTGTTTTTACACCTCTCCAAGAAAGCTGTGAATGTGTGGGGAAATGAAAATAATAAAGATATGAACAAATTACTTTATTTCACCAGTGCATGTGATAGAACCAGCATTCTTCTTCAAATTAAAACAAGAATAATTCAAATCGGTCAATATATAGTTTTGACACATTTTGGGGAAATATTCCAAGTGTTTGTCCCCTCCCTCGGCAAAAATCCTGGATACGCCACTGGACACCTCTCGTTAGATAGCTTTCTAAAACTGCCTCAAGGAATTTGGATTGTTAGGCAGACTCCGTAACTTCTTCACTTACAAGCAGTTAGTTATAATTTACAAGAGACCTGTGTGCTTTCACCTCAAATATTCCTCACTCTTGTGGAGTGGACGTAATGAGGTTACACTGAAACATCAGGAAATTTTCTAGAACAAAATTATAAGAATAATAATAATAAATAAAAAAATAACAAATGAACTACCCTTGCCTCGCGTGCATATTTTACATATGCTTGTGTGGCAAATGACACCTGGTAGCGCTTATGATTGGACTGTCACACAGCCATATTGTGGAACTTCTGCCTATCCAATGTTACAGATTTCTTTGAATGAAGGACACCTGTACTTTGGTTTTGGAATATATATTTTTAATGAATTTGTGTTTCCCTCCTCTGTTCATCTGTAAAAAAAAAAATAAGTTGCTTACCGGTATGTCTTATGTGAATCAATTCTGCACATACTGACTTGTTTCAGATTATATTATCGGCACAATTCTTCAAAATCCTTTTGAGAACCTGATTTTCTTGCGTTCTCTTTACGTTATATTCAATCATTACAGTTCCTGTTCCTGTTAAGATTCTGTACTTTACAATTCAATAATAGCAAGTAGTGCCAGGATCAAGAAAACTGCCCGACAGCTGTTATTTTATTTGGAACCGTTTTCAAGTTATAACCCTCTGAGAATCCGTGATCTTGCATTTGACCTTTCAAGGTCACTCAAGGTCAAAGGTCATGGCACCAAATGAATGCCCATATGAGACTTCATACATCTTGATAACAGTAAATATCTCTATCTTCAGCCAGTTTCGAATCAAACCCCCTGAATAACCGTGTCCTTGAGTTTGACCTTTCAAGGTTACTTAAGTTCAGAGGTCATGGTATCAATTACAAGCCCATATGGGACTTCGTATATGTTCATAATAGTAAATATCTATCTGCAACCAGTTTTGAGTTATTGTCCCCTGAATATCCATGACCCTGAGTCTGACCTTTCAAGGTCACTCAAGGTCAAAGGTCTTGGTGCTAAATGAAAGGCCAGATAGGAGTTCCTGTATGCTGATAATAATAAATATATCTATACTAAACTGCTTTCAAGTTATAGTCCTCTGAAAATCCATAGCTTAGATGCTGACCTTTCAGGGTCATTCGATTTCCTCCAATGCTTCATAACTTTCTTTGGAGACCAGTGCCCACATACCCTGGAAGTTTCATGTAATTTCACTCAGCCGCCTTCCTGTAATGTTTCCAACAAACAAAGAAACAAGGAAATAAACAAAGAAACTCGACAAAAACCAATTCCTCACCGGACTCCGTCCGGCCGAGGAAAAATCTTAAGATTATGCAGATTATAACCCAGGAGTAAAATGTATAAACTCTTACACACACACACACACACACACACACAGTCAAGGCATCAGATAGGCAACACGTGTCCCACATCGCTCCGCACTGGCCACTTGGGCACAACTGACCATACCTAAATATTATCTTAATATGAGTCAAGCTCTGTACATGTTTTAATATAAAAGAGGAAGATTAAGCAAAGGTGTTGTCCAAATAACAGAATACTGTACAACAAATTAACCCTCTGCATGCCAGTGCCATTTTAAAACGGTCTGACATAATTCCGTGGCCAGTGTCAGTGCTGTTTTAAAACGGCTTAAAATAATAAACTTCACTGTGACCGCATTTTTCAAGATTCATGGGTAAAATTTGGCATATATGTAAGGCAACTGTTCCTCTACCATCCCCCAGGCTGTCAAGGCCATACACTCACTCACTCCCCCCTCACGCTCGCTCTGCCTCACTCTACCTGTGTGCCTCACCCAGTGCTGTACAGCTGGCCGCACTCCCGCGAGGGCCACAGCGTTGTCAACGCTGGCCAAGATATTTACTCTGAAACACTAGTAGAGAGATGCGTTCGAAGCATCCACAGCCAGTAAGAGAGAGTCGTACAGAGAGAGTTTGGGGGGGAGGAAGGGGGTTTGAGGAGAGTGGGGGGATACCTATGCACGAGAGGTGAGGGATGACGTCTGAAACAGATGAGTGGAAGACTGGAAGCTATATATTATATAAATCTACAATACCTGGTAACAAATCATTTATATTTTAATATCTTTATTGTCAAGTTATTACCGCTGTAAAAAGTGGCACAGTTAATGCTTGGAAACCATAAAGCATAATGCTATTGAATATAGCAAATGTGAATCCTTAATAATGCATGCGGTAATTGCTGACACCCCTAGCACACACCTCCGTATCCTCCTTATCAAGCGTTTCCTAACACCCGACAACATTGGCTCGCTCTCTCTCTCGCTCTCTCTCTCGCTCTCGCTCTCTCTCTCTCTCTCTCTCTCTCTCTCTCGCTCGCTCGCTCGCTCTCTTGCTCTCTCGCGCTCTCTCTCTCTCTCGCTCTTGCTCTCTCTCTCTCTCTCTCTCTCTCTCTCTCTCTCTCTCTCTATATATATATATATATATATTTAATCTGCTATCATGTGAAGGTCAATGGGAGCCCTGATAACTCCACGATGCGATGACGCAACGATGCGATTTTAAACTGCTTGTTACGTAACGCTAGATATGGGCGATGTTGATATGTGCCAGTGGTGTCAGCAGCTGCCACATTCCGGATGAAGTTACTTACATTTGTTACATGTGATTAATAAACAGCATTCTGATTCATTATTTTCAGGCAGTTTTTGTCTGTATTTTACAGCGTCCGTTGCTTGGAAACGACAATAAAATAAAATACGATTAAAGTCTACAATTATGAATCTTGATCGGTTGTTTTTGTTTTGCAGTATAATATTTAAAGTTGATCTTTTTACTTTTCATGATGGCAAAAGTAACACCGAAAAAAAAAAAAATTCATTTAATAAATATTACACTTTTCTGTCGCCTCAACAATCGTCATATCTCGCCTCTCGTGTACAGGCACCCACCTACCCACCTGAAACCCGCTCCCTCCCTCAGTCCTGTGAATGATTCGATCAGAGCTCACTACTAATGATTCGCGGTTACTATCTCGGCCAGCGTTGACAACACTAAGGTGGCCCTCGCGGGAGTGCGGCCAACTGTACATAGTGAAGGCATTTTGTAAATATTTTCATGTAAGTGTAAGTTGTAAATATTTTCTTTTAAGTGTAAGGACTATATAGTGAACTCAAGTTGTATATGAGGGAGGGGGGGGTGAGTTGGGGGGAGGGTAGTCAAGTGGTGGGTGACAGAGCGACTTGGAGGCGTTTTGTCTGTGGCCACCCTTTGCGGGATTAGGGCGTCGGGCTATAGATAGATAGATAGAAGTTGTAAATACCTTCTTGTAAGTGCCAGGACTGTACATAATGAAGTCAGGTTGCACCTATCTTCAAGTAAGGGTAAGATAATGCATTCACAGTGAGAAAGACACGCAAATTGTGATTGATGCTGATGTAATAAGTAATCAAAAAAGTGTACTGAACAGTGCTATACCTTCCCAGCATAAATACCTGAGTACACCTTACACAGAAAACGGCTTTCTCTCATGTTTGTTGTGAGCGTGAGAGAGCAGCTACACCTGTACACGAGTATGGAGGACTCAATAAAACTGATTTCCGAGCCTCGGTGAGCATTTTAAGGGAAATTCGTTGTTTCCATATCAAAATCTACCATATTAGGCAAAAAAAAAAAAAAAAAAAAAAAAAAAAGTAAAAAAATGGCCTGCACTGGGGTGACCCATAGGGTTAAAAGTGGCCGGTACGCGGCGGGTTAATGCAGGAATGCGCTGAACAAGCTCATCTGCCCTTTAGTCTGAGCTATACACACTTTACTAATTTGCAATTACACTTAATGTTTGACAATACTTCACAGTTATTACAAGTTCTGATGATATACAAACTTCAATAAAAACTTCACTGTTTTCACAAGTACCAAAAATAATCTTCACTAACTGTAATTACACTTAATGCTTGCCAGCAACACTTCACAAACTTCACTAACAACACTGCACTACACTCAATCTGAACTGAAATCCGGCTGAACTTAAAATAGTTTCTATCCCATTTTTTTTTTATAAGCTTGCATTATTCAAGAAACTTCTACATTCTACGAGAACAACAGATGCCAACTCGGTGATATTAAAACATGCCAGAGTTGTCTGACATTACATAACACTAAATCATTTACCATACGAACTTAAGTTAAATAATTGAATAAGCAATCACGAAAATAAAACATTATATAGAAAAAGAGCACAAAAATTAATGTACAACTTACAAAATAACTACGCTTGCAAATAGCAGGCAAACTGGCAACTGATTCGTACCGGAACTAGCTACCGTAAACATCAGGAAACGTCGAGAAAAATCTCGGGTACCTAACTGGCAAATCTCGCTTCCTAACAAAAACTATAAACAGGCAAGATACATTTATACAAAAATAAGAAGAGAAGCCCAAAGACAGTTTGAGGAAGGTATTATAAATGAAAGTAGTGATCAGCCGAAGCTATTTTACCGCTATATCCTAAGCAAAACCAAAGTAAAAGATAAAATACAATCCATTATGGACGAGAGGATCATCTATACACAAGAGAAAGATATCTGTGAAGCACTCAATAAAAATTTCCAATCAGTTTTTACAGTAGAGAATAATTTTGAGAGAAATGATATGGGACATGCATGCCCACACATATTCTCAGATATACAAATATCAGACAAAGGAAAAGCAAATTGTTCTGACGAAATTTCATGCTGGGTGCTACATGAATGTGCAAAAGAGTTACGTAGACTAATATATTTGATATTCACGGAATCCTTGGGTCAAGGTAAACTACCTGATATTTGGAAGAAAGCAAACATTGTTCCCATATTCAAGAAAAGGAATAGACAAAATCCACTCATACCGACCAGTATCACTAACCAGTGTTGTAAGATACTGGAAATGCTGATAAGAAAAGTTTGGGTAAACCATCTACAAGAACACAATATGATAACAGAAAGGCAGTTTGGTTTCAGAAAGGGAAAATCATGTTTTACTAATCTATTATTCTACTATGATAGAGTTGCAGAAACATTACAGAAAAGAGAAGGGTGAGTGGACAGTATCTACTACTGTACATTTCAAGAAAGCATTTGACAAGAGTACCACATCAGAGACTTTTATGGAAACTGTACCATCAGGGATGAATCCAAGGCAAACTCTACTGTTGCATGCAAGATTTTCTCAGAGAAAAGGAAATGGGAACAGTACTAAGGGGCATTTGTCTTCTTAGTATAATAGGAAAAGTGTATGGTAGGATACTTATTGACAGAGTTAGAGAAAGAACAGAGAAATTAGTTGGAGAAGAACAGAGAGGCTTTAGGAAGGGAAGAGGTTGTGAAGATCAGATATTCATTCTCAGATCTTTAGTGGAAAAGTTTCTAGAGAAGGGAAAGAAGTTGTATGCGGCTTTCATGGATTTGGAGAAAGCATATGACAGGGTGGATAGACAAGGATTGTGGAAAGTGTTAAGAATATATGGAGTAGATGGGAAGTTGCTGAATGCTGTGAAGAGTATGTACGATGGTGCGAAGGCTGCAGTGCGTGTGGATGGTGAACTAAGTGAATTTTTCTCTTTGAAAGTTGGGTTGAAGCAAGGATGTGTCATGTCTCCATGGTTGTTCAATCTGTACATGGATGGGGTAATAAAAGAGGTACAAGGTAGGGTAGTGGATGTTGGAGTGGCCCTGGTGAGAGAGGATAGTGTTTGGAAACTCCCTGTACTGTTGTTTGCAGATGATACTGTGTTGTTGAGTGAAGACGACGGGGAGCTGCAAGGCTTAGTGGATGAGTTTGAGAGAGTGTGTAAGAAACGGAATCTAAAGGTGAATGTAGGGAAGAGTAAAGTGATGGTCTTTGAGAGAGGTGAAGTCAGTGAATGTACAGCGAGGTGGGATGGTGAGGAATTGGAAAATGTGAGTACGTTTAAGTACTTGGGTAGTGTGATGAGTAAGGATGGAGGTTTGGAGGGTGAAGTGCTTGAAAGGGTACAGCAGGGAAGAAAGGTTGCTGGTTCTTTGAAAGCAGTGATAAGAAACAGGGAAGTGAGCATGGAAGTGAAAAAGTTACTACATGACAGTATTGTGATACCATCTCTAACGTACGGAAGTGAAGCTTGGACGTTGTTGGAAGGACACAAGTCAAGAGTGAGAGCAGTGGAAATGAGTTATTTAAGAGGAGCCTGTGGAGTCACATGGAGAAACAGGCTGACGAATGAGGATATAAAGGAGCGTTGTGGTGTTGATGTGGATGTGATAGGAAGCGTTATGAGGAACACACTGAGGTGGTTTGGCCATGTGGAGAGGATGGAGGGTGAAAGACTGACGAAGAGAGTGTATGTGAGTGAGGTGGAGGGGGAAAGAGGGAGGGGGAGGCCGAGGATGAGATGGAGGTATGGGGTGGAGAGGTATATGAGAGAGGGGGGTGTGAGTTGGGAGCAGGGGAGTGAAATGGCGGGGGACAGGGCGACTTGGAGGCGATTTGTTTGTGGCCACCCCAAATGGGATTGAGGCGTCTGGCAATAGATAGATAGATATACTAAGGGGAAATTACTCACCATGAAGGAAGTGACTAGCGGAGTTCCACAGGGCTCAGTGTTGGCACCAGTTATGTTTTTAGTGTAAATAAATGACTTAGTAACACTGGAAATGAAAGCTATCTAAATATGTTTGCGGATGATGCAAAAATACAAAGGAGGATTACTAATACAGACTCTTGTAGAGAGCTACAAGAATAATTAAATATAATTCATGAATGGAGTAATAAAGGGGAAATGGAATTCAGTATGGGCAAGTGTCATCTAATTAAGTTTGGTAAAAGTGGAAAAAGACCAGATTGGGATTATAAGTTTGGAAGTTCAAACGTACACATATCAGAAAGAGAGAAGGATCTGGGAGTCATTATCAACAACAGATTTTCTCCGGCTGACCACATCAGTGAGAAGGTACGGAACATATATACACTGCTTGCCAGTAGGAGAATAGTATTCACACAAATAAATGAAGACATGCTGAGAAAGATAATGACATCATTCATCAGACCAACCCTGGAGTAGTCTGAAATCCTCATCTCAAGAAACACATAGATAAGTCTGAAAAATTTCAAAGGGCCACTAGTAGATGGGTACCAAACTTAAGGGATCTAAGCTACGAAGAATGACTAGAAGAACTGAATCTGCCCACTCTTCCAGAGAGAAGGAAAAGTGGAGACATGATTAGGCATTATAAATGCATCTCAGGGAAGGAGAAAATAGACATAAATGAGTATATAACCTATAGGGAAGCATCAGCAAGGGGACATTGCAAAAACTGCATAAAAAGTGAGGTGATAAAGACGTACGGAATTAAGTTTCCCAAATAGGGCAATTGATCAGTGGAATGCACTACCGAATGATATAGTGTGTGCCAAAACAATTCATAAATTTAAGGATATTTATGATAAAATGGTTTAATACACGGGACAGTACGAGCTTGACTCATTCCTGTTAAGATACAACTAGGTAGGACCAATTAGGTAAGAAGAACAGCGATATTATCGTGTTCATCTTTCAAACACTCATAACTCAGTATTATTGGGTTTCTTTCAGTTATGTTTCTTGCATCACCACCTTAATGAATTTATTTATTTTCCTCTAGTACCACATTCTTGCCCATGCATGAATATGTGGCGATAAAGGGCGATGCAGAACATACTGGTCATGCACATTTCTGACACACAGTAATTCAGAATCAATGTCATTTACACCATTTGCCACATCATTTTCTCTGGTACTGTTTATCTTAATGTCATTCAACTTGGTTCATGCTCTTTTTGTACAGTAATACTTGATGATTCAGTAATGTATAGGCAATAACCTATAAGTAATGTATAAATAATATATAAGTAACCTATGATATATAAATGAGTTATTATGTACGAATATAATTGAAAACGAGCGAAAATTTAATGTACTGTAAAGAGATTTTTCTTACACACACAGATACTCAAACTTTTTCTGAAAACATTTAGTTCCAGAACCATTAACATAATTTCAGTGTCGTTCATTACATTGTCTTGTTCATTGCTCCTCTTTTCATTTGTACCACTTTCGTGTCCATATTAAGTACCAGCTGTACAGAGGAAGGAGGAATTTAGTAATATATCTCTTTGTTGACTTATACTCATTGATTTTTTTCTTTATTTTGTTTACTACATTTTTGAGGTATAAAGTGAAAAATTATTATTTTTTGTCTGATGGCTCCTATTTCATAATAAAATAACCATATATATATATATATATATATATATATATATATATATATATATATATATATATATATATATATATATATATGTATATATATACACACACACAGTATATATGCCCCCCCCCCAACACACACACCAAAAAAAATATTTGGTGCTTATTTTAGCCTCCGACGTAGCCTCTCAGGCCTGGCCATGAAAGATATTAGACAGAAGTAAAAAATCGTAAATTAGCTGTCTGTTGTACAATGTTGAAATGTGATTTTCTTGTATGTAATTTTGTGATAGAGATTTCATTCTTAATATGAAATTAATACATTGTGGACCACATACATGTGATACAGGTACAGCTTGTTGTTTCACCTACCGTACAGCCCTGAAGGTGCCAAGATGGTGAAGGTGGCCTCTTGGACCCCTGACAGAGGCCTCCGCTTCTATACGTCACTCACACTCTTCCCAGAGAAATACTTCAAGTAGGCCACTGCGACCAATAAAAGATGCGTCTCTGTTTCAGTACTGGTTTGCTGTTCATTGTCTGTAATACAGCACAAGAAATTCAGATAAATCCTTTATGTTTCTTAGGGTGATTATTCTTGGTGTGTTGCCTTTTTAAATTGGTTACCAGTCAAGGTTTATTGTACAAGAATAAGATAAACATAGAACATGCATTAAATGTCGAGGAACTTGCCTAGGGAGCTTCAAATACACTGTCTCTTTTGGTGAATTATTCGCCATTTTTTTATAATCGGATGTCATCTGGTAGTTAATTCTCGCTGCTACAAAGAATTATAATTATTAAATACAGTAGAATCTTCTTGTGTGGAGGGCTTGAATAATAGATGACTTAGATTGAATAATGCAGCATAAACAAAATTATAAGAAAATAATGGAACACAATGTCGTCGTATAATGGCCAGTGTTTAGGCTCTGTTTCTGAAGAGGGAATACGAAAATTTTTACAGTTTCCATGGTGCCACAGTCGACATCGCTGCACTGCCCTACGAGCCCGATTGGACGGAAACAGTGAAGGACAACACCACCAGCTACTCTGGCGTGTGCTACAGTTTATTTGATATCGTTTGTCAAGCTCTGAACTTCACATTCCGAAATATTCCAACTCAGAGCTGGGCAGAGGTTTGTTCTGAGCTTTTTTCAGACACTAAGTTCAGTGTCGTTCCCTTAAGGTGGGAATCAATGATAAATGATCTGTTTACCTTCTCTATTCAATCGTCTGTTTCTGTGGTCTTATGTAGAGCCTGATTGCCAGACCTCTTACGTCTTTGGTGTTCTAGACTCATATTTACACTCCCAAACTTTTCATTCTACTGCCATCCCCCACTGTCTTCAAATGCTGTGTTGCTATCCAGATGGGTAGGTGCTACAATTCTGTTCATGATTATGCTTTTTTTTTTTTCCCCCCAATGCATTGATGATAATGTTGTTCGGCCGAGAGCCATACTATGAGTAGGGGATGAGTTCTTGCCTTGAATCTGATAATTTCATTAATTGCAATGGCAGTGCCTAAATTTTTTAAATAAATAAATAAATAAATAATAATAATAATAATAATCTTGTTAGATTTCTTTCACTATGAACCATAGCTGTATTACGTCACGAAGCAAACCTGGGAAGTCATAAATTATAGCAGAAAAATAATCTGGTATCGAATTATGATTGTTCATGTACCTGTTAATCGATTTTGGATGTTTTGCAGTTGGAAGATATGGTGGAGATACGTCAAGTCCTCCTAACACCTTCGTTTTACACGGTTCTCCCAAACAGACTTAAGAGGTAAGTTCTTCATGATAGCCTTAAAATTGTGTTTTTAGCTAACGGCAGATTAAATACGGCACTCTCCTAAAGGGGTAACTGCCATGGTCATACGCCACAGACGATGTTCAAATATTTACAAAGTTTAATCCGAAACAGCAAGAAAATATATGAAGTGTAATGGAAAAGGAATGGCAAAAATATACTGATAGTATATAATTAATTTATAAATGCCCAAGCAAATCTCTGACCACAGCTTCAAATATATAAGAGGAAAAACTGAGTAAAAAAACACACAAAAAAGGCCATTTTATGTTTCCTGAGGAACAATGCAGAATCCTTTCTAACCCTGACCCCCCCCCCATCCCTCCCAGCACGGACACGAGGCATTAACCCCAATCTCCCAGCCGGTATCCAGAGAGAAACCGACAGTAACGAACTTCCCTACTTTAAAAATTCGAATATGAGTCGAGGATACCCAGTGTTATGATGAACTATATTATATCCCACCAAGGCAACACGTCATAACTCCACGCCCTCAAGCACCTTGGTAGATTGAGAAGTTAAGTGCCCTCCATAGCATCCCACTGGCATTGTCATCACTGGGGAGTTGCAGAAAAACAAGTGGGTTAAGATCATGACCTGGCAATGGGTACTGACGTGGGGAGGAACATAACCACGTAGCTACAGTGCCCATGGAGCAATATTTAGGGCTACTCCAAAAATAACCAAAGGAATATATTAAGTACTGTTTAGGGGAATATAAAGTAGTATGTACTGTATGAAATATAGTCGCAGCATCCTATTAGAATACAACAAATGGCTAACAGTATGTTAATAGTTTCATTCATTTAATACAAAATAATGTTATCAGTGAGTTTACCAGTAAAAAGCAGCATCCGTGACTGTATCATAATGCACTTGTTTGGGGCCTACCCTACGCAAACATGGTCAACACGGGGAGGGCTCGCTTCTACTGACAGTATGGGCTGCCTCGCTCAGGAGTACTCCACCCATCATTCCTCCATGGTAGAGGGCAAGGGAGGGATGGAGGTGGAGGATGCGAGTACAGTAAAAGGGGGAGGACACAAGAGGAAGAAGTGGATCATTTTTTTAAGAGGAGTTTGCCTGATATAATTAAATGAATTAGTCAGGTACATTTGTTACAGTGTCGCTCTGCTTTGATTGTGTGGTTAAAATGAATGGTTTCCTAATTATACTTCGTCGGTCAGTTGCCTGAATTAAAGTGTTAAGTATTCCTTTCATGCTGTATTAATAATTTTCATCTTCACTTACAATCCACACTACATTCAACCATCATATTAATACTCCAAACTTGATACCAACCAACCCCAAGAAAGGAAAATAAACTGCAAAGAGGGGTGGTGAGTGTGATATTGGTTATCACGGAATGCAATCTTCATTACCTTTACAGCCAGGATAGTGTATAATGCGATTCATATGTGATCTAGTGGCGGAGGGTAGACAGGTCGTGCATAGTTACCGAAACATTTTTATTTTTTCCATCACTGCAACTGCCATGTTCCAATTTACAACTTGATTTGTTACTGGCTGTTCCTACCTTAATCTACAAATGTTTATGGAATCAAACTACACACATAAACCCCCGTAAACATTAACAGTTAAGAGAAATAACTCTTTTCAGCAGTTTATCATCATCATCGCAACTCAACTTCCCGCCTATAAAATAGGATGGGAAATTAGCTTACAAGATAACAATGCAGTTCAGTGTCAGCTGGTAAAGTATTTCAAACAATATGGATTAAGAACAAGAATACTGGAATCAATGTAGTGTATTATTTCTTCCCGCACAGTAACACTAGATTGTTGCTGTTGTAATTAAATTTACTCTAGCGTCCTTGCTCTCCACCCAACCCTGTCTCTCCTCCTTCAGGCCTCGCCACCCGCCCCCCCTTTTTAGAAGACTTAGTCAGCCAGTTATAGCTCCTTCCTCATTGTCCTGTTTTTAATTATATCCACGAATTCATTTACGCTTCCGATAGGGAACTACAGTACTTTTTTTAATACTGGCAATCTAACAGTTATGTCAATTTAGTCCTTTTGTTTTCGGGTATGAAGCATGTTTCAGTAATAACAGTACACACAACTTTTTATCTTTTGTGTGTGTGTGTGTGTGTGTGTGTGTGTGTGTGTGTGTGTGTGTGTGTGTGCGCGCGCGCGCGCGTGTCCGTGTGTGGTACACAGTGGTATCGGCAAAATCGAAACATTAAAAACAAAGTTTTGATCGAAAAAGACGAAGTTTCTATAAACTACCCATGCTCATAGATAGTACTGAATCTCCTTGATTACTAGATAAATCAGCTTTATACGCTGAATATACTTGGCCAGTAAGCGAGCTGAAAATTATTGGGGATCTTCGTCTGATTTAACGTGATATGATCCTGCATGATCTTAAGGTGAGGCTGAATAAGGGGTTAGAATATGCCAATACCACTCATATGATAACGATACATAGCATCCGTTTCAAGCAAGACTCATGATACGCACACAAAACCAGCTTATTTCTATGTGGTGGTAGATCGAGTTTACATAATAACTCGAACTATGTTAGGGTTTTGTAAGTTTTCTGGCCTTGATCCCAGAGTAAAGTATGTCTGGAGCAGTCCGATTGACTCAGTCTGGGGAAGATTATATTGTATCCATAATACGTTATTATGGAATAATACTCTTATTTGGATTATGGAATAATACTCTTATTTAGCAGCCATAGTCAGGCAGAATGGCCAGGTTTTCGACCACTATGGACTAAAGTGACAAAGACTTAAATAACATCCCACACCAACTGTCATTTTTAAATATTACATTTACAATGCATAACTAACTACAGTAATATTAAGCCATTCAAGTTTAAGGAAAGTATAATTCAGTGAAGTTAACTGATTTTGACTACGAGCCTTCGGTGAAATAGGAAATTATTTGAAAAGCAAACAATGAAAATCACTTCTCTCGCACGCGATGAGCTGCATTATCATCGTTATTATTTCATTAAGAACTGTCAGTTGAATTTTGCTCCCATATATGAGTGCAGGTCATGTAGAAAATTAACTAAGGCATGAATTACACGAAGGTTCAAACTTCGGATCCTTCCGAGAGTCAAACCATTGCACTGACGGGGTTGTGGCGGGGGTGTTGGTGGGGGGAAAGGGAGGGGAGAGCTTGTGTGATTAACTTGCCCTCTTTCGGTAGACTTTTGACTTTTACCCTGTCCCTTGCTTAGTGATCATGACTGTACTATACTGTAAATAAGTATTTCCTGCAGCACTGTTCTCATCCTCTCACAACACACAGTTATCTGCAAATGTTCCACTCTTTTTTCCTTTCCATTAATTGCTTGTAACATCATCAAAGTATTCGTAGCTAAAAGTCACAGCTACTTAAAAGCAACTGTTTTACGAAACAGAAAATAGTGACAACATGCAATTCTACCTAAATAAATATAATGTTATGGGTTCCGTAAAGTCATGAGAAGGAATGGAATATTTGGTAGGGGCTGTGCGCTTATGTTCCCCAAGGCCGATGGGTTAAGTGAACCCAGTTGTTATGATGGGGCTAACCTGTGGACTGCGGCAAGGGGGTTGCAAACCAGGCTCTGTGATACAACATTATAGTTAATTGGCAACCACTGCAAGGTGACATAAATTATACATCATTAATTTGGAAATGGTATTGCACACCTATCAATGAAATACTTTTGCACAAATCACTAAAGTTACGAATTACTGTAGTCAGAAATTTTCCATTTGGTGGGAAGCCAAAGCTTCAGTGAGTTGCTAGTTAGTATAAATAAGTCATTACGAGCAAAACGTGCTACTTTCGATAATTTTCATCCTTTTCTCTCTTCCCTTACCACTTTCCATCTTGCATTCAGTCTTATAATAAAAAAGAAAAAAAAAAGTTTTCACAGCAGGTTCATAGGGCTCTGTGGTAAATGGATTGGGAAGTGCATGAAGTTGGTTCATTGTAGCTGTTATTTGCTTGATATTTAGCGGCTCGAGTTCAGGTGTCCCATTGACTGAATAAAATTTCCTGGATCATAATACAGCAGGAACATAAACATATCATCATCCTCTTTCATGCACCTTTATATGGTTACATTAGCATACAGGTATACCAGAAAAAGACATACAGAACCTCATGCCCTAGTATTCCCATGTAACTTTTGCTCACGAAACATTTATTACAGGTGGGATTTCACAGTGGCCATCGAACATACTGGGTTCTATTTTATAATGGCCACTCCAGACATCACCCCCAACTGGCTGAGTTTCTACTACCCTCTCAATAGTCAAGTATGGATAGCGGTTCTGGCCTCTGTGTTTGTTGTCTGCGTCCTACTTGTTCAGGTAATGAATAAGGTTTGTGTATTACTTTTAGAATTGGAGCTTGTCTTTGCTGTACAGAAATTATTATCCTCTGTTTGGCCACCTATGGGTTAGTTTCCTGGTCTCTACCCAGGTTTTTCTTTATTCTCCTTGGTCAGGCACACACAGAGACTAAGTGTTACCTTTGACAGAGCTTTTCTTTGCTTTTCATCAAGCATTGGATCAGGTACTCTCAACACCTCCTTCAAAAGTACATCCAAACATTCCTGTTATTTCTACATAGTCCCACAAACATATACAATAACTTCCATATTACATTCCCCTTTCTGATGGTGAGCGTCAAGTATTTTTTTTTTTTTTTAAGAAGACTAACAGAGGTATGAAAAACATGTTAAATGAAAGGAATTCCATATATCAGACCACAGGTGTCCTCCATTCACAAATAATCTGTAACAGTTGGACTTGAACTGCTGCAAATGAAGTTTGGGAGGAACTAATATGGGGAAGGAAGTTCCAGAGAGAAGTAATTCGGGGATTAAATGTCTTTTGATAGGTCAGATTTCTGCAGTATGGGGTAAGGCGTGGGAAGGTGACACAATGGACCCAACTTCGTCTCAACATTTGCCATAAAAGTATGTGTAAAATAATACAAGAGAAGCAACATTCCGTCTTACCTGTAGGAGGACTAGGGTGCTTCATGTGTAATTAATGGATTATTAATTATGCTTATAGCTTTGTTCTGATTCTTGTCCTATTGTGTTAGCGCAACCCCTCCACATCTACTCCACAAGGGTGAGCAATATTCGAACTGAGCGTGCCCATGACTTGTAACTGCTCGTCAATGAAACAGTTACGGATTTTACACCATACTCCTAGTTTCTTTGGAGTGGTTTAAAAAGTAATCTAAAGTGAGAGGTCTAGATGAGGCTATTTTTATGCAAAACACAGATAATTTCAATACTTTTAAAGATACGAATAATGGCTGCACTGACGGTAAAATAGGAATCGGGCAATATTGGTATATTAGTAAACTGGCAATAATTGGAGTGTTAAAAGAGACAGTGTTATGTTCACATTCGATGATCTTAGTAATCTCTTCATTTATGGAAGCTGCTGTGCTGAACTGGGAGCTGGGGATGTTAAACTTCGTTAATGGGCGTTTACAAGTGAAAGACCTGTGAAGCATTGAGTCAAGTCACCTGCGTATGAGTGAACGATGTTATGGGCGACAGACAAGAGATCATTAATATGAATGAGGAGTGGGGTTGAAGCCAGAACTGCACCTTGTCGCACGCCAGTATTAATTCAGTGGAAATTGAAATATATATCATTTACAATAACTTTTCTGTTGCTGACATAGGAGAAAATCAGCAAGGGAGTTTTGATAGCTGGAAACGGTGCCACACTCTGACAAAATCTTTAGAAATATCAAGGGCTACTGCACGAGTATCTCCTTATTGGTCGCTTGACTGGTGGATTGTATGAATAATGAGATTAAGTATATCAACAGTGGATCTTTCATGGTGAAAACCATACTGTCAGTCACTAATAGGTGGTTGGATTAAAGATGTTTAATCATTTGATTATTAATGACACTCTCAGTAGCTTATCAAGATGAGAAGGAACAGAGGAACTTCCTTTCTTTGGATTTGGGTGAAAGATGGCGTCTCTCCAAGAATTAGGAAATGAAAACGTAAGTTTTCTGAATAATATGGCTAGAACAGGATCAAGTTCTGGGAAAAACTTCTCAAAAGTATTAGAGGAGTTCCATCTTGACCTGGAGCTTTTTGGGTTCGTGAATTATTTGGGATAGATTTTACGTATCTAATCTGTATCATTAATGAAGAAATATTGGTAGAGTCAAGTTCCAATACAGGAGCGTTCCGAATGACTTCTTCTACGATAATATTTCTGGTAGTGTGTATTGGTAACAATGTTAACTCTTCCACGAGGATCATTTCCAGTGTTTCCTTCCGAAGATTATAGTAGGGGAATGGGGGATGTCTCGTTAAAGTTACCACTGAAGAACTGTTGTTGACCAGAATATTATATTGTCATTAGGATTATTTAATAGTTTGGGTGGTGTGATCTAAAGCAGGTTTGATTGGGCGAATTTTTCACTAATTTTGCGTGGTTTCTTGCAATATTCAGGTGATT
>NC_136993.1:63368358-63659280 GCF_032717465.1 Coenobita brevimanus | reverse complement strand
TGAAGACTTTATCCTTTACGCATATCGAATCTATCTTATTATTTTCCTCCATCCCATTCAAGATGTCCATTTATTATACCGAGTAGACAGATATCAGAAAGGGAACATTGACAAGAATGAAAAGTTAATCCATACGATGCTGTGACGTTTTTTGTATTCTATTCTACCTATAATCAAACGATTTTCTTCATGCTAAGAAGCCCTCCAATATGATGTGTATCTCGTAAGCTACCGTCTGTAGGTGGTGTGAATATATTACTACCGTATAATGCATCACGGGATTCAAGTGATTAACACCGGAATGCCCGATTATGTAGTCCATACGTCTTATTAACCTGTCAACCTAGCCTAGGGACTTTTTAGTATCACTTAAAGAATAACCCACTTTGTGAAGCTCTCTCTTACACCTTTTCCAAATCGTCTTAGCATCTCCTTGTGTTAACTCTTATAGACCACAAGTTTTACAAGCATCATAAGTTTCAATTATGTGTATTCTTCATCACATATAAGTAAAGTAGTGGATCTTCCCTTGGCCTGTATATTTGTGTACTCTTGTTTCACAGAGAGATCGATTGGCTTATGTGGATATACTATTATGTGAGAGAATAGACAAACACTCACAAAATTAGGCCTGTCCCCCAGTAAAAAGTCGCTATTGTCTCTACACTGACAATCAAGTGTAGTTAAGAAATATAAGAAATAACTCATTGGATCCTCGATGTCTTTCATTGTTTTTAATCACGTTCAGCCTTTTCGTTTCTTGACACAGGTTGTGACGTTTCGTGCATTCATTTACCAAGATATGTCACCTGTGTCTTAAGACATGAGGTACAGGCCATAAAAATTTTTTCGGCACCCTTACGGCACGATACATTATGCCACAGCACACGAGGCATTCTGAATCAACTCCTGAATTACGTTGCGTTGTTGATATCCCTAGCCTTGTGTTGCTGGTATGTGTCAGTTCGTCTGCTAATGATGAAATCCAGTGGGAGAGGGAGAGAGGTACAGGGGTACCAACCACACCACGTATTCTCGCCGTCTGTAATAGTGATCGTTGCGAAGTGTATCAGAGCAAGGGGTGCCGAAAATCTTTTGAGAGGGTGTTCATGGGAGCTACGTGTGCTTAATTTTTGTTGTTAGTATGCTCCACCCTTTTTGACTAAAACTGTCATTCCTGCTCATCGTGCATAATCTTTTCCACCCATGCCGCTTTTTACCACCCGCTTTGCGAAGCGAGCGGAATGGTAATATTTCCACTTGTGAGGTTGGCTGGCAGGCTTTGTGTGTGGGTAAACATGATATCTCATGAATAGCTTTAGCTATCATGAAACTTTCAGGGTATTTAGATATTGTCAAAATCTTGGATGAGTTCTAAAATGGGCACTTGGAGTCAAAGTTACCAAAATGGCTGCCCAAGATTAACTAGTTGACCTTTGGTGACGCTGACCTCGACCCCGAGTGCCCATTCTCGAACTCGTCCAAGATTTTAGCTTTATCTTGACACCCTCAAAGTTTCATGCTGATAGCTCAAGCCGTTCCTGAGATATCCTGTTAACCCACACATAAACAAAGTCAGCCAGCCAACTTCACAACTGGAAACAGTACTGTTGGAACTTCGTAGCCAACATTTATATATATGTAACTCTTTAGTCTTGTAATAGGTAAGTCTTTAGTTTTGGTTAAAGTTATTGTGGTAATTGAAGAGCAGGAGGAGTTAAAAATGAATACAGGGAGTTGATCTTGATTTATTATCTTCAAAGAAAATCTAAGTTGAGCAGCGTATGTATTACACAGGGACATAATTTACTAACTAAGTCTAGTTGGACCCCTCTTCTTATTTGATCTGTCCACTACCTGCTGGTTCTATGGCCAGCCTCTTTCTGCACTCTGATTCCTATATTCTTGTTTAGCAGGGGTCGTGTCACGTGTGCTATACACTCGTGGAAGCTTCTAGAACACTGTATGTCTCTGTGTATGTACTGCTTCTGGTGCACTTCTAGCATTCCTTCACTTTAAGAGGTGCAAGATAATGTCCTTTTGCTTGATTCTCACTGATGCTCTACCTATCTCACACCCTGGCTTGGTGCTTCTATCTATCTCTCTATCTATCTATCTGTCTGTCTATCTATCTCTGAGTTGTATTATTATAATATGGAGTCCTGACATCGCTCGGTCACGCGAACTGGCGGTCCTCCAACAGCAATCATCATTGACATACTGAATGCTAATCTATTAATACATAATATTGATTATAATATTTTATAGATATAATATTCATGTTAATATTGCAATGATTCAGTAATATTACATTTAAAACAAGTTGATACATAATTGAACAAATGCAATATGGTTAAATTCGTTATTGTGTGACATTTTGTATGATGTGTATCTTTAACAGTAAGATGCATATATGCAAAAAAAATAGTTCAAAGTTAAGATTATGCTAAGAGCTATTAATATTTCATATAGAGATAATGATACTGGTATACTTCCGTATCATGTGTCATTCTTTTTTTTTTTTTTTCATTAATGATATATACAAAATATGTACAGTTCATTCAGGGGGGGTCTACTTGGAGTTGCGTCTTACCCCCACTAAATACTGATTCTAAGTTTGCATTTCTTGCATGCATTCTGTGCATTGCGAACAGCACTGCTGCAAATACATTACAGAAGATTATAAAGACAGTAGGTGCTGGGCTATACACATAATATGGGTTGAACATACTCATACTCAAATCATCCAAGGGCTTCATTGTTTCATTGATCAGCTGCATAGTTTCAAACTTAAGTGAAGTCAACTTAATACTTGTGCTCATGTTTAAGTCCATATTAGGCAGTGGGTGGAAATGTTTGTGTGTATGATTGAGGATGGCGTAGTGACTGATGGTGGATAAAGTGGACATGGATGGTGTGAATATCGCACAGTAGTCTGGTGTTATGTATTGTGTCAATGTGTTCCATGACGATGGAGAAGTGTTGGAAAAGTGTTGTTTCCTTCCATGTCATTTATTTTATCTACACTTTGGAGAGCTATGTTTTCCGCCTTTTTCAGATTTTTCACTCTTGTCTTCATGGCTGAGTTATGTCCTGCGATGAATTTATCTTCGTATGTTAGTACCTGAGCTATTTTATTAAATTTGTTGTTTATTTCTTGAAGGTCTTCCTCTGTAGCCAATCCAAAGATGTTCCTAAGAACTGCACCACCCAGTCGAACAAACCGCGCTTTTGGTGAGTACGTGTTCATTCACTTCACCATTTCATCCACTTCCTGTGTTATGTGCTTGTGAAACATAGCCTCCTATCTTGAAGTCAGGGGTCCTCATTGGTCTCCCGATGTTTTCTAGATAAGAATGGTATTTCGTATAAGTAATCCAAACTGATTTCAGTACTCATGACATCTTTTACGATTGATGTCGTTGCCGTTGGAGCTATGAGGCATCCTTGCCGTACTATGGTTGGGGGTCTAAGTGAGCATATCCTCTTGCTATGTAGAGGAGAATCCATAGCATAAGTCCCTTCATCGTTACCTACCGACAAAAAAAAAAAAAATCTATAAATTTTTTAATATGATCATGCTGTGGTCGATAATAGTGATGATGTGCGTTACGGTTGACTAATGTAGAATAATAACTTGCTTGTTATTTCATTTATAGAAGGAATTTAAATCGATATTTAAATCATGTAAATGATGTACTGTAGATTTTATTGGAGCAGTTGCACCTGTTTCATTGTTTTGTATATGACTAATTTTGTTTTGTAATTATTGTTGTTTTCTTGATAGGTTTCATGAGTTATGTTCTGTTGTTCGGTGGTGTTTGAGGGTGTATAATTATTGGATAGTTCCCTTGAAACTCGTTTTAAATGGTCAATATGAACTTGTTTTTTTTTTTCGCCACATCACAGTGACCTAATTAAAACTTTGTTTGCTTTTATGTTAATTACTCTGTATGGGCCTTCAAATTTCGGGGAAATTTTGTTGGCTCATATGAATGATACCATAGACAATGTCTCCTAAGCTGATAGGCGAATCTCTTCCCTTTTTATTAAATGCCTCTGTCATTTCTTCCTTGGACATCGTTAACTGTTTTTTGACTCGTTTATGTATGTCCTGGAATTCACGTAAATGGAGTTTAGAGTAATCATCGAAGTTGTATATGGGTAGATTTTGACCTTCTAGAATCTCGTATGGTTGTTATTTATCTGTCCCATATATAATGAAATGTGGTGTGTCACCTATAGATTTATTTATAGATCCATTAATTGAGGCTTCTACTCTGGGAATCCAATCATCTCAGCTTGCATAATTTTCATTGAGAATGTGTCGTAGTACATCTAATACTTTTTTGTTTTGTCAACTAACCCATTGGATGCTGGGTGATAGGCTAAAACGTTAACTTTTTTTTATATTGTAGTGTTTACATATTTCTTGTAAGATATCAGAATTAAATTCTCCTCCACTATCACTTACTAGTGCATTTGGGGTAGCAAAGCAACATATCACATTATCTATTATTGTCTTTCCTACTGTCTCTGCTGTCTTATCTTTAATTGGAGCTAAAAATACATAACGGGAAAAATGATCCGTTGCTAAGAATAGGTACTGGTTATTATTGTATGATAATGGCATCTTGAGTAAATCAACTACGACAACATCCCACGGTTGATGTGGTAAAGGGTAATTACCTATAGGTGCATGTGAAATTGGGTATCCTTTGTGTTTTGCACATGATTCGCATCCGTCTATATGATTGTTTATTTCTTTTCGTAATGATGGCCAGTATTATAACAACTGCGTTTGTTTGAATGTCCTATCCTTTCCAGGATGTCCTGCATGTGGGCTATCGTGTATCGTTCGTAATACTTCAGGTATCATGTCATTAGGTACTACCAATTGGTTATTATTTCTTCGGCGTTTTCGTTGTTCTGGGTTGATCCTGTATAAGGCATTACTGATTATTGTGAATTGTTCTAGTGGTACTTGTAGTGTGGGTAATTGTATGTCATCTCCACTTTCTAACTTGTATATAACTTTAGACCATGTTGGTTTATGTCTTTGTGCTTTTGCAATTTCATCGTGGTTTGGGATGTCTCCTTTGAGATCAAATGCCGCGACCTGAATTGTTTTCGGGTTCCTAGATAATGCGTCGGCTACTAGATTCATTTTGCCTTGTATGTAATGAATATGTACATTGTAGTTTTCGACTGTACATTTCCATCTTGCTCTCCTCCCAGAGAGGAGTTTTTCTTTAAACATACCCACTGGCAGTTTATGGTCAGTGAATAAGTGTATTTCGTAACCATATACCAAATCTCGAAACTTTTGTAATGTAAAAACCACTACAAGTGCCTCTAAGTCTGTAGTGCAATAATATTTCTCTGCTCCTTTTATTTGTCTGCTGGGAAATGCCAGTTGGTTGATTCTGTCCTCTTCTATCTTCTTGCATCAGTACAGCCCCTAATCCTTTAACTGATGCATCTGTACAAATAAGAAATGGTTTTGTGAAATCCGGATATGCCAAACAAGGTGCATTTGTTAGTTTGATTTTTAATTTGTTAAATGCTCGTTTTTGTTCTTCTTCCCATTGAAATATAGCATGCTTTTTGAGTAATTGGAATAAAGGAAAGGCTATATGAGAGAATTGTGGTACGAATGACCTATAGTACCCAGCTAGACCAAAAAATTTTCTAACTTTGTCATTCGTAGTGTGTTCAGGAAAGTCTCTCACTGCCTATATTTTGTCATCAGTGGTGTGAATACCATTACCACACAATCTGCGGCCTAAGAATTTTATTTCCTTAAAGAATTTTATTTCCTACCCCTGGGGGTATGTTTTTTTTTTTTTCAAAAATACTCCCCCAGTATCCCTGCTTGTCGTAAAAGGCGACTAAAAGGGTTGGCGGAGGGTTAGTGCCCCTCCCCGGAAAATAACTAACTAAAAAAACAAACAATAAGCCTCGGACAAGGACTGACCAAACAATGACGACCAAGGACCGGACAAAGGACAAGGTTATCGGAACGTGGAATGTCAGGGGAGCGAATGATGAGGTGAAAGAGAGATTGTCCAGGTGCTTGAGGGTGCGAAAGTGGATGTATGTGGAATAACTAAAACGAAATGGAGAGGAGAAAGTGTGAGGGAATGGGAGTATGGATGGGGTATATGTGCAGGAGTAGGTGAGAATGAGAGGGCAAAGGAAGGAGTATGTATAGTTGTGAGTAAAAGATGGAAGAAGAGCATAAGACAGTATGGATCAGTTGGGTCAAGGAATGTGTGGGTAAAGTTGAAAGTTGGAATACAAATGTGAGCGATTGTGTGTGTGTATGCGCCAACGCAAGATCGTGCTAGAAGAGTGAGAGAAGAGTTCTGGACAAATGTAGAAGTGTGCATGGAAAAGTTTGGAAGGAATGAGAGAGTGTTTTTGATCAGTGATATGAATGGTAAAGTTGGGAATGTGAAGGTGGATGGAATAGTTGGTGAGTGGGGTGTGCCTGCTGAGACAGATGAGAATGGCAGTGCGTTAGTGGACATTTGTGCTGGGAGGGGGTTGGTGATAGCCAATACCCTCTTCAGGCATAAAATGATCCACAGGTATACATGGCGAGTGATGAGAACGGTGGGTGGTGAACTGAATGAAAGAAAGGCAATGATTGATTATGTGTGTGTGGATGAAAGGATGCGAAGGTGTGTAATGGATGCAAGAGCTTATAGAGGCTGGGGGAATGGACTTTCTGACCACTACTTGGTGGCGGCCAGAATTAGGATTCAAGTAAGATGGAAGAATAGAAGAAGGGAAAGATGAGAGGAAGGAGTAGTTGCAAGGAGAGTGGAAAGGTTACAAGAGGATGAGAAAAAGGCAGAGTATAAGAGAGAAGTGGAGGAACGATTGGGCAAATATGAATTGGAGCAGACGGGAGACGTGGAAGGTGTGTCTAGGATATTTACAGAAGAAATATGTGCAGCATGTGATGTGGTGTGTGGAAGGAAGAGAAGACGGAGGGCGGTGCAAGGAACAGCGTGGTGGACTGAAGAGGTGAGACAGGCTATGGAACAAAAGAAGAAAGCATACAATGAATGGATGAGAAATAGGGGCGTGGAAGAAGTGGAGAGGCGGAAGAGAGAGTTATATGTAGAAAGAAAGAGAGAGGGGAAAAGATTAGTAAGAGAGGGTAAGAAGAGAGTGGATGAGGAATTTGGAAGGAATTTGAGTGTAAAGTGGAGGGACTGTAAGAAAATGTTCTGGAATGAGGTGAAAAGAGTAAGACAGGGTAGAAGTGAAGTTAGCAGGGGAGTGAAAGATAGAAATGGTAGATTACTAGTGGAGAAGGGAGAAAAAGTGAGCAGATGGAGAGAACACTTTCAGGAATTGTTGAACATAGAGAATGGAAGTAATGCGAGTATAAGTGGCTGGGGAATGGCTGGGAGAAGGGGGGAGGTGAGAAGACAGGAAGAAATCAGTAGGATAGAAGTTGTGGAACCAATGAAGAAAGTTAAATCAGGGAAAGCCCCAGGAATTGATGGAGTGTGTGGTGAAATGATGAAGCATGGGGGAGAGATAGTAGTAGAATGGATGTGGAAGATGTGCAGATTGGCCTGGGAGGAAGGTAGAGTTCCGGAGGATTGCAAGTCAGGTATAATTATTCCCTTGTACAAAGGAAAAGGGGAAAAAGAAGTGTGTGGTAATCATAAGGGCATTTGCCTTCTTACTATAATAGGAAAAGTGTATGGTAGGGTACTTATTGACAGAGTTAGAGAAAGAACAGAGAAATTAGTTGGAGAAGAACAGGGAGGCTTTAGAAAGGGAAGAGGTTGTGTAGATCAGATATTCATTCTTAGATCTTTAGTGGAAAAGTTTCTAGAGAAGGGAAAGAGTTGTATGTGGCTTTCATGGGTTTGGAGAAAGCATATGACAGGGTGGATAGACAAGGATTGTGGAAAGTGTAAAGAATATATGGAGTAGATGGGAAGTTGTTGAATGCTGTGAAGAGTATGTACGATGGTGCGAAGGCTGCAGTGCGTGTGGATGGTGAACTAAGTGAACTTTTCTCTTTGAAAGTTGGGTTGAAACAGGGATGTGTCATGTCTCCATGGTTGTTCAATCTGTACACGGATGGGGTAATAAAAGAGTTACAAGGTAGGGTAGTGGATGTTGGAGTGGACCTGGTGAGAGAGGATAGCTTTTGGAAACTCCCTGTACTGTTGTTTGCAGATGATACTGTGTTGTCGAGTGAAGACGAAGGGGAGCTGCAAGACTTGGTGGATGAGTTTGGAAGAGTGTGTAAGAAACGGAATCTAAAGGTGAAAGTAGGGAAGAGTAAAGTGATGGTCTTTGAGAGAGGTGAAGTCAATGAATATACAGTGAGGTTGGATGGTGAGGAATTGGAAAATGTGAGTACGTTAAAGTACTTGGGTAGTGTGATGAGTAAGGATGGAGGTTTGGAGGGTGAAGTGTTTGAAAGGGTACAGCAGGGAAGAAAGGTTGCTGGTTCTTTGAAAGCAGTGATAAGAAACAGGGAAGTGAGCATGGAAGTGAAAAAGTTACTACATGACAATATTATGATACCAACTCTAACGTATGGAAGTGAAGCTTGGACGTTGTTAGAAGGACACAAGTCAAGAGTGAGAGCAGTGGAAATGAGTTATTTAAGAGGAGCCTTTGGAGTCACATGGAGAGAGAGGCTGACGAATGAGGATATAAAGGAGTGTTGTGGTGTGGATGTGGATGTGACAGGAAGCGTCATGAGGAACATACTGAGGTGGTTTGGCCATGTGGAGAGGATGGAGGGTGAAACACTGACGAAGAGAGTGTATGTGAGTGAGGTGGAGGGTGGAAGAGGGAGGGGGAGGCCGAGGATGAGATGGAGCGATGGGGTGGAGAGGTATATGAGAGAGGGGGGGGGTGAGTTGGGAGCAGGGCAGTGAAATGGCGAGGGATAGGGCGACTTGGAGGCGATTTGTTTGTGGCCACCCCGAACGGGATTGATGCTTCTGGCAATAGATAGATAGATAGACAGAAAATTTGCATTTAGAAAGCTTAATTTCTAGATCAGCATCACCAAGCTTTTGTAAGAGTAGGTCTAATTTCTGGAGATGTTCTGTGATTTCTTTCGTTGCGATGATAATATCGTCAAGATAAACAAATATTCCTTGTCCTAAAATTCCGGACAATTCGTAATTCATAAGACTCTGGAATGTGCCCGGGGCTGTCCTCAGTCCCATCGGCATCTTTCTATACTGATAGTGTCCTCTATTTGTGAAAAAGGCAGTGTATTTACGTGACTCCTGATCTGCAGGAATTTGATAAAAACCACTTAGCAAATCGGTCGTGGAAAATACATTATTTTCTGGTCCAATATTCTGTAGGATGTCGCTTAGCAATGGCATGGGATATCGGTTTGGGATTGTGTGATTGTTTAGTTTACGGTAATTTACTACCGCACGCATTTGTCCATTTTGTTTGGGCACGAAGACTTAGTGGGGCATTCCACGGGGTGACTGATGGCTCAATAATTCCATGTTTTAACATTTCATTGACATACTGATTTGCCAGTGTCCGCTGAAATTGTGGGATTCGGTAGGCAGGTACGAAAATTGGTGGTGTTTCTGGGTGCACGTTAATCTTGTGATTAATCAGGTTAGTACACCCTAATTGTTCTCCGGGTAATGCTACGGTGTCCCTGTGTTTTTCCAACAGGGTTAACAGATCATTTTCTTCATCAAATTCACCTGAGTGAATTTAATTCTCTTTTATGCTTTCTCTATCCGTAGATTTCATCTCACTTGTGACTCTAGCTAAAACTATTTACATTACAGGGGCGGGACATTTATCAATATTAACTATACAAGTCCACTTTTTCAACTGTATTTCCCTATTCATGTGACTAATTAGAAATATCTGAGTTTGCTCATCGTCGTTCATCTGACATAATGCGTTTTCTACTGACAATCCTTTTACTTTACATAATTCTTCTAAGATAAGAACAGTACTATTCCGTGACTTGATCTATATGGTAACTTTCATATAGGAGTTAGGTGGTATAACTAAATCATTGGTGAGATGAACAGGAAAAACTGATAAATCAGTACCGTTACCGTGGATTCTAGTCCTGGAGGCTGGGGGTGGGGTGGGGGGGGGTTAGTGGATCTATACACTCATCTGTTTGTGTATGTTTGTTTAAGCTTTTAATATTACCAATTCTTTTTGGTTCTGTTTTACTAATCGGTGAGGACTCTGATGGTATTTCCTCTGTGAATTCATTATCAAAGTCTATTCCATTCATTTGTGGGAGTAAAGTTATTTTCTCTGTTCTCATGCATCTTAAGCCCAGTAATATATGAGCTTCAATTGGTAAGTTTTCAACGGTTTAAAAAAATGCAGATATTGGTCTTGTAGTCTCTGTGAAACTGATGTTTAACCATATCATACCTTTTAGTGTGATTTGTTTGCCATCTACCGTATATAAGTCTAAATCAGATTCTTCCAGAGAAGTCACTTTCTTCTTATTACTAAAAAATTCTATTTATTTTTTCTTGTGTTAAGTTCACTGGAGAGCCTGTGTCTAAAAATAAGGAAACGTTTTGACCCTCACATACAGCTGGTATCAAGATACACTCATTTCCCAACATGCCTCCTATTTGAATTGTAGACTTGCTTTTCTTTACGTTTGTTCGTTTTTTGTCGTGACCTGGTCTTCCCCTGATTTGAAAATAGACACTAATTTCTCTACTGTTTTGCAGTTACTGGTCCAGTGCCCTTGGCACCGATGATGCCTACAGTAGGGACCAAATCCTTGTGTCTTTTGTCTATCCTCTTTTGTTGTGATATAGCATTGATTCTTTGTGTGTCCTGGTTTTGCACAATAATGACATAGAATGGACTATCTCCTGACTGTGATCTGCGAGATGACTTCCCATATTTAGTGGTGTCTGTGGCGCGAGATTTACTTGGACTGCGCGAAAACTTACGAAACTGCCTGTAGCCTGGTGTTTGTTATCTTATCCTCGACGCGTTTGGTTGTTTGCTCTGCCTGCTTTCGGGTAGCGATTGATTTTGTTCTCTGTTTGGGGTAGTTGTAGCTGTTTTCACAGCTGATACTGTCTCAGGCACTCTCATTCTGCTAGAATGTGATTGTGTTTCGATCACTCCTGCTTTGCTACACTTCATCTCTACCTGGTTCATTAAGTCTAGTAAGCACATGCCTGGGGTGTACGTGATCGTCTTGGTGATCTTGAGGGTCCTATCAGGTAATTTACACAAGGCAGCTACATAACCAGTGATGTCCACGACGAGATCTGGGGACATCTTTCCATCTCCTGTTATCCAGTTTGAGTTTTCTAAGGTAGCTAATAATGTTCTTTTGATCGTGGAGAAATCGGCAGTTATTTCATTGAGCACATGATTTGTAGTGTGCTCCCTTACAAGATCTACAATCTTATGTAATTCTGGGATTATATCTGGCAAAAAGTTCATACCTCCAGAAAATTTCTTCAAAAATTAAGTTTTAAATTCATCATATGTCTTAGCTCGGAGAAGATTGTCTGACTTAAGCAAGTCTCCTGTCGGGCATCTTTCCTGATTTATCCAAGAGGAAAAAATAGCATTTTTCTCTTGTTCATCTGTAATGTGCCTTTTTACGAGATCTGTTCACATTGATTAACCAGTGAAATGACATCAATATGGTCTTTTCCTGTGGCAGTGAATTTCGGGGCAGTTGTATCCTCATGGTAGACGTTAACATTAGTTGGAGATGTTTGATCTTTGGTAGTCATTTTCACTGGTTGCTTTGTTAATTTAACATGGACTTGTTTATCGTTGTGTGAGAGAATAGTGGAATAGGTTTTCCCTGAACGATGAACTATGTCAAGTATATTTTCATAGGTATGCAAGGCAGAGACTAAGTCCTCACTCGCTGCATCAAAGGGGGTTTGCCAGTCATCATCATTATCATCTAGAATTGAGGTATTAGTTTCTTTATCTTTAGTTTGTGGTGAATTTAGTAGGGTGGGTGTGTTGCCCTGGCGCTCTCCTAATTCCGTATCCACAGTGGGTGCTAACTCTGTATCATCTGGTACTAACACGGGTGGAGGTGAAAATATTCCTGTCATATCACTAAGCTAAAAAGAATTCATGTTGCTAAGGTATGGTGTTATGAAATACGTCTTTTGTTTTTGTCCTAACTAAATAGATGAGTAAATGAGTTGTAATGAATGATAGATAGTGAGTGTATAAGTGTATATATAAAAATAAGTAAAGAAGGTGCTTGTACCTAATTTAAAGCTCTGAAAAGAAATGAGTAAGTATAATTACACCCACTTGATACAGATGGTCACTCGGAGAGGCGAGTCGAAAGCAGCTGTCGATCTTGGAAGATAAATGCAGAGTTGAATGAAGATCTCCTCTCGATAATTCTAGGGCTGTGTTGATGGACGATATTACTCAGGAAATTCCATGGCCTGATGAATGTAGTGGCTAACAGCTGTACTCACAGGCGAACCTCACTATAGAACGTTGAATTCCCACTCAATACTGTGGAAATAAATGAGTATGAGTAAGAGCATGAGTAACGAGTAGTGGGTGAGAAGTGCCTTGTGTCAGTCACACGCTGAATGGCATGACGTCGTTTCAGCGAACACGCATGGTGACGTTGTCTCAGCAGATACACATGGTGACTTTGGCTTCCCACACTGGTAGCTGTGGTGAGTAACTGAGTAGCGATGAGTAACCTGAGTGAGGAAAGTTGAGTAAGATGCATTATAAATGTGGCTCTGGTGTATGCCGTGTCGTCTTGACCTCTACGTCAGCGATTGAGGTAGACGGGAGAGAGTGTTGGGGTTTTAGTGCTTCTTGCTTTGGTCTTGCTTTTCGTTTACTTGTTTTGTTTTTTAATTCTTCTTGCTGCTGCTTGAAGTTGTGTGAAGAAGATTATAGCGTTGTCTTGTAGACTTGTTATTTGAAGTCAATCGTAGAGCTTGTTGATCCTCACTCGTAACTCGTCGTTGCTACTCTGTGCTCCAAGACTCGAAGGCTCGTAGACTCGTAAACTCATAGACTCATTCTTCTTATTGTATACTCGCTTGTGGTTACTTGATCGTAGAATTGTGGTAATGTAGAATCAACTGTAGAACTGGAGCTGATCTTGGTTACAGTTTCACCTGCTTTTGTAGAGATGAGGGTTCATAGGCGTAGAGTCGATTGTTAATGCGCTGCCACCATTTATTGTTGGAACTTCGTAGCCACCATGTATATATATATGTAACTCTTTAGTCTTGTAATAGGTAAGTCTTGAGTTTTGGTTAAAGTTATTGTGGTATTTGAAGAGCAGGAGGAGTTAAAGATGAATACAGGGAGTTGATCTTGATTTATTATCTTCAAAGAAACTCTAAGTTGAGCAGCGTATATATTACACAGGGACTTAATTTACTAACCAAGTCTAGTCGGACCCCTCTTCTTATTTGATCTCTCCACTACCTGCCAGTTCTATGGCCAGCCTCTTTCTGCGCTCTGATTCCTACATTCTCATTTAGCAGGGGTCATATCACGTGTGCTGTACTGTCGTGGAAGCTTTTGGAACACTGTATGTCTGTGTGTATATACTTCTTTCAGTGCACTCCTAGCATTCCTTCACTTTAAGAGTTGCAAGCTAATTTCCTTTTGCTTGATTCTCGCTGATACACTACCTATCTCACACCCTGGCTTGGTGCTTCTATCTATCTATCTATCTATCTATGAGTTGTATTATTATATTATGGAGTCCTGACAGTACCACTCCGCTTGCTTACCACCTGCTTTGTGAAGGGAGCGGAGTGGTAATGTTTTCAGTTGTGGGGTTAGCTGGCTAACTTTATGAATGTCTCACATTCCTAATTTGCATCAAATCAGAAATGGAGGTGCAAAATTATGTGCCGAGGAAAAACTTTGCGGCTGCGCCAGTGGTGAGATCCCATCGTCAGATGGCTTCAAGTTTCCAACCCAAACACCACGAGTAACTTCGACGGTGTAAAGAAAATTTAAATTTAACATTCCCAGCATTATTCTGTATCTTCATACCATTCCCATCTTCAAAGGGCATACTCGTGCCACACTAACCACCACCACCACACTCATGCATTCTCACGCACACCTTTCCATCCAACTCACCCACTTTTCAACACTAATCATTGATATGCACTTTATGGGATAACCTACACCACACATCTTCACATGATAGCCATTAACCAATAAATAACTTGTATTTAATTGCTGTGCATGTGAAACAACGTGGTAACATTGGTCGAGCGTTTATCAAGTTTTATATAATTCTTTGTGCTACAGTATTCATTCATTTCTGAGCCTGCTGCAATTAATGATCAGCAATTTAAAAGCCATGCATAAGTATTACATGCAAAATAGTATGTACGACAAAAGACTTACTTCGGAGAGGGTTCATGGTTTAGGATGATAAGCATAGAGTTGGTCTTTGCCAGGGTGGTGCGCAAGTGTGGGAGGCTGTTGAGAGGGAGGCAGGTGATGATAAGGAACCTTGTCGACCACACCTGGAGCCGGCGCTTCAAAGACCACTCGGCGAAGGCGGCAAGGAAGGCTGGATCATCGCTCACCACCACCACCGTTATGGATATTGAGCTTTTCCTTATCTGCAAAAGGACGACATATTCATATGCAAGTGTGTGTACAGATATATATTTACTCACACTCAGAGAGAGAGAGAGAGAGAGAGAGAGAGAGAGAGAGAGCATTGATACAAGAATGAGTCTAGTGATGTATGAATACTGACGTCAAAGCTGTTATGAAAAAAGAAGTCAAATCTATGATTGCATACATGACGAACCACGACCCAGCCCAAACGGATGTGTAAAATGGGAAACATTTGAAAGAATAACAAAAGAGTATTAAAAAATTTAAAATTTTCAAGGACGGTTGGAATGAATGATGTGATGGTGCTGTAGTAAAATGACTGGTGGTGAAGAGATGACTGGACAGCTCTGGCATCCGCAAGGCCAGGTTTGAGTATTGTGGAAAGAGGAAACCCTTTAACTGAAGTAGTTGTCTGAGAATCAGGAACTGAGAGAAAATATCAGCTACTAAGGCCAGATTTAAGTCTCTGATGATAAATAAGGTTCTTTTCACCTCCTCGCTTGGTGACGACTCTACTGATTTCAGAAGACTGAATGAAAACATAGCCATTAATAGTGTGCGACTGATAACATCAGTTAAAATGGTCAAGCATTGATGTAGATGGCGGTTTTTGTGTGCCTAAGGAAATGCCACTGAATGTTTGCAGAAAAACGTAAATCTGCATAAATAGTTGTAATTTTAACTGAAACTTACACAGAGTATCGATCTAACAGAAAGAACAGTATAGCAGTATAATCTACTTATATATATATATATATATATATATATATATATATATATATATATATATATATATATATATATATATATATATCATCAGCCATTACAAGTCCACTGCTGAACAAAAGCCTTCCCCAATTTTCTCCATGAATTCCTTGACTGAGCCAATCTTTGCGACGTTTTCCCCTGCAATTTTCTTCATTTCATCCCTCCACCTCCTGTCTGGCCTTTTTCTGCTATGCTTACAATCTCTTGGTGCTCCATCGATTAGCCCTTATTCTTGCTACATGCCCTGCTCACCTCCATTTCCGTTCTTTTATAACTCTTATTTTATCTTTGACTTTACTCTGCTCTCTCACCCAAGTTGACCTTTTCCTGTCTCTTAATGATATTCTCAAAATTGACCTTTCCATTGCTCTTTGGGAACGAATTTATTTATTTTCCATCGATTTTGTCAGTTTCTAAGTCTCACAACCATACGTCATAGTTGGAATTATACATTCGTTATATACTTTTCGTTTCATACAAACTGGCAAGCTACTTTTCATAATGTCCCTATGTTTACCGAAAGCTTTCCATCCAATAGTAATGCGTCTTTTCATTTCGGTATCATTATCTTTCGTTAATTTTAGTATTTGTCCCAGGTAATTGTACTCCTTGACTTCTTCAAGAATTTCTCCACTTACTCTGATGACGTTCTTTAGTGTTTGGGGATTAAACATTACTTTAGCTTTACTCCAGTTCATTTTTAGCCCTACTTTAAGACTTTCTCTGTTCAGGTCATTTAGCATTTCTTGCAATGTCTCTGCTGTTTCTGAGTTTGGACAATGTGATCGGCAAATATTAAATGGTTTAGCTTTTCTCCATGTATGTTCACGCCTTTGTTTTCGCAGTCTAGCTTTCTGAAAATACTTTCTAGGCATGCTGTAAATAACTTTAGTGAAATTGTATCTCCCTGACGCACGCCTTTCTCAATCTTATTTTTTTCTGAGTCCTTATGTAATTTAACTGTAGCAGTTCCCTCTTTATATATGTTTTTGAGCAGTTTTACAATGTTCTCAATCACTCCTTGTTCTCGCAATGAATTTATAATTGCTATGTGCTCCACTGAGTCAAAAGCCTTTTCGTAATCCACAAAACCTAAGCACAGTGGTTTCTTGTATTCTGTAGTTTTTTTCAATTAGCTGATTCATTGTGTGTAGATGATCAGTAGTCGAGTACCCGCTTCGGAATCCTGCCTGTTCACAAGGTTGGTTTTCCTCCAAATCTGTAGTAATTCTGTTTGTAAGGACTTTAATGAAGAGTTTGTAACTGACTGATAGCAAGCTAATGGGTCGACAGTTACTAAGGTCTTTTGAGTCACCTTTTATGTAAAGTAAAATAACTATTGCAATACACCATGTTTTGGGAATTTTCTTCCTTTTTATACATTGAGTAAATAAGTGACCAAGCCTAGTTAGTACTTCTGCTCCTGCATCCAACTGTATATCTGTTACTATTCCATCTTCTCCCGGAGCCTTATCTCTTTTCATATTTATAAGACAAATATTTACTTCGTCTGGTGTTACCTCAGATATTTCACTTGTGTCAACTGAAAAGTTAGCTGTTGGTACTACTGTCTTTGATGCATACAGTTCCTTGTAAAATTCTTCAACGCTCTTCAACATCTTATCTCAGGATTTAATGGCTTCACCGTTTTTTACTTTTAGTGATGTAATTTGTTGCTTTCCAAGTGCCATTTTACTTCGGACCTGTTTCAGACTTTTTCCTTTTTTGATGGTTTCTTTGATCTGATCCATGTTTATCTTTCTTTTTTCTTCTTTTTGTCTTTTGTTGATAAGCTTATTTAATTCTGCTCGTTCTATTTCATCTTTCTTTTCCTTTCTTTTTCACATAAGGTCAATCGTCTTTTCTGAATACTACTTGGCTTTGGTTGTATTAGGTTTTCCTATTGTCTCTGCTGATTCTTTTAGCACTTTTGTTAGTTTGTCATTCAGCTCATCAATGTCACATTCAGGATTACTGAGAGCCTGAAATCTGTTCCTTATTTCCAACTGAAAGGCTGTTTTGTTTTCGTTTACTTTTAATGGGCATGTCTTTTTATCATTAATCATCTTTCTTTCATTTCTGAAATTGAATCTGGCTGTGCAACCCACCGTTCTATGATCACTGCCGATTTTTACTTTGTTGATAACTGTGACATTTGTGATCGTGTTATTCTTATTTGCTATAATGAAGTCGATTTCATTCTTTGTTTCTCCATTTGGGCTTCCCCAGGTCCACTTTGTCCCTGTTCTTTTTTGAAAGAATGTGTTCATTATTCTCGTGATAAACATTTCTAAAAAGTTTACCAGCATTTCTCCTCTTTCGTTCCTTTCTCCCACTCCAAATTTTCCCATACATGCTTCTCCATTTTTTATTTTCCAACTTTTGCATTGAAGTCTCCCATGAGTATAGTATAGACTATAGGTGATCTTTTCCTCTTCCATAATCTGGGAGATGTCATCATAGACTGTTTCAGTTTCTTTATCTGAGCTCTGAGAAGTTGGTGCATACTGTATACTTGTATTACTTTCAGGGTATATTTTTTGCTCAGTCTGATTACAACCACTGCTGCTCTGTCAGATACACTGCTGAATTTAACAATGTTGTCTGCAAGATTTCTGTTAATTAGAAATCCTACACCACTAACTCTTTCATTTTCCCTTTCCCTGTAGTAAAATAGGTGTCCAATGTCATCGAGCTGAATCACTTTTTCTTCTTTTCTGTGGGTTTCACTCAAACCCACAATATCCCAACTAATGTTTTCCAGTTCAGCCATTAAGTTATCAAGTTTGTAATCTTCAGCGAAACTTCTTACATTGTATGCATATAGCTTCATGGATTTAAAGGTGTTTAATATCCCAGTCTCTAATTTGTCAACACAGTGCCTATTCGCTTTCGGTGGCACACTGCCCGTAAGCACAGGCGGCAGTTCGGTTGGACCTTTAGTAGACGATGTCTGTTCTTAAGCTATTCCCAGTTCGTTCACACGTTCGTTAAGGCTCCAACACGCTTGCATGCGTTGCCCTTGGTCACCTAATGATGGCTGTCCATGCTGCTCGATCTCTTACAGCTATTCACAATAAACGGTAATAGCTGCAAGTTGTCCCACGCCCTGGCTATGTTCACCCTTAAGTATACATCTGACTTGTCTCAGGTATACACTCTTAGAATAATTATTCGTCATCATCCATTGCTGTCCGATGAAGGCACTGTGACTGAGACAAAGGCAACTGTTATCTGTATACTGAGTCTTGCTAAGGTTTGCCAGACAGTGCTATAATGAACTGGTGATTTCTGGGGTGGGGAGTCCGGCTGGTCAGTCTAGGCAGCAAGGAATGCAATGGGGTCCTTGATGGTGAAAATGGGGTTGACTGCTTTATTTTCCTTACGAGGCACTATGTTGTCAACACCAGTGAAGTCAGTGGGTCTAGAGGGGCTTTGTTTGGTGTTACCTGCAACTCTTCAACACCTCTTTCAGGAAGTGTGTTAGTGTATTGAATGATGGGTATTGTGGTGGTCATTTTTAGAGAGCTCAGTTAAACTTATCCATGCAGTTAAATCAGAAGGTGGTCTGGTCTCGGCCAAAACGCTACTGAAAGAGTAGAGGCAGGGAAGGCTTTGAAAATGGCCGGTGGGTCTATTTTCATTACCTCTTGTTTCTTTATGGGTTACTTCCCCCTGTCCCATTACATTGTCGTGGACTTCCGTCTCATAGACATCGGTATTGCTTTGCACAAGTGAACCCAGGTGACAAAACAACATTAATAGAAAGTTCTGTGTGTCAGTGCTTCCATTTTTTTTTAAATCTTTTGTGAAATCCCATATTTGATTCCAAATCTGCAGTGAGATTTCATTACCTTACTGATGACGGAAAAGTGGCCCACCCTCCTCAGCAGTAAAATGTGAACGTTAACTTACAAAGCCTGCCTGGCCAACCACTTGGGAGAGCTGTGCGTGCGTCACGTTAGCGTCCTGACCACTCGCCGCCACTTTGAACACACCCACACCCCATGGCGCTGCCACCTCACTTACACCACTGAACTGTAAATTATTAGAACACAGCAATTTCTCATCCTCCAGCTGATATCATAATGGACTGCAAATTCGTATTGAAGCATTAAAATAGAATAGACCATTAACAAATGCATCTACAGTTCAGTATAGTAAGAAAATTCGTACCGTGTAATTCTCCGTAATAAAAACAGTGCAATGATCCTGTTCCTTTGCAGCTCCAAGTATCGCATTCAGAACTTCGATTACTATTCCTTCCTCCTCGGTCGCATCTGGATATGGTTAACAAGAATTACAGAAGTAGTATTGGAAGGCATAAGAATCTAGTGAGTGAAAATATAAACAATGAAAATAAAAGTAATTAATGACATTAAGCTGCAGTATACAGAGCACATTGTGTAAGTAGACCTACACAAGGAAATAGAAACATCGCATCAAAATCCTGTGCCAGCCCAGGGTACAGTACTTCTAGACAGTTTTGTGATCTGTGTGGATGGTTAGTAATTACGAAAAGATAATTAGGTACACAGGCCACACACACCTTATAGTACAATGTAATGGTCCGATTTTAATATTATAAACAGAACTATAAGACATACAGTTAATATAATTGCGTGAAGGCTTTTCATTCACGATAAATCGCCCTGCCATTAGCCATGCAGGTGAAAATATCTGAGGAAAGTTTCATAGCAAAGATAGGAAAAAACTACTGAACACTATTTTCCTGCGATCTTAACATTCAGAGATCTCGATACAATGAGTATGCCTCAATGATGTATTTATTTGCTGCTGTTTCTTTGTTTACTTCTTTAGTAAAATAAAGCAGGAATAATGTGGTTCAGATAACATACGTTCTTTATATTGTTCTAATTAATCTGATATAAGGACAACATCTTCTTTAAGACAGTGATGACAATCATATACTATACAATGGCACCAGCAGACAAACGGTTGTTTACGTTGTTCTTATTGCAGATTTACCTCCCGGAGGAGGACCGGGCCTGTGGGCCCGCCAGAAGTAAAGCAAGGGTGAAGAGGAGGACAAGCGTGAGCTAGTTAGTTTGAAGTTCTTGAAGATGAAGATCCAGAAGAAGGCAGCAAGTGCAGGAGAAGGCAGGATGGTGAAGAACAAGGCCCCCGTCGATGGTCGACGAGGGCAGGGTGGGACAAGAAGCAGGGTGGAGGTCATGACGCCGATGGAGAGGCGCCGACGACAAGCTGCAGGTAGAATTGCCCCAACACTGCCCTCAACCCCCTTGCCCTGAATGGAGAGGGCTGTGGAGGCTCGCCCACCTCCCCAGCAGCAGGTGGAGGCCAATAAGGGAAGGCCCAGTCACGGTTGTCAGGAGGGAACAACCCCGATCCAGGTGGGCAGAGGGAGTGTCGTAGAGGAGGAGCCTCGACCTCCTGGTGGGTGGACAAGGCCATTCAACCTCCAGGTGGAAGTGACAAGCTCAACTCCCTCGGCTGGAACGGCTTCTGCGGAGAGCTGGTCCCACCGGGAAAAGTGGTGGAGGTGTTACGGATTTGAGAGATGGGTAATAGTAGTAGTAGTAGTTGTTCCCTTGGCAGTCTGGCAGAAAAGCCCCGAGTCCCTAAGGAGGGCCATTGCCGAGACTGGGCTTTCCCACAGAGCTCTCAAGGAGTGTATGTTGTGTTGTTGCTGTAGATGATTGTGTGCAATGCAGTCTTCCATAATGTGCTTAATAGTATGGGATGCTGTGTTGCATTCTGGCCAGGCATCAGCGATGGATTCGTCCAGCATCTTCTGGTAACTTAAAGAGGTCTGGATGATGCCCGCATCTCAGCCTGGCCAGGTGGACCTTGTCCTCACGAGGGAGATAGGATTCGGAGGAGTGTATATCAGGAGGCCGTGCATGCAGCTGTGCGTTGTTTTTAAGTGACTGAATGGAGCGGCGAGTGATTTGAGTATGGATATGCTTCTGGAAGCTGGTCTGAGGTAGGCGAGGGGGGAGAGATGACAGTATTTGTGTATGATATTGTGTGTTGGGTATTTTGATGTTCCTTGGTGTGTGTGGGTGTGTTGGCATGTTGTGTATTGGGTGTTGTGGGTTTGAGGTGTCTGCAGTGAGAATTTGGGTGCCTCTTATGTTTAGGTGATCCTTGACTTTGAGGACTTTGGTACTGGTCTATGGGTGTAGTAGCTGTGCAGCCTGTGATTATTTTTAGGGCCTTGTTCTGTATGATCTGTACAGGTGTTGTAGTGTGGTTTAGTGAGGTTAGGAGCCCAAGCAGGGGTTACATAATTCATCACTGAACATATTTATTGTTTGTATACTGTGGTGGTGGTTTCATTGTTGTGTCCAAATGTTGTGTGGGCAAGTGACCTCAGAGCATTGAGTCTTGGTGTTATTTTATTTTTATTTTTTGTGATGTGTTTTTTAAAAGACATTGATGTGTTGTACCTTACACAAAAGATTGTGTGTGTGTGTGTGTGTGTGTGTGTGTGTGTGTGTGTGTGTGTGTGTGTGTGTGTGTTCTAGGGGAATGCTGTTTATGGCGAAGTGTGGAATGTGACTGTGATCTGCCGTCCAGATTGTGAGAACGGTCACTGTAGATATGGCTGGGGCTATTTTGAGCCTGTTTGTGGTGAATCATTCATGTAGTGTGTTAAGATAAGGTCGGAGGATTTGTGCAACTGTGTTTACATTTTGATGTGTACATGTGAGTGTTATATCATCTGCATATGAAGCTATGTGTATCTGTGCTGTGTGGGGTGGGGGTATGTCGTGCATATATAGGTTAAAGAGTGTAGGGAACAAAACAGATCCTTGGGGGACGCCAATTGTTAAGTTTCTGATGTTTGAAGACTGACCAGCAAATGTTACATGTGCACATCTGCCTGCTAAGTAGTATGCCAACCATCTTTGTGTTATTGTGCATCGCTTTGTGGAGTATTTTGTTTATGTAGTTGTAACGGAGGATGGCATCAAAAGCTCTGCTAATGTCTAGCTTGACTAGGAGTGTTCTGTGTGGTGGCCTGGCTGAATTCATGACATCAAAAACTCTCTGTGTAAGGTCTGTAAGAAGGGTGTTTGTGGAGTGCAGCATCCTAAAACCATGTTGTGATGGGGCTAGGAGGATGTGAGGTGTAACTAGTCGTAGTACCAGTCGTTCAGTGACTTTAGAGGAGGTGCAGAGGAGTGTGATGGGGTGGTGTGAGGAAGGTAACCTGGGGTCTTTGTTGGGTTTAGAGATAATGATGATAATGCCATGCTTCCAGATTTTGGGTGTTGTGTTCTGTTGTGTGAGAAGCTGTAGTTTGATATGTTGGTGAGTGTTTGTATGCCTTGTGGTCCAAGATGATTGAGGTGAATGTTGCTTATGTTGTCTAGTCCACAGGCAGATGAGTACTTAAGGTTGCTGATGATGTGCTTCGTCTGGATGTCAGTAAAAGGTGCATAGTCTGGGTCTTTGGGGAACTGTCTCTTACATCGGTTGATACATCGGTCATTGTGATGGGGGGTTTAGATGGCTGACATGTTAAACGTGATTGATGAGAGAGTTTGCTTGTTGTTTGTTTGAAGGTATGATGTCTGTTATTGTTATGGCAGTGTGTGATTGTGTAGTGTTGCTGTTGGAAAGTGTGATGCTGTTTAGTGTTTCTTAATGTTTGCTGATGTTTGGTTTGTGATCGTGTATGGAGATAATTTTTCCAGTTTAGTGTTTGCTGTTCTCCTATGTTATTGTTTATTTGCGTGTTGAGTTCTTGTACTTGTTGCATTGTGTCTTGTGTATTGGGTGTTGAGGAGTGTCGTAGTGTGTCCCGTTGTCTGATGAGCCCTTTAATTTCTGGGGTGAAGTTGGGGTTATGTCTCTTTCTATTGCCTCTGGGGATGTCTTTCGTCTGCGTTTTGTATAACTGTATTGAAAGTGCGCACAGCGGTGTTGATGTTTGTGATGGGTGTACTGTTTAATGTTTCGAAATGTTCTGTTTCAGTCGTGAAGGCCTCCCAGTTGGCTCTCATAATTAGTGTATATGTGTCTGTGGCCAGCTGGGGTGATTCTGGTTTTGGTAGTGATGATGACTGGGAGGTGATCAGATCCAAGGGTTTTGACCACTCTCCAGGATGTTGTGGGGGCGAGGTTTGGGGAACAGAAGGTGATGTCTGGGGATGATGGGAGGAAGAGAGTTTGGTGTGGGATATGGATATGTTGATGTAGGTTATTCAGTATGAAAAGATGATCAGTCTGGGATTGTAGTATCAGCCCTCTGTCTATGTCAGGATTGTTTACATTCCGGCCGACGCCTTTAAAAACATTAATATCAGCACTGAAGTACTGGATCGCGTAGTTGTCTCACTTAACTTGAGGCCTTTACCTACCCGGGGATGCTGAAGAGCTACTGTGGATAATACATCCATTTCAGCATTCTTAAATCCTTGTACCGTTTTCAAACAAATTTACCTCTTAGCCCTTCATATTAAAAGAAAGAATTACATTTCCTTGAGTCATACTTCATAGTCTTTTAGTTCTTACTGATGGCATTGAGTCACCCGTCCTTGAACATATTCCGATTAGACCAATTCAGTTTTTAATTGCGTATTCTAAAACTTGTCTAATTAACTACCATACGGATCTAAAACTGTTTTCTGTTTTGCCGATATACAGTACGTGCATTTCTGATTTCTGAAACATGAACTTCATGGCCTTTGATATGAAGTGTGTGTGTGTGTGTGTGTGTGTGTGTGTGTGTGTGTGTGTGTGTGTGTGTGTGTGTGTGTGTGTGTGTGTGTGTGTGTGTGTGTGTGTGTGTGTGTGTGTGTGTGTGTGTGTGTGTGTGTGTGTGTGTGTGTGTGTGTGTGTGTGTGTGTGTGTGTGTGTGTGTGTGTGTGTGTGTGTGTGTGTGTGTGTGTGTGTGTGTCCCACTCTACAGGTCACTGTGGGTGGGCAAAGGACAGATTGACCCCCAAACTGATGATGATAATGATGATGGTGATGATGATGATGATGATGATGTCTAACGAAAAGTGTTGTAACCAGATAGAATTTTTGAGCTAACTATGGCATTAGTACAGAGATCTTTCTTAGAGATAACCGTTTTATTATGTGCATTTACTGTGAGCCTCTTAGATTCATTGTTTCCTGCTATGGGTGGCACTGCACGTTTATGCTGTGCTTTCTTTTTATCATCATCGCAGAGTCAGAATTTACTTTAAAGACTTCCAGCATGGAACATCTAACACTTATGTTGAAATGCGGTTGCTATTAACCCGCCCCGTCCCGGCCACTTATCGACCACTGGTACCCCCCAATCCCGGCCATTTTTCGACCCTTTTTTTTTTTTGCTTAAACTTTCGCTTTTGGTCAGAAACAATGGCCGGTGGCAAAGAAAGTGGTCCCCGGGGTCCCTAATTAGCTTAACCAGGTATGCCTTGGTCCCACCGGGCCCCATGTTCTCCCTAGGTGGTGTGAGCCTCAAACGTTTTCTATGGTATTATAAGTTTGGGAAACCAATGAAAGTAAGTAGAAATTAATTTATTACAAACATAAAAACATGTGATAAAAGAGTATATTAGATTTTATACAAAAATAGAGCAGAAATAAGCATTGTACCATCGTGCGAAACGAGCAAAATCGGACAACTTGGTCACGATGAATCGCTAACATTCTAAAATCATGATACATATAATTTTTTTTACTTACATAATACTTCTACAATAACATTATACCATTTTACATTTTATTGAACTGTTTTTACGTATTCACAGGCCTTTTGATAACATTTAGCGTAATGTTAGCGCTTATTTACGTAGTGAGTGAACTCGCTGTGACTGTTGTTTCAACTCGTATTGTGCTTTTTCTACTTACATAATACTTTTCTAATATTATTATACACTTTTCAACTTTATTGAACTGTTTTGAGATTATTTCAGGCCTTACGTAAATATATAGCGTAATAATAGCGCATAATAACACACACGGTGAAGTTGCTATGACAACTAATTCAACTTACAACCTATTTTTGTACTTATATAATAATTCTACACTAACATTGCACATGTAAACACTTGATATAATTGATATCACATCATTTCTGAACGTACGATGGAAGTTAGCGTCATATTTGCGCGTACTTACACAGGGAGTGTTATCGCGATATCATTTGTTTTATCTTACACTAGTAATCAACTTATAAAATACCTTACTACTAACATTACAACATCTTCCACTGTATATAATTCCTATCACATACTTACTGACCAGAATGTGGGTGTACTCGTGACATCAATTATGACAACTTACAGTAATGTTCAACTTTTACGTTTTATTCATGCTAACATTACACCCGTTTCCACTTTATTTCCTTGCTATCACATATTTACTGACCAGATTTACACAGTGGGTGTAGTTTTGATAACAATTCTTTCCACTTACACTAATTCTCATCTTATACATTACTTTTCTGAAAAAATAACACCCGTTTCAACTTTATATTTGACTTAGCACCTACTGACTGGCCTTACCATTATCATGAGCGTCATTTCGCCTTCCCACACAGTTTCAGTAGTGTAGGAAATTATGATATTCCTTGAAACAAGGCTGAAGGCACAACGCAACATTGCACTCGACACACTCGTATCTTGTGTCTATTCTCTGCGTGGATGGTCTGACTGTCGAGAGCCTACATACATGGCAGCGACGCTAGGGTTTACGACAGTTTGGTTCGGAAGGGATTGCGCTGGGGTAGTGGCGGCCTGCAAGACGTAGGGGAGTCTGAGCAGCACGGGGGGCGCGGGTGCGGTGTGTGGGTCTGTCCTGGGCATGCTTGGCGATTATTTCACGTTCCAGCTCCCTCACAAACCCCTCAAAGGTCTCAGATACTCCGGTGGTCATTGCGTGCAGGTAGTGGGCGTTCAGGACCGTGATGTCGAGCAAGTGGAAAAAGAGTTTCTTGTACCACTTCATCGTGGTCCTGGCACAGTCAACACTTGAAATCATCGAGTCTGACTAATCAACTTGCCTCATGTTCAGATTATAGGCAAGTACAGACTCTGGTTTCCATACGTTGCACCTCCTCTCGCTACGGTGATCCACGGAGTCTGTGCGGTGCATCAGGGGGCTGTGAACAGTTGATAGGAGGCAAACTTCCCTGTTGTGGTTCCACATGGGTTGCAAGGATGTTATTGGCCTGGAAGAAAACCACCTCGTTCTTGTCAAGTTTCCTCCCTATCTTGACCATATGGCGACGGTTTCTCTTGACTGTACCACAGACTCTGGTGTCGTGTTGGTGGAGGAACCTAGCGAGAAGAGGGCTAGTGTACCAGTTGTCCAGGTACAACACATGACCACGATGAAGGTACTCTTCTATCATTGTCTTCACCACGGCCCCAGAGAGTCCTATACTCCGATCTTCTATTATATCTGTCTGTGCGCCCGTGTACAAGACTGTCTTGCACATAACCAGTCTTACAGTCACACATAACAAAGATCTTGAACCCGAAACTGTCTCTTGCTGGGTATGTACTGCCTAAAGGAAATATTGCCTCTCCACAACACAAGACTCTCGTCTATGACGAGGTCTCTGTAGGGATAAAATGAGGAGCGGAACATTTCCCGTAAATGATCAAATACCAGCCTAATTCTCATCATTTTATTGGTGTTATTTGCATTGGCTGGATCATCTGCATCAAAAAAGTGGAGGCGGCCGAGAATATACTGAAATCTGTTACGACCCATCACCTTTCCAAAGAAAGGTGTGAGGATGATTGGGTCAGTTATCCAGTAGGCAGGAATTTGGTTTTTCCTCACCACACCCATCAAGATTACCAGGGCCAAAAATAGGAACATCTCTGAAATAGTCACGGGATAGTCATACTGTTCTGCATGCTTGCTTGTGGTTCCTAATCGTTCACTTTCACGGCGCTGGAATTGTGAAAAAATATTTGTTTGTTCTACTATGCGCCCAACAAACGCCTCACCAAAGAACAAGTTGAAAAAATCTAACTGTGACGAACCAGCATTTACACCTGGAGCCGTGCAACCTGACCGCCACTCCTCAGTGAAAGGGTGAATGATGGGAGTAAAATTACTCCCATCCTCCCAGTTCCACGTGACACCACCGTCTCCAGCCACGTCACCATCGTCCCCTTCGTCAGGGTGGGGAGGTGAGGGTGGTGGGGGAGGTTGGGGAGGTGGAGAGCGGCGCCTCTCATCACTCGCACTTCTCTTCCCTCTCCCTTTTCCTTTACCCTTTCCCTTCCCTTTCTTTCCTTTTCCCACATCCTGGGGCTGTGGGGAGGAAGTTTGGGAATATTCAGGGGCGAAAGAAGTGCTGGGGAGTGACTCAACCTCCTCTCCCCTAGGCCTACGAGCACCACGTGCTCGTGCTGCCTCCCTCACACCACTGGCCCCTTCACCCCGCACTACCCCCACACCACTCTCACTTTCACCCCGCGCTGCCGCCACAACACTTTCCCTTTCTCCCAGCAATCCCACCACACCACTTGCCACTTCCCCAGACAAAGTACTTTGACCATACCTTATGTGTCGTCTCGCCCCACATTCTGATCCACGTGGTGATATTTTCTCCTTTCCCAACCACGCGGCGATATCACGTCCTAGGCCTCCGTCATCCTCATCGTCCTCATCCTCGTCCTGATCAGATTCGTGATGGAGAGATAGCTGTGCACGTGGTTGGGGAGCAGGCTGGCCTTCCCTTGCCTTACGGTATGTCACATACCACGTTTTTCGGGGCGAAGGGACCTCCTCATCACTGCTACTTATTTCTTCCTCTGGCTGGACGTAATCGTGATCCACCACATCATCATCGAGTGGAGAATCACTTTCTCCAGTGAAGGCTTCCAGGACGGATGCGATTTCCTCGTCAGAGAAACCTTTCCGCGCCATGTCTGACCTGGGTCACTGCTAGCAGGTGAGTGACCGAGACAAGGGCGAGCGCGGGTCACGCGGGGTCTAGGACGCTGCCCGCCTGGCGGCAGGTAGGGGAGGCTTGGGTACCCGGGCGAAACGAAAATCTCCCGCGAATTTTGAAAATTGTGGAAATTATGAACCTTGCAATTGCAGGACGTTGAAGTACGTCCCTGGGATTAGCTGTGACAAAACGTGAGGACGTGGAAGTACGTCCCCGGGACGGCGCGGGTTAAGTAGACCACTCAGTTTTTCCCAAGTTTTATTTATTTATTTTATTAATAACCCATCATTTTAGAAGAAGACTTCATTTCCAGTTTACCATAATATGCGATTCTGAATACTGTATTAAATAACCCTGCACCTATGTTAATTCCTCTATACAGATAATATACAATAGAATTAAAGGCTAAGCCCTATGGAACCTTGCTGCTGAAGGTCATCCAAGGAAAAGATACATCTGCAGTTTTTCAGTCACCTCTCTGTTTGCCAGTTTGTGAACTAGTTATGTAATTAACAGGTAGTTTCCAAGCTCTTTCTTCAGCTCGTTATTGTTTAATACATTATCAAATAACTTGGAAACTTACGTATAAGTCTTACTTTTCGTATTATGAACACGAGATTTTCAGCTTAGCACTCAGACATTATTGTCCCCTTCTGAGGCCATGTTGGTAATCCCTAGTCAGTCTCGGGGATTCTAGGCGTGATATCCATTTTATCTCTCAATAACGGACTAAGCATTGTATATATGACTGACGTGAAAAGACCTGGTTTGTGCTTTCGAGTTTAAACTTCCCTTTTGTTTCCGGTATTTATGAAACATTTGCCAGTTTTCAGTCCCGCGGCACCGCCACATGGTGAAGTATTTGCTCAAATTCTAAACGAGATGTTTCACTACCACACCCACAACACATTTTTACAACCTTGGTGTAAGATGTGTTTGACCCTGAAGTTTAATAAAGCATCTGCTACATTTCATCGTCTGTGATGATTAATTTTCATCTTGAGCTCATTCAGTGTTTCTGTATCAGTGATATAATTACTAGCCATGATAATAATAAAAATACCTGACAGAGACTATAAGTAATATATCGATTAATATCTCCCAGTTCATCATTATCTCTAAATAGAAGTCGCTTTTCACTCCTTCTGCTGTTGTTTGCAGATGATACTATATTGTTAAGTGAAGACGAAGGGGAGCTGCAAGGCTTGGTGAATGAGTTTGGGAAAGTGTGTAAGAAACGGAATCTAAAGGTGAATGTAGGGAAGAATAGTGTTATGATCTAGCGAATTGAAGCCACTGAATGTACAGTGAGGCTAGATGCGGAAGAAATGGAAAATGTGAGTGCGTTTAGGCGATCGGGTAGTGTGATGAGTAAGAATGGAAGTTTAGAGGATAAAGTTCTTGAAAGGGTACAACAGGGAAGAAAAGTTGTTGGCTTTTTGAAAGCAGCGATAAGGATCACAAAAGTGAGTTCAAAAGCAAAAAAGTCACTGCATGACAGTATTGTCATGCCAATCCTAACGTATGAAAGTGAAGCTTGCACCTTGTTGGAAGGAGACATTTCAAAAGTACGAGCAGTGGAAATGAGTTATTTGAGAGGAACATGTGGAGTTACGTGGAGAGACAGACTGAAAAATGAGGAAGTGAAGGAGCGTTGTGGTGTCGATGTGGTAATTGGGGTGGTTTGGTCATGTGAAAAGGATGGGGAGCGAGAGACTAACGAGAAGAGTGTGGAGTGAGGTGGAGGGGGGGGAGAGGGAGAGGGGCCGAGGATGAGATGGAGGGATAGAGTGGAGAGAGGGGGATGTGAGCTGGGAGAAGGGCAGTGAAATGGCGTTGGACAGGGCGGCATGGAGGAGACTTGTTTGTGGGCACCCCTTACGGGAATGAGGCGTCTGGTAATGGAAGAGTGGTAGATAGATTTCACTCTTACTATGTTCACAGATGCAGGTTATGTTTGTCAGTGATTTAGCTTTATGCTGCTTGACCCTAGTAAGAAAACTGCAAAGACTGTCTATGTTATTGGTCAGCAATGACAAGAATATGGTTATTCTCTGCAGCCCCTGCAATGATGGAAGAGATCATACTCATTTCCTGAAATACTGTTCAACATGAAATGCTACTGAAACAGTGTTTGACAGTACCGGACCAACCTGGACCCTCTACCTAATGAGGGGTAAAATCAGGCAGAAACTTTTGTATGTTCATTATATCACAATATAAATATGTGGGTATCATTTTTCAGTGAAACTACTCACAACACTGTCAGATCACGACTTTAATGCAATACTGCCATGCAAACATCAGTGCTGTGATTGATGGTTTAGCTGAAAGTTAAATGAAGTACGTGTTCATTGCCTTGTTATATTTATTACCGTGCATGAGAGTTTAATCGGAAGTGAAGTAGTCTTTATAGTCTTTAATGGTATTGCAATGCTAGAAAAACATTTTTCTGATGTACTGGAATCACTCATGCCAACCTGGACACAGCTGATCACCATCCACAGTCTTGAACGCCGCCATAACATAAATAAACCAAAGAACTGCTGCTGGTGCCATGATCCTCTCCATATACTTATTGGTTTCTGGAAAATAAAAATAGACGTAAGACACGAAAGGGATAATCTTTTCACTACAAGAAGTTTTTTTTTACTACTATTAACACTTCAAGTTGTATCTACTTAGGTCTGTAGAAAACCTCCAACATCATAGGGAATAGATTCTTCCTTTCCCAACTACTTAACATTTGGGGTTTCAGTTAGAACAAGCTGAAAAAGACGTCCATTGCCGAAATGAATTACTTGAGATGTTTCTGAACAGAATTTTTCACTTAATGAACCATCCATTTACATAGCTGCATTAAAGGCTTCATATGAACTCTGAAAAAAAAAAAAAAAGATTACCTTCTTTGTACTTTGTAAATTTATTTCTTATTCATGTGTGCAAAGATCAGAACCAGAACAGAGGTCCTGCAATCCTTTCTCTTCCGTTAAAAAAATGAACAACAGAAAGACAAAACGAAGATCCATTCAGATCAAGAGGCCCCAAAATACTGATCTTAAAAGCTAGGAGTTTACAGAGAGTGGGAAAGAGAGAAGGAAGTCGTTGCCGGAGTTGAATAATAATGTATACAAGACACACCGTAATTTTCCTGCCAAAAATATTCCCAAGTCATTCTATCTGTGCCTTTTCCAGCTCCAAAACATACAAACACAAACAAACAAACATGCTCACACACACACACACACACACACACACACACACACACACACACACACATTCTATGTACATTTTATCAAAATTTTGGGGCCTCTGCATTGCATAACATCCACAAATTATATGACTTAACCATCTCAGCCCCAGGATTTTTTCATATTTCAATTTTGCTCACAACATTCTATGTTAGGAAGACTTACAGAGTTTTACTGAAGTGAAGGAATTCGGATTTCTTCATTACCCCTTCAACAGGTGCTGAAGAGAGTCGTCTCCATGTGGTATCACCGTTATAACTGGGTGATGAAGCAACACAGTTATACCAACGTTCCTCAACGACTTCCTTATCCTCTGAAAGGAGGATGGTGAGCTGCAAGAGGAGGATAACTTCCGCCTGTAGTCCAACGGCTTCACGTTTCCGATGAACCTTGGCTTACTGCAACAACTCTAACGTGGCCCAGATTATCGTCCTTTTTTAGCGTTTCAAATGGTATAATGGCTGAAAAGATAGGACTACAGCTCAGCATTCTTCCCACACCACTTTTTCTTGCCTAGCCCCATACTTTAGTGTTAAATTCTTGTTTTAGCTCAGCATTAAAGGTAGAGAAATTTGCAGTTTTAGTCCATGTTAAAGCAAACAGAGTATAATGCCACTTTCCATTTCAACACTATGTAGTTTCATTTGCTACCAAGAAGCAATTTTCTTCACCATAAAGAGGACGTACCTAGAGTAATGGGAAGAATGTCACTCTGCTCTTCAAGTTCTAACTACAGAGATCCATCCATGAGACAGAGATGTTCTAAATTTATTTCTTGCTTTCTCCATATTATTTTTTTTAGCATAGGAAAGAGACCTTGAGCTTGATTTAGATTTAGGCCCATATTCTCGGCGGTTAAGGATGCTCCGTAGCACCTCTTCCTCCATTATTTATTATGGGTCAAGCTGATTAGTATCCGTTTTGTACCAAACTTACGCGGAATATGGCGGTATTAAAATGATTTCAGCAACAAGAAACACGATAGTAACTTATATTAAGCAAAGTAAATCTCTTGGGAAAAGGTATTATGGAGCTTCCTTAACCGGCCAGATTGCGGGCCTCATCACATGGGTAGTAAAGTAAATAAACAAAATTAATCACATAGGGTGAGGTGTTAAGTAGCTTCCTTAACCCCTTAACCACGGGGCATCACTTTCTTGATGATTGGGAGCAAGGGATCATACCGCGGGGCGTCACTTTTGTGATTCTGTGTTATTTTGAATACGCCCGGGCATTCAAGTGGTGGCTTGAATCGTCTATCAGTACTGCCAATGTCCAACACTAGTCAGCACTCCTAATCTCATCTGTATTCCCATCCATTGTTGACAATTTAGCCATTTCTTCCCATTCTTGGCTCCCCTCCCTACCTCCCCCTCCATTACCCTCCCCTCTCGCCTGCCCGCCCGTGCTACGCTAAGTAGATCTTCCCTGGAATTTTCCACTGATTTTATCCATTGAAATAAGCCCTATGCCCTATTCTCATACCAAATAATACATACAAGAAAGAAATAAGGTAAGTGATAGTGCCATACACCTGGAATTGGCTAATTATCACCTGACAACACCTCATGTGCACTCGTTCGCTAATTTTCGCTGTTTATTTCCCCTTGAAATATGCCGTATAATCTATTTTTGTAATAAATATACATATAAGGAGGGAAGGGAGAAGCCTAAGTGATATTTACATTCACCTGGAACTACCTAATTTATTACGTATTGTCTAGATTTCCTGCCAGTCATTTCATAGCGTATTATATTAGTAGCTGTCACCACGCTGACATTGGCAGCATTGCACTCCCCCTAGGCAGGCCACCACACTGTATTCAGTTTACTGTCGTCTTTCAAGGTGAAACCACATCAGATTCGCGCCTATCCAATTCTGCCGCTTTTTAGCCCCATGGAAAGGGCTCTGTGAGCTCTACCCCCTACTAAATCTCGTGTGGAAAGGGGTAAAGGGCTAAGTGACTGCTGTGGAACGTCAGCTGGCTAATTTGTCAATGAAAATGATAGACAGTAACTACGATCTTTCTGGTGAGTAAAACAGTGCAAGTGGAAATGTAAATAATGTGTAAACAGCAAGTGAAAGCAATGAATGTAAATATAGGTGAACAGTGGAAAATAGTTTTATAAGTTACTGCAAGTGACAGTGTATAACACAGTGTAAATAAAATAGAAATGTAAATGTAAATATAATAGAGAATGTAAATAAAATAGAGAATGTAAATAGAAATAGAAATGAGAAGTAATATAAGAATACGAGTATATATACTAGGAGTAATGAAAGTGAAAGTTTCACTCTACCATGTATGAATATTATGAGTTATGAAAGTGGAAGTGAAAGTGACAGATTCAGTCTCAACGCTAGAACACAGGACGAGAAAGTGAATGCCACATATTTTACTGAAAGAGAAATTGAATGCCTACAGTGACAATAAACTACTATTACTGAAGGAAACTTATGGATAAAGACTGTAGATATATGTAAGTGTTATATAGTAATAGAAATATAAAGTGTGAGTGTTTTTATGGATAATAAATGACAGAACACCAACGGCGAACGATCGCAAATGGGAAGGTCATACACGCTTGTAATTTTCATTGCTTTCGCAGTGTTTTTTTTTTATTCCAAACTATTTGAGAATCAAAGAATAGTGTTTCTAGTGATAATATCAGGCTGTGGTAATCATATTATGGGTTGTCAGGAAGTGTAAAGTGGAGACTTCGTTACCCAAATTCAGAGGTCTCCATAAGTCCTACGGTACTCGACGAAGGCTCAACAAACATCCCAGGAGAAGGCTGAATGTATGTACCATAAGCATATTTAATTTTAATATTCTAGGACTAATAACTGATTTTTGGCAAATATTTTTAGAGTCTGTCGGAGCGCGAATATGCCCGCGAGACAAGCAAGTCAAGCAAAAACAACCCCGCTGTTTAGGGGTTAACCTACAAGGATACCAGCCCTAGTCTTCCTTAACTCCCCCAACCCAATCTTGACATCTGAACATAATTCCTTTCCACTGACGTAATACCCACCACAGTCTCTTACTGTAGTTGAAAATAATAATACACTACTCACAGACAATTTACATCCCACACATAATTCTTCCAATGTCCTGCTGTTTCTTTTAACATAGCACACTATCATGTACAGATCGCAACATATGAACTTGAGACAGCATCAGTGTGTAACAGAGGTCTGGTATTTGGTACACTTAACATCCATGACATAATCATATGTTTGTTGGTGGCACTAACATGTCAAATATTAGCTGAAATTACCCAATAACTGTGATGCATTAAAGTTGGAAATTGTAGCTAGGCCGCTACTTCACACGGAAACTATCAAAGGTTCTTATGTGGCCTAGAGACCCTATAGAAAGAGACAGCCAATATTTTCTGCTGCTTGCTGATTGGTTGGATTTCATGGGTGCCATGATGGGTCCAGTGTCAAGAAGCCTGTCTGGAGATTTGTCATAGGGTATATCTCGCCATCTACTAAGGAATGTGACTAATTGCCTTACAAGATGTCATTTTAATTATAAGGTATAGTCCTTATTTGAAGAAATGAAGATTTATGTTAAATATAAATCTCTACACATCTATTGTATTTGACTGCTCCCGTAAAAACCGTCATAAGTGCCGAATGGTAATGTTTACAAATCAGACTGTTGGTTGGTGCTAAATAAGACGTTATGTGCTGTGTTGTAGGTACACTTTTTGCCTGTAAATATGGTTGGTTGTGCTGAGATCCGGGAAGAAGGAAAATATGGGAAAATAATGTTGGAAGAGAGAACTGGTCTGCCAGCGACAATCATCGACTTTGCCAGGTAAGGTATATTCATTTTAGGTGTAGTTTTCCCATTAAAAAAAAGATTTGTCATGCTGTAATATACACTGAAGGAGACAGTGTTAAGGGAACTGGATATTTTCATAAATAAAGTGGAAGTAAAGTACATTAGATGAGAAGCTGGACCTCGTGTTTTGCCCCGAAGTAAGACACTAAGATTGATGGCCTCATATTCCAGTTAGAAGTCTAAGTTAAGGATTTTCAACAAACTGCAACCAATATAGAGTGATTATCTACTATGTGATTTCCTGCTATCGCTTCAGGGCCAGGTACTGGAGCACTACTAGTGTTAAGCTGTTAGCTGGGCAAAATATGTAAACACTCGGTATTCATGTATCTAACGTCGTCTGCAAACTCACTCACTCCTTTTTATATGCTTGGATATTATCCCACGTAATGTATAGAGGAATATATCATATTGCTGCATCTTTATATATTACAAAGACAACACCTAATGCAAACATAGAATTAAAAATATTCCAAAACCGTCAATAATGCGTGAACAATTGTTAACTGATTGGTTAACCCTTACACCGAGGGGATGTTTCCCAATGTTTTGCGTCTCCCGCGAGGTTATTCGGGCTCCGACAGACTCTCAAAAAATATTTGCCAAAAATCAGTTATTAGTCCTAGAATATTAAAATTATATATGCATATGGCACATACCTTCAGCTTTCTCCTGGGATTTTGATTGAGCCTTCGTCGATTACCGTAGGACTTGTGGAGACTTCTGAAGTTGGGTAATGAAGTCTCCACTTTACACTTCCCGACAACCCGTAATATGATTACCACAGCCAGATATTAACACTATAAACCACTATAAACACTACTCTATGATTATCAAGTAGTTTGGGATCCATACTCCAAATAAAAACCACTGTGAAAGCAATAAAAATTATGAGCGCGTATGACCTTCCCACTTGCTCTAGTTTGCTGTTGGTATTCTGTCATTTATTATTCATTAAACCCCTCACACTTTATATTTCTTTTACTATATAACACTTATATATATCTACAGTCTTTATCCATAAGTTTCCTTCAGTAGTATTAGTTTATTGTCACTGTAGGGATTCAATTTCTTTCAGTAAAATATGTAGCATTCACTTTCTCGTCCTGTATACTAGCATTGAGAGTGAATATCACTTTCACCTTCATTCTCATAACCCATAGTATTCATACATGCTAGAGTGAAACTTTCATTTTCATTACTCCTAGGGTATATACTCGTATTCTTATAATACTACTCATTTACATTTCTATTTACGTTCTCTATTTTATTTACGTTATTTACATTTTTATTTTATTTACACTGTGTTATGCACTGTCACTTGAAGTAACTTATAAAACTGTTTTCCACTGTTCACGTATATTTACATTCATTACTTTCACTTGCTGTTTACACATTATTTACACATTATTTACAATTCCACTTGCACTGTTTTACTCAATAGAAAGATCATAGTCACTCTTTTATCAATTGTCAGCCCTTTACCTCTTTCCACATGAGGTTTAGTAGGGGGTAAAGGTCACAGGACCCTTTGCATGGGGGTGAAAAGTGCCTGAAGTAAGCAGGAGCAAACAGATGTACCTTCACATTGGAAGATGAGAGTGAACTGATAAGGGTGGGCCGGGGTGGTGGCCTACCTAGGGAAATGCATTACTGCCAATGGTAGCCTCTTGACAGCAGCAAATATATAGCAGTGAAATGATTGGCAGGAAATCTAGACAATACATAATAAATTAGGTAGTTCCAGGTGAATGTAAATATCACTTAGGCTTCTCCCTTCCCTCCTTATATGTATATTTATTACGAAAATAGATTATACGGCATATTTCAAGGGGAAATAAACAGCGAAAATTAGCGAACAAGTGCACGTGAAGTGTTGTCAGGTGATAATTAGCCAATTCCAGGTGTATAGCACTCTCACTTATCTTATTTCTTTCTTGTATATATTATTTGGTATAAGAATAGGGCATAGGGCTTATTTCAATGGATGAAATCAGTGAAAAATTCCAGGGAAGATTTACTTAGCGTAGCATGGCTGCGCAGGCAAGAGGATAGGGTAATGGAAGGGAGGTAGGGAGGGGAGTCAAGAACGGGGAGAAATGGCTAAATTGTCAACAATGGATGGGAGTACAGATGAGATTAGGAGTGAGGTCTTGTGTTGGACATTGGCAGTACTGATAGATGATACAAGCCACCTCTTGAAAGCCCGGGTGAATTCAAAATATCACAGAATCACAAAAGTGACGCCCCGCGGTATGATCCCTTGCTCCCAAGCGTCACGAAAGTGACGCCCCGCAGTTAAGAGGTTTAACGCGCCACTGGTCTCTATATGAACGCGCGAGAGCAACCCAAAATCATACACATTGAGACCTAATGGCAGCTGTCCAGTCTCAGTTTCTATAGGGTCTCTAATGTTGTCAGCTGTACATCTTTCCAATTACAGTCATGTGAGCTAAACTATCCTTTATTGAGGTCCATTGAGTTCCTGGCTAGGGAAGTCAGGCGCTACAGGAGCAATAGGTACAGAAGAATTAGATAAATGTGGGATAAAGTAAAGAACCATGTAGACTTAGAGTGAAACATTTTTCATGTGAAAATTCTCAGGATGATAAAGTGAATTTCTGGACTGTATTTGGCTGCGTTAGAGTGCACCACCTTGCATGTGAAAATCCAGCGTTAGAGTGCACCACCTTGCAGGTTATAAACCAGTGTTACAGTGCACCACCTTGCAGGTTATAATCCAGTGGGTGCACCACACTGTGCGTAAAAATCTTGTGTTAAAGTACATCACCTTGTGTGTAAAAATCTTGCACTACAGTGCACCAGCTTGTGTGTACAGGAATGCTTTTGCAACCAAAAATATCATGAAAATAAAAAGAATAAATTTGCATTAGCCTTATCATCAACCTAACTGTACTAAGAGTCATTCATTCTAAAACGTCATCCAGACATTACTGCCTTGACCTTGCCCTTGGCAATGAAATTACCATTTTGGGTGATTTTAACGTACACAATGTTGAATGGTTATTGCATTCTGCCCGGACTGACGACGCTGGTCTAGAATGCGAGCTGTTTGCGGAATCGTTTAATCTCACCCAGTTGGTAAAGCAACCAACCAGAATACCTGATAATCCTGACCATAATGCCCATCTCTTGGATTTATTCTTGACAAATAATCCAGATCAATACAGGATAGAGGTACTGTCACCACTTGGATCCTCTGACCACAATCTCATCAAAGCCTCATTAGTTAACCCTCCTACACCTCCCCATTCCGAACCTGTCAGGGTGACCCGATGGCACTTTGACAGGGCAGACTGGGATGGATTTAGAAATTATCTTGCTGATGTTCCATGGCAGTCTTTCTTCTCTAGTGATCCCAATTCTACCCAGTCCCACATTTGTGACTTAATACTAGCTGGTATGGATTTATTCATACCAAGTCAACAATTCACCAAAAGATCAAACTCTCCAAAATGGTTTGATGACAATTGTGCCAGAGCAACAGCCCAAAAGTCATTAGCATATAACTCTTACTTAAAATCAAAAACACCCGAATCACTCTCCCAATTTAAAATTGCTAGAAATCATGCAAAAGCTGTATGAAATCTATCTAAATCAAACTTTCTTCAAAAGCAAGCATCAAAACTACTTAATAACCCTAATGACAATAGAATATTCTGGTCAACTCTTAATTCTTTCAATAATAACTTTAACAAGTCATCTTCCATTCCCCCACTAAAATCTTCAGATGGCAGTATTACAAATGACCCACGTGGGAAAGCAGATATCTTTGCTAGTACCTTTGCAAGAAACTCTACCATAGATGATACCAGCCAGAATGTCTCAGTACTGGAACTTGATTCTCCCGAAATTGCCCCACTTAAAATACAGACAAGATTTGTAAAATCCATCCTAGACAATTTACCTACCAACAAAGCTCCAGGTCCAGATGGAATTCCGTCAATTGTTTTGAAAAAGTGTTCCCCTGAACTTGCCTCTGTCCTAGCTAAATTATTCAGACTATGCATACGTACTTCTTTATTCCCAAATTCATGGAAAGAAGCCAATACCCACCCAGTTCCGAAGAAAGGAAGTTCGTCTGACCCCTCCAATTACAGACCAATAGCTATCACATCTTCTCTTGGTAAGGTATTTGAAACTTTAATTAATAAGCATATTGTTAAACATCTTGAATCCAACAATTTAATTAATGATAGACAATACGGTTTTCGCCACGAAAGATCCACCATTGACATACTCAATCTCTTAACTCATACCATCCATCAATCAATTGATCTTTTTGGAGAAACTCATGCAGTAGCTCTTGATATCTCTAAAGCTTTCGACAGAGTATGGCACCGTTCCCTGCTGTCCAAACTCCCATGCTATGGACCAACGTCTTTTGTTCCTTTGATTTCTTCTTATCTTAGTGACAGGAAAATAAGAGTAAAAGTAGATGATGTATATTCGAATTTCCACTCAATTAACGCCGGCGTGCCCCAGGGATCAGTTCTGGCGCCAACCCTATTTCTGGTTCATATTAATGATCTCTTATCTGTCACTCACAATCCCATTCACTCATATGCAGATGATTCAACACTACATAGTTCATTCACACTCAGACATCCATTTACAAAGTCTAATATCTCTACCTCTCAACTCAGTACAGCCATCTCCATAAATCAAGATCTATCTAAAATCAGTGAATGGGGACAAAACAACCTTGTCTCTTTTAATGCTAGTAAAACTAAATATATACAGTTTACTAATAGACAGATATTGCCAGATTCGTACATTACCTTCAGTGCTACTAATATTCCCATCTCCAAAAGTATTGAAATTCTTGGTGTCTCACTTAACAGTGCCCTCAGCTGGACCTCTCATGTCAGATCACTTGCTAAAACCGCCTCAAGGAAACTTGGATTATTGTACAGAGTCCGTAACTTCTTCGCCGATGAGCAGTTAGCTATAATTTATAAGAGTCATGTGCGCTCTCAGCTTGAATATTGCTCACCCTTGTGGAATGGTTGTGGAGAGGTTGCATTAAGACAACTAGACAAAATTCAGAATAAAGCTGTTAGAATCATTAACAACCCTGCCATTACATATAAACTACCTCCCCTGCAAGTAAGAAGGAATGTTGCCTCCCTTGCATTATCTTACAGATATTTTTTTGGCAAATGCTCAGACGAAGTTGCGTCCATGGTGCCACCTCTCCATGCCTTCCCTCGTGCTACACGGGCATCTGGTAGCGCTCATGACTGGAATGTCACTCAACCATATTGCAGAACTTCTGCCTACCAGAATTCTTTCATTCCCCGAACTGCATCTCTCTGGAACACGCTTCCCCAGAGTTGTTTTCCTCCAAATTTCAACCTACAACTGTTCAAGTCTAACTGTTACAGATATTTTATGAACAGAGGACACCAGTAATCTGGTGTATGGATTATTTTTTTTTCTCCATTTGTTTCTCCTTCCCTCGTTCTGTTATTTATAAAAAAAAAAAAAAAAAAACCGAGAGTTTCATGTTGGAAACTCAAGATGTTCATGAGATATCTTATTTACCCACACACAAAGCCAGCCAGCAAACTTTACAACTGAAATTAAAACATTACCACTCCGCTCACTTACCATCCGCATTGCGAAGCGAGCAGGATGGTGACGTTTTCAGTTGTGAGGTTGGCTGGTTGGCTTTGTTTGTGTGTGTTTTACATCTTGAATCTGCATCAAATCAGAGACGCAGGTGCAAAATTATGTGCCAAAGGAAAACTTTCTGGCAATGTAGATGGTGAGATCCCACTGCAAGATGGCTTCTAGTTTGAAAACCAAATCGTATCAGTGAATCTGAAAATATTTGTAACTGTTAGATTCCCCCATTATGTTAATTTCCCGCAAAGTAAGCCAAACTCTCTAGGTCAGATTAGAAATATTACTTGGGAACGTGTTTATTTTCATTTCAATACAAAACTTCCAATATTAATAATTAGTGTCAGGTGATTATTTTGTGTAATATACAGTCATTTGCCAGGAACTGTTGCCGAATATTATTTTAGTTACTGGAGAAACATAAAAAAACTTGTGTGTGTGTGTGTGTGTGTGTGTGTGTGTGTGTTGAAACTTGAAACCTAACTTATCCTCATACCTGTCGCATGGTGGTTGTAATTGTATCCACAAATATTAGAAACATTTGCTATTGCACAGGAACATAAAGCAAAAGCATAGCCTTCGATATTCATGTAACACAAATAATACGGTGTTGCTGAAGACTGATAATGATACTGAGTAGAAACGGTGTTGTTTAACTTCGTTGCCAATGAAGAACGCAAGTCTCCTCCCGACTGCCAGTGCCTCACCCACCTCCGCACAGTGGTGGCGCTTGTTCTCATCCTCTCCGCTATCATTCGGAAAGACAGCCCGCTCAGCCACAGCAGTATAAACATCTCTCGTTCAGCAATGACAGTTTTTCTATGAGTGTGGTGGTGTGGCATCCTCGTCTTTGTAAACCAAAGCACGTGCATTCGAAATCATTATCGAATAGATGACTCGGACGTAAAACTTATTTGCTGTGTATTGTATCAGGATATTCAGTGGAAAGTGTAAGCCATAAAGGATAAGCCTGTCTTCATCGGTCATTTCTGAGTTAACTATAATGGTACTTTAACAGGTCATACGAGATTTGCTTCAGGATCAAACCTGCTCCAAGGGAGAGTGGTAGCCAAAAGTTTCTTACTGTAATGCAGGACAAGTGAGAAAGGAGACTTTGTGTCTGACATAGTGAGAATCATACATATGGAAAATGATGTATTGGAATGTCAATATGTGTGTGTGTGTGTGTGTGTGTGTGTGTGTGTGTGTGTGTGTGTGTGTGTGTGTGTGATCAGTATGAAACAACAGAGTGCGAACATATAAAAGCATATGAAAACACAAACTATCACTACACACTGTTAATGACAGTCGCGGCTTACATTTCTAACATTAGAGTCGATGTAATGAACGAGCGAAACATACATACACCTCGCTGTTGTAGCTACTAATTTCGTATGATAATGCTATATCAGGATGAATCATACAATGCTATTAGGGGGCTGCAGTTACTGATTGCCTTATGGGCAAAAATGTTCCTCATAATTCTCCAGTTCTCTCATTAGGACAGCAAGAACTGTAATTTAGTGAAAGATTAACGTTACTGTCTTAATGGCGAGGAAACCACCAGACAAACATCCCCAACTACAACACTCGAACACTGATTTATAAACTAGATGCCCTTTTTGATTGTAGGTTCTAATAGGGTAAGGTAATGAGACCCATCCGAAGAGAATGTTGCTGTGGAGGAAACATTCATCAAAATTATTGCTAGGCTTGCCACTAAGTTGGAAGGGTGGCCAGGGTTAGAATAAGAGTTAGTTGGATATGAAGTGAATTTCAGGAGAGGACGCCAGTCAGACCTTAACTTTATTTGTGTTGATGTAAGGACTCCATATTATAAATACAATTAATTATAGAAAACATGATAGATGGATAGATAGATAGATAGACAGAGCACCATGCAAGCCTGGGAACGGGATATGAGCTTGCAAGTGTGAGGAAATGTTGACAATACACTAGAAGCAGCAAGTCAGGGGATGAGATAGGTAGTGTGTCAACGAGATAAGCATATGAACAATGCCTAGTGACCATACACACACATACACACATACTCACACACAAGCTTCTAGATCATTTCAACAACAGTGTAACACACGTGACACGACCCCTGCTACACCAGAATTTAGGAAGCAGAGCTCAGAAGGAGGTTAGCTATAGAACCGACAGGTAGTGGAGAGAGTGAATAAGAAGAGGGGTCCAATTAGACTTAGTATATTAAGTCTCTGTAATACATACGCTGTTCACTTAAGACTTTCTCTGAAGATAATAAATCAAGATCAACTCCCTGTATTCATCTACTGCTATTCAATTATCAAAATAATAATAAAAACTCAAGACTCACCTATTACAAGAATAGAGAGTCACATTGGAGGCAGCGAACGTACGAACCTCGTCACGAATCTACAGTGAATTTCTACAAAAGCACGCAAGACTCTACAAGATTAGCTTCAGTTCTACACTGAATTCCTACAGCCTACGAGCCTACGAGCCTATGAGCCTACAAGTCTTCAAAACAACTCTATATTTTTCACGTAACTTCAAGCAGCAGCAAGAAGAATAAAAAACAAAGCAAGTAAAGAAAAAGAAAGACCAGAGCAACAAGAACACAAAACCCCAACACTCTCTCCCGCCTACCTCCATCGCTGAAGCAGAGGTCAAGACACACAGCAAAATACCAGAGCCACATTTATAACGCATCTTACTCACCATTCTTCACCCAGGTTACGCATCACTACTCAGTTACTCACCACAGCTACCAGTATGGGAAGCCGACGTCACCATGTGTATCTGCTGAGATGACATCACCACGCAAGTTTGCTGACACAAGGCCACGCCAATCAACGTGTGACTGACACCAGGCACTTCTCACCCAATACTCATTTCTCATTATTCACATAGCTCCTACTCATAGTCATTTATTTCCACAGATTGAGTTGGAAATTCGACGTTCTATGCTGAGGTTTGGCTGTGACTACAGCTGTTAACCACCACATGCACCAGGCCATGGAATTTCCTGAGTAACATCGTCCATCAACACAGCCCTAGAATTATCAAGAGATCTTCACTCAACCCAGCATTTTGCTTCCGAGATCGACAGTTGCATCGACACGCCTTTCCGATCTGTATCAAGTGGGTGAAATTATACTTACCCATTTCTTCTCAGTGCTAAAATTAGGTATATTCAACTCCTTTACTTATTTCTATATATACACTTATACACTCACTATCTATCATTTATTACAACTCATTTACTCATCTATTTAGTTAGGACATAAACAAAAGGCGTATTTCATAACACCATACCTTAATGACAGGGAAATTCCACCACCCACGTTAATACCAGATGATAAACAATTAACTCCAACAGTGGATCCACAATTAGGAGAGCACCAAGGCAACACACCCATTGTACAAAACTCAACACAAACTAAAGATCAAGAGACAAATACATCAGTTCTAGATGATGAGTGGGAAACCCCCTCTGACGTAGCAAGTGAGGACTTTGTCGTTGACTTGCACACATATGACAATATACTTAATACGGTTCATCGTTCAGGCCGAAGCTATTCCACCATTCCCTCACACAACGATAAACAAGTCCAAGTTAAAGTAACAGAGCAAACAGTGAAAATGAATAACACAACAAATAACGCGGATCAAACATCCCCACCTCATATTTATGTTTACCATGAAGATAAAACTGCCCCAAAATTCTCTGGTACAGAAAAAGATCGTATTGACGTCATTTGATTGGTCAGTAAGTGAGAACAAATCTTTATCAAAAGACACATACTAGATGAACAAGAGAAAATTGCCAATTTTTCATCTTGCATAAGCCAGGAAAGATCCCCAGCAAGCAAATTACTAAGGTCAGATAAGCTCCTCAAGGCTAAGACATATGAATTTAAAACTGAATTTTTGAAGAAATTTTCTGGAGGTATGAACTTCTTGCCAGGTACAATTCCGGAATTACATAAGATTGTAGACCTTGTAAGGGAGCACACTACAAACCATGTGCTCAATGAAATAACTGCTGATGTCTCCATAATCAAAAGAACATTATTAGTTACTTTGGATAACTCAAACTGGAAAACAGATGATGGAAAGATGTCCCCAGACCTCGTCGTGGACATCATTGGTTATGTAGCTGCCTTGTGTAAATTACGTGATAGGACCCTTAAGATCGCCAAGACGATCACGTACACCCCAGGCATGTGCTTACTAGACTTAATGAGCGTGGTAGAGATGCAGTGCAGTAAAGCAGGAATGATCGACACACATGCACATTCTAGTAGAATGAGAGTACCTGATACAGTATCAGCTGTGAAAACATCTACACCGACCCCAAACAGAGAACAAAATCGATCGCGACCCGAAAGCAGGCAGAGCAAACAACTAAACGTGCCCAGGGTTCGATCACAAACACCAGGCTACTGGCAGTTTCATAAGTTTTCGCGCAGCTCGAGCAGATCTCGCGCCACAAACATTACATATGGGAAGTCACCTCATAGGTCACAGTCAAGAGATAGGTCCATTCTATGTCATTATTGTGCAAAACCAGGACACACAAGGAATGAATGCTTTATCAAAACAAAAGAGGATAGACAAAAGACACAAAGATTTGGTCCTTACTGTAGGCATCATAGGTGCCAAGGGCACTGGACCAGTAACTGCAAAACAGTAGAAAAAATTGTGTCTATGTTCAAATCGGAGGAAGACCAAGTCACGACGAAAAACGAACAAACATAAAGAAAAGCAAGTCTAAAATTCACATAGGAGGCATGTTGGGAAATGAGTGTATCTTGATACCAGCTCTATGTGAGGATCAAAACGTTTCCTTATTTTTAGACACAGGCTCTCCAGTGAACTTAATAAAAAAAGAAGAAATAGAATTTTTAAAAATAAAAAGAAAGTAACTTTTCTGGAAGAAGCTGATTTAGATTTATATACGGTAGATGGAACAAAAATCACAGTAAAAGGTATGATATGGTTAAATATCAGTTTCACAGAGACTACAAGACCATTCTCTGCATTTTTCTATATCGTTGAAAACTTAGCAATTAAAGCTCATATGTTACTGGGCTTAAGATGCATGAGGGCAGAGAACATAACTTTACTCCCACAAATGAATGGAATAGACTTTGACAATGAATTCACAGAGGAAATACCATCAGAGCCCTCACCGATTAGTAAAAGAGAACCAAAAAGAACTGGTGATATTAAAAGCTTAAACAAACATACACAAACAGATGAGTGTATAGATCCACTCACACCACCAGCCCCAGCCTCCATGATTAGAGACCCAGGTAACAGTACTGATTTATCAGTTTTTCCCGCCCATCTCACCAATGATTTAGTTATACCACCTAATTCCTATATGAAAGTTACCATAAAGAGCAAATTACGGAATAGTACTGTTCTTGTCTTAGAAGAATTATGTAAAGTAAAGGGATTGTCAGTAGAAAACGCATTATATCAGATGAACGACGAAGGGCAAACTCAGATATTCATAATTAATCACATGAATGGGGAAGTACAGTTGAAAAAGGGGACTTGCATAGTTAATATTGAAAAATGTCCTGCCCCTGTGAAGGAAATAGTTATAGCTGGAGTTACAAGTGAGATAAAATCTACGGATAGAGAAAGCATAAAAGAGAATTTAATTCACTCAGGTGAATTTGATGAAGAAAATGATTTGTTAACCCTGCTGGAAACGCACAGGGACACCGTAGCATTACATGGAGAATAATTAGGGTTTACTAACCTGATTAATCACAAGATTAATGTGCACCCAGAAACACCACCAATTTTCGTACCAGCCTACCGCATCCCACACTCCCAACGTACACTTGCAAATCAGTATGTCGATGAAATATTAAAACTTGGTATTATTGAACCTTCAGTTTCCCCGTGGAATGCCCCATTATTCTTCGTGCCCAAACGAAATGGAGAAATGTATGCGGTAGATGATTACCGTAAACTAAACAATCACACAATCCCAGACCGATTTCCCATGCCATTGCTAAGCGACGTTCTACAGAATATTGGACCGGAAAATAAAATTTTTCCACAATCGATCTATTAAATGGCTATTACCAAATACCGGTTGAAGAGGGGTCACGTAAATACACTGCCTTTTCCACAAACAGAGGACACTACCAATATACAAGGATGCCGATGGGACTGAGGACAGCCCCAGGCACATTCCAGCGTCTTATGAATTACGTATTGTCCGGAATTTTAGGACAAGGAATATTTGTTTATATTGACGATATTATAATCGCAACGACAAATATTACAGAACATCTAAAGAAATTAGACTTACTCTTGCAAAAGCTTTGTGATGCTGGTTTAAAAATTAAGCTTTCTAAATGCAAATTTTGCTTTAAGGAAATAAATTTCTTAGGCCACAGATTAAGTTCTAATGGTATTCACACCACTGATGACAAAATACAGGTAGTGAGAGATTTTCCTGAACCCACTACGACTGACGAAGTTAGATAATTTTTAGGTCTAGCTGGGTACTATAGGTCATTCGTACCACAATTCTCTCATATAGCCTTTCCTCTGTTCTAACTACTCAAAAAAGATGCTATATTCCAATGGGAAGAAGAACAAAAAAAAGGCATTTAACAATCTAAAAATTAAGCTAACAAATGCACCTTGTTTGGTATATTCGGATTTCACAAAATAATTTCTTATCTGTACTGATGCATCAGTTAAAGGATTAGGGGCTGTACTGATGCAGGAAGATAAAAGAGGACAGAATCAACCAATTGCATTTGCCAGCAGACAAACAAAAGGTGCAGAGAAATATTATTGCACTACAGACTTAGAGGCACTTGCAGTGGTTTTTGCATCACAAATGTTTCGAGATTTGGTATATGGTTGCGAAATACACTTATTCACCGACCATAAACCACTAGTGGGTATGTTTAAAGAAAAACTCCTCTCTGTGAGGAGGGCAAGATGGAAATGTACGGTTGAAAACTACAATGTACAAATTCATTATATACAAGGTAAAATAAACATAGTAGCTGACGCATTATCTAGGAACCCGAACACAATTCAGGTCGCGGCATTAGATCTCAAAGGAAATAACCCAAACCATGATGCTATCGCAAAAGCACAAAGGCTTGACCCAATGCGGTCTAAAGTTATATACAAATTAGAAAGTGGAGATGACATACAATTACCCAAACTGCATGTACCACTCGAACAATTCACAATAGTCAATAATACTTTATACAAGATCAACCCGAAACAATCAAAACGCCAAAGAAATACTAACCAGTTGGTAGTACCTAATGACATGATACCCCAAGTATTACGAACGATACACGATAGCCCACATGCAGGACATCCTGGAAAGGATAAGACATTCAAACAAGCCCAGCTATTATATTACTGGCCTTCATTACGAAAAGCTATAAACAATCATATAGACAGATGCGAATCATGTGCAAAACACGAAGGATACCCAATCATGCCTGCACCGATGGGTAATTACCCTGTACCACATCAACCATGGGACGTTGTCGCTATTGATTTACTCAAGATGCCATTATCATACAATAATAACCAATACCTATTCGTAGCAACGGATCATTTTTCCCGTTAAGTCATTTTAGCTTCAATTAAAGATAAAACAGCAGAGACAGTAGCAAAGGCAATAACAGATAATGTAATATGTCGCTTTACTACCCCAAAGGTACTAATAAGTGATAATGGAGAAGAATTTAATTCTGATATCTTACAAGAAATATGTAAACAATATAACATTAAAAAGGTTAATGTTTTAGCCTATCACCCAGCATCTAATGGGTTAGTAGAGAGACAAAACAAAAAAGTATTAGATGTCCTACGACACATTCTCAGTGAAAATTATGCAAGCTGGGATGATTGGATTCCCAGAGTAGAAGCATCAATTAATTGATCTATAAATAAATCCATAGGTGACACACCACATTTCATTATATATGGGACAAATAAAAAACTACCATATGAGCTCCTAGAAGGTGACAGTCTGCCCATATACAATTACGATGATTACTCTAAACTCCGTTTACGTGAATTCCAGGACATACACAAAAGAGTCAAAAAACAATTAACGATGTCCAAGGAAGAAATGACGGAGGCATTTAACAAGAAGGCAAGAGATTCACCTATCAGCTTAGGAGACATTGTTTATGGTATCATTCATACGAGAGACAATAAATTATCCCCAAAATTTGAGGGCCCATACAGAATAATTAACAAAATAGCAAACAAAGTTTTAATTAAGTCACTGTCTAGTGGCGATGAGAAACAAGTTCATATTGACCATTTAAAACGAGTTTCAAGGGAACTATCCAATAATTATTCAGCATCGGATACAATCGAACAGGCGAACGTAACTCAAGAAACCAAGCAAAAAAACAACAATAATTACAAAAATAAATTAAGGTCATATACCAAACAATAAAACTTAGGTGCAACTGTTCCAATAAAATCTACAGTACATCATTTACGAGAATTAAATATCGATTTAAACTCCTTCTATAAATGAAATAACAATCAACTGTAACGCACATCATCACTATCATCGACCACAGCATGGCCATATTAGCCCTTTCGCGCACGATAAGTTTCAATAAGTTTTCTGATCCCGGAATTACGACTACGAAGCCGCCCGGGCGGTGAGCGCGCGCGCGGCAAATTTGAGCAAATTTGAGCGAATGAAACACATTCTTGCCTTATTTTCGCCCCCCCAAAATCAATGTATTCCCATGAAACCTATGTCCAGGTATGCATGGATGTTTGTTCTATCTGATAAACATGACCAAAACACAGGAAAACAACAGCACAGAAAGTTATGAGCCCTGGAAGGCATGTCGAGTAAACATTTTTGACTTCCCAACATCGCCGTTTGAATGTTTTCCATCCTACAGGAAAATGATCTAATATTTTTTTATAGAGAATTTCATCAGCTTTCTAACGAAACCAATCTGGTTTAGATACGATGTATACTTTTCGAGAAAATGGTCAAAAACTGAGAGCCATTTTCGAAAAATTTTCACTGACCTCTGAGAGCTAAGTTTTCCCAGGGACCTAACGTTTTTATTACATAGTAATATGCCCCCATTATCCAGCTTTCCCACTGTGACGGGAAAACCCCATACGCCTCATAGTTCTCGAGTAAATCGAAAAAAGTACAAGGCACTCCGTGCGTGATTGACTTTCGTGATGCGCGCATGGCGTACGCAATGTTCCCGTCTACGTAACCACGAATTCTTATGAGAAATATTACATTTTTATGTATTGTACATATATAGAATTTCCTGCTCTTCATCATGGTTCAAACGTGAAATCGATACGTCCAATAGTTTCCGAGTAATTGGCAGAGAAAATGAGAGTATTACTACGAGCCTTTCTCAATGGTAACAGCCGGGAAGAGACACTCATTTCCACCGTCTTTTATCGCACAAAACGTAACATAATGCTTACATTTTGGTATTGATCATACGTAGAATTTAGTGGTATAGATCATGGTTGTTACAGAAAATCGATAAGTCAAACAGTTTTCGAGTAATTGGCCGACAAAGTGAGGTTATTACTCCGAGCGCTTGTCACTGATAACAAATGAGATGAAAACATTTCCTCGCCTTTTACCCCCCAAAACGCTACCAAAGGCTTACATTCGGGTATTGATTACACGTAGAATTTAGTGGTATTGATGATGGTTGTAACAGAAAATCGATAAGTCTAATAGTTTTCGAGTAATTGGCCGACAAAGTGAGGTTATTACTCCGAGCGAATGTCACTGATAAACGCGAGGGAAAAAAAAAAAACATTTCCCTCGCCTTTTATCCCCCAAAACGCTACAAAAGGCTTACATTTTGGTATTGATCATACATAGAATTTAGTGGTATTGATGATGGTTGTAACAGAAAATCGATAAGTCTAATAGTTTTCGAGTAATTGGCCGACAAAGTGAGGTTATTACTCCGAGCGAATGTCACTGATAACAAACGCGAGGGAAAAAAAAAAACATTTCCCTCGCCTTTTATCCCCCAAAACGCTACAAAAGGCTTACATTTTGGTATTGATCATACATAGAATTTAGTGGTATTGATGATGGTTGTAACAGAAAATCGATAAGTCTAATAGTTTTCGAGTAACTGGCCGACAAAATGATGTTATTACTCCGAGCGCTTGTCATGTCACACAACAACCGCTAGGAACAAAAACATTTCTCTCGCCTTTTACCCCCCAAAACGCTACCAAAGGCTTACATTCTGGTATTGATCTTACGTAGAACTTAGTGTTATTGATGATGGTTGTAACAGGAAATCGATAAGTCTAATAGTTTTCGAGTAATTGGCCGACAAAGTGAGGTTACTCTTCCGATCGCTACCAACTTTTACACACACTGTTTCTTCCTCGCACACCGGCCTGAAGACTATGCTACTAACTTTTTTTCCCCTATCTGTACAGACTATTACATCTTCCATGGATGTTTTTCTATTGTTATAACCTACTACACATAAACATAACTCTTCTATAGTTACTGCTGTGGAGATTTACTTTCTTTCATATGTGTAATCTGTAGGAGAAAATGGATATTTGTCTGAAAGTGTGAGAGGTAATGGTAATAGATTATTACATATATCAACAAAATTTGCAGAACTCACTTCCTCCAGGGGTGTTGATCCAGTTAGACCAGGGATTTGAAGATAAGGAGTTATGTAGTGTGTGTGTGTGAGTCAGCTTCTCCCTGAGAGTATGAGGCAACGCTATTTTTAGCACACACCACACTCGTTCATGGAAACTCGCAGCTTGTTTGACGTATATTTCATACAATTCCATACGCATTTACACTATCAGAATCACAATAATTCCAGCCCTAAAAACACCGTAATTCTCCCCTCCCAACTTCAGGTTTGCCCCTTCACAACACTTTGTTTCATGCCACACATAACGCTTGCTGGCTCCATAATTTCACCAAGCCATCCACAGTATGTTTCACACAATATATATTTATGCCTTGCCTTCATTTATATACGTATTTCCACTCACGCCATACGGCCTACGGGGGGGGTGGAGTGGTGCAACCCCGCTACACTGACCATGTGTCTGGCTCCAAGGCCCAACGATTGCTAACGGCCAGAATTGCTTTTCAATACATATATGAATGTTCCATCAACAATATCACATCACTATATGTTCACAAACAATGTATTATCTCACTGATTCAATAGGGTCTTTGCCTTGGGCAAGAGGAGGAGAATTATGGACGATTTAAAGGGAACCACGAGCTGTCAAACATCACTGGCTGACTGCTCAACAAACACTGAGGTTGGAGGGAGCGGGCTGAGGCTGATAAGGCAAAGCAGTGTTGCCAATGACTTACCTCCAGTAGGCCTTGGCTACCCTAAGACGCGCCAAAAAATCACGCAAATCGGCCTATAAGTTTTTTTCTGACGAATATTTTTGGGCCTTGAAGGGGCCTTAAGGACGCGAGTCGCGTGACTGTGTCTGGCGGAATGCAAGCCGACATCACGCGAATCGCGCGACTGTGCCTGAAAGGGTTAGGAAATTAATAGAATTTTTTGTCGGTAGGGAGTGATGAAGGGACTTATGCTATGGATTCTCCTCTACATAGCAAGAGGATATGCGAACTTAGACCCCCAACACATAGTACGGCATGGATGCCTCATAGCTCCAACGGCCATGACTTCAATCGTAAAAGACGTCATGAGTAAGGAAATAAGTCAGGATTACTCGTATGAATTACCTTCTTATCTAGAAAATATTACAAAATCAATGCGAACCCAGGACTTCATGATAGGAGTCTATGTTTCACAAGCACATAACACAAAGGAAGTGAATGAAATAGTGAAGTTATCGAAATGGAAAATAGAACAGGCAAAGTCAACTATGCTCATCATGATCCAAGATCTCCCATCTTATGGAACGGAGGTATTGAGCGACAAGAACATCACGGGTAGTCGCCAAAAGCGCGGTTTGTTAGACCTGGGTGGCGCAGTTCTTGGGAACATCTTTGGATTGGCTACAGAGGAAGATCTTAAAGAAATAAACAACAAATTTAATATAATAGCTCAGCTATTAACAAACCAAGATAAATTCATCACAGGACATAACTCAGCAATGAAGACAATTGTGAAAAATCTGAAAAAGGCAGAAAACATAGCTCTCGAAAGTGTAGATAAAGTAAATTAAATGGAAGGTAACATAACACTTCCAACACTTCTCCATCATCACAGAACATATTGACACAATTCTACTACAATTAGACAACACAGCAGTTCGTTACAGGGCGCTTATGCAAGGAATTTCGAATGCTGGTGATGGCAAGATCACAATTGACTTACTTCCAGTTCATGAGCTACGTCAGATAATTAGTCAAGGTATACATAAACATAAATTGAAGCTTTTGTTCTGAAGTAGGGAATTCATGAAATATTATCCATATTTAGAATCAACACTAACACCAACATCAGTAGTAGTTCATGTACCATTCATAACTGAAGACCTGTTCACAGTATACCAAATACACCCCTTCCCTTCTAAAAATAATAACACTTTGGTCATCATCAACATCAACACAGACACCGAACTCATCATGGTCTCCAAGAGACGGAACACTGTCACTTTCGCAAGTGATTCAACGATTGAACGAAAGTGCCGCACATCCTTACATGCTGTTCATCTTTGTCCTGCGTACATTTTCACGTTTCAGCCTACTGAAACAGTCCCTTGTGAAATGGCTATCATCAGAAATAACAATATGCAACATCATTGTAACTTCACTTTTGCTCCAGATAAGCTTGTACACCATCAACGCATCGGACACTCACAGTTTTTTTATTTCGCTCATAACACATCAGTTTACATAGTCTGTCCAGATATACCACCATCTCATACTTCAGCCCCAGGATTATACGTAGCACCAGACTACTGTGCGGTATTTACACCAGCCATGTCCACTTTATCCACCATCAATCATTACGCCATCCTCAATCATACACACAAACATTTCCACCCACTGCCTGATATAGACTTAAACATGAGCACAAGTATTAAGCTGACTTCACCTAAGTTTGAAACTATGCAACTGATCAATGAAACAATGAAACCCTGGGAAGATTTGAGTTTGAGTATGTTCAACCCATATTATGTGTATAGCCCAGCACCTACTGTCTTTATAATCTTCTGCATTGTATTTGCAGTACTGCTGTTCGCAATGCACAGAATGCAAGCAAGAATTGCAAATTTGGAGTCAGTACTTAGTGGGGGGAGAGTTAACATCCAAGTTAACCCCCCTGAATGAAGTGTACATATTTTCTATATAGTATTAATTATATATATATATATATATATATATATATATATATATATATATATATATATATAAAGAAGAATGACCCATGATATAGAAGTATGCTATACCAGTACCATTCTCTTTAAATGAAATAATAATAGCTCTTACCATAATCTTAATTTTAAACTATTTTTTTTCTTGCATGTATGCATGTCACTACAATAACCAATGTACACACTGTATTACATTTAAATAGTTTAACTTTAGTGCATTTATTCAAATATGTATACAACTTGTTTATAATGTAGTATTACTAGATCATTGCAATTTACAATGAATATTTTATGTATACAATATTATAATAAGTATTATGTGATTATGTCAATGATATTTACTGTCGAAGGACCTCCAGCGCGTGACCGAGCAATGTAAGGACTCCATAATATAAGTACAATTAATTATAGAAAACATGATAGATAGATAGATAGACAGAGCACCAGGCAAGCCTGGGAACGGGATATGAGCTTGCAAGTGTAAGTGAGGAAATGTTGACAATACACCGGAAGCAGCAAGTCAGGGGATGAGATAGGTAGTGTGTCAGCGAGATAAGCATATGAACAATGCCTAGTGACCATACACACACATACACACATACAGTACTCACACACAGGCATCTAGAACATTTCAACAACAGTGCAACACACGTGACACGACCCCTGCTACACCAGAATTTAGGAAGCAGAGCTCAGAAGGAGATTAGCTATAGATCCGACAGGTAGTGGAGAGAGTGAATAAGAAGAGGGGTCCAATTAGACTTACTTAGTATATTAAGTCTCTGTAATACATACGCTGCTCAACTTAAGACTTTCTCTGAAGATAATAAATCAAGATCAACTCCCTGTATTCATCTTTAACTCCTACTGCTATTCAATTATCAAAATAATAATAAAAACTCAAGACTCACCTATTACAAGAATAGAGAGTCACATTGACAGCATTTGGTGGGTAAGCAGCAATCACACTCAGTCACATACTAGCGTGTGTGAAATGGAAAGTACTCAAAAACCATTCCCTCAGACTACGATGCACAAACGTTCCTTTACAAATCCTTGTCTCTTTTTCAGTCCTAAGTGCTGACAGCCAAGGGTAAGGAGAGCCTGCCCAGTGGTCTGGAGGTAAATCGCGAATTCATACTGGGGACCATTGTGTTATGGACCAGGGCCTATATGCTCACAGGATTGATGAAGCACTTTTCCATCTTTAACTAAGCAATGAATATTTTTAATATCGCCATACTTTCCATAAATAACGTACCAAAGGATATTAACTACCAATAACCCAAAAATAAGTCACTAAGGAAGAGGTATTTGGGAGCATCCTTAATAGCTGAGAATAAAACCCAGGTTTGATCCCGATTACACCACTGTTGCTGTTGATGAGAAGGATAGTCCCAGAAGCCAAGAATCAAGGAAGGAATGAGGAGGCAGGGGACGAACTAGGTTTATTATTTCCTTTACATGTCTCTGCAGTATTTTGTGCATCAGTCACTAACACAACCACATAGGCAAAACTGACAAGGAAAGCACCAAAACCTTTCCTCACATTAAGACACACAACCAGCATTTTATATCTAGGTCCCTAATCTAGTTATAGATAAAACAGACTAGAATACTGGCGACCCTGTCTAAAGGTCTCATGGTTCTCCGGGAATCGAACCTGGAACCTCTTTCCTGAGATTGAGAATGGTTCTGATAACACAGTCACCACTCACCACAGTGTCCATGATAATTCGGTATTATGTTGATGATTCAGGCGAAGAAATCTCTCTCATAATTCTTCCATAATGCCACCAGTAAAAAGATCTCTTCTCATAAGTGGACCATCATGTCTTGGTTGAATTTATTACTCAAAAGCAGCCCTAGTATAAGTTCCAAATATTGTAACACTTTTTGTGAGGCACTATACATTTTTCGATATCAATTACTAATACATATATTCACAATACTCTTGTTATTCATGTTTGGCTTAAAATTGCCCTCTCTCCATCCTGACTGCCGAGACGTAGTAACAACCGAGCACAAGAAATCGGCGCGAGTCACAGAGAAGTATTTTGGAAAGAACTTAGAGCTGTAATATTGTCTTTTTCGGCTTCTGGGTTACGTGGATTAAACAGCAAAGGTACGAAAATCTGGGTTAGAGTAAAAAGAGTATACTGACAGTCCTCTAAGGTATTGTCAGTGAGCTTTGAATTAGGAACACTTGTTTGTTCTGAGGAATAATTTTCTCTGTTCTGATACTTGCATTCCATTTCTGTTAATACATGAAAAGTTAGTAACAAGAACAAAAAATATATAAATAGCGATTCAGATGTGCCTATGCTAAATAATGTCTCTTGACCACAAACGTAATTCATAATTTAAATATTCCACGGATGATCCAAGTCACATCTGTATTACATAAAAGCTTCTCCATTCTAAAGTCACACCAGCACCACACTAACACCGTCAGCCACACCAGCACCACACTAACACCGTCAGCCACACCAGCACCACACTAACACCGTCAGCCACACCACCACCACATTAACACCGTCAGCCACACCACCACCACACTAACACTGTAAGCCACACCAGCACCACACTAACACCGTCAGCCAAACCAGCACCACACTAAAACCGTTAGCCACACCACAACCACACTAAAACCGTCAGCCACACCAGCACCACACTAACACCGTCAGCCACACCAGCACCACACTAACACCGTCAGCCACACCAGAACCACACTAACACCGTCAGCCACACCAGCACCACACTAACACCGTCAGCCACACCAGAACCACACTAACACCGTCACCCACAACAGCACCACACTAACACCGTCAGCCACACCAGAACCACACTAACACCGTCAGCCACACCAGAACCACACTAACACCGTCAGTCACCACCACCACACTAACACTGTCAGCGACACCAGAACCATACTAACACCATCAGCCACACCAGCACGGCACCACACTCTCAAGACTTACCAGCAGAGAGGCGATGGTCAGGCAGCAGCGGGTGAGGCAGTCGGCCGCGCAGGGTCAGGCGGCCAGTGAGGGGGACAGGCCAGAGGCTCAGTATTTATCTGTGTCAGCACACCCACACTCCCCTACCACACAGCCAACACGCAGCCGTCAACAATGGATCAATGTATATTGCAAAAAATTTTCCTTTTCCTAAAAATCAGACTTAAAAAAAAACTTCTGTGCTTTTTACATCATTTTTATATTGATATACTATGCATCAGTGACGTACAAGAGGATAATGGGGTGTAAGGTGCGGAACAAATCGCTGAGTATAACTTATTACGAAACCAACAATGTCATCTAGGCCAGTATTCTCGTCGGGTAAGACAGCCTCCTTACACATCTTCCTAAGCAATTTATTTTGCCTGTTACACTTTAAAGCCCTATTCTGTGTTACATAAATCCTTCTAATATCGCCATACGTCAATGATAGAAAGCATGTCGACTTAGTAAGTGATATAAACTACACAGACGAGACTTGCATTGTGTAATAAGTAATATTAATCGATTAGGAATGGGCATTGCGATGCCTCTTGACCTACTACACGACCCTGAAACGCCAACACAAGTACTCTTTCCTTATTAGCCTAATTCAAACAAGAATTGTACCAAATTGGCCTCCCTGAAATATAATCAGTAATATTACCTTTATGTATTATGATTAACTTAACATTTGTATGACTTAAAGGTATATTGAATACCCTAGGAGAACAGCGGGATCAAGCCGTGTAATAGGTTTTGCAGTGTGTGCTGAATATACAAAATGCTTAAATCTTTCCTAGACTCCTATACAGTATATACGAACTGATGCTTGACGAGAGGCCTGTACCTAAAGTCGCTGTCTCTGTTTGAAGAAGTCATCTTGCTAAGACTCTTTGTCTTGACATTTGTGTTCCATAACCTGACGACTAACGTATAATATCCTCTTTGGTAGTCCGAGTACAGTATATTGCAAATGCTCGTATTTGTGTGTGTGTGTGTGTGTGTGTGTGTGTGTGTGTGTGTGTGTGTTTCAACCTTCTGAACCTATTAGTCAGAAAAAGTAACGATATATACAATGAATCAACGCAAGGAAACAAACAGAATCATTAAAACCATATAGAAGTAGTTTCAGTACTTCAGGGATGAGATGGGGGAATGGAGTATAGAAATATATGAGAGGGGGTTATGAACTGGAGGAGGACAGCCAGATAGCAGAGGACGGGGAGACGTGGAGGTGATTTGTTTGTGGTTTGTGATGCTACGGGATTGAGGCGTCTGGCAATAGATAGTCAGATAGAAACAAAGATAGATAAATTGATACACAGACATATAGATAGATATATCTTTGCTCTGACAAGTCTAATTTGTAAAATTTAAGACAATCCTCGTGTGGAAGGGATTACAAAGAGTTCCAAGTATCTTTTTTTTATTAAGGAATCTTACATTAAATATTTGTTATTTTGAGATGATTTTAGTTAGCTTAGAATATACAGCATTTCGCGTACTAAAGAGGTCACAAACAACATCCATTAGCTTTTTAACCCTTTGAGTCCGGTGACATTTTAGTCAATTTTATTCCTACCATCACGAGACGATTAATTCAGCTTCGGGGAGACGTGCCGAAGATAAAGTAGTAAATGGTGGTCATATCTAACCCACTTCATTTCGTATAGCTTGTTGTAAGGTGAATAAATCGTCTGCAGCAAGAATAAAATATTACTTGGATAAATAGGTTAATATCTCTCCTATTTTGTCTTGCTTATTTCTAGTTGGTTTCCTTCAGCTCAGAAGAGTTTCAGAATGTGTACAATCCAATTCCAGATCATCCTTCTCTCTCAATAAAAACTTCTTTAACAGCAAAAACAAAATGAAAATTACACTAGAGTTGAAGAAATTAAAGATTTTTCTGTTTTTTTTTTTTTTTAATAAACTCGATCTCGCAACATTAGTAATTTAGTCTGCAAAATAACTAGTACACAACCTGGTCAGTAACATGCAATGTTAAACCCCAAACGCCGGTGGATAACTGATTCGACTCTGCCACTCCAACAGCCTCACATCATTCATCACGAAGATATTACCGGAGGTGTGAGTAGATAAGCTCGAAGCAAAACATGTGAAAACTAATTGCCAGGCCAGCCACGTAAACCACCAGTGTTCCCTGCAATGTGAGAGAATATACTTTTAGGAAACTGTATCATATTTAGTGCAAGTATTACCGGTTCACTAAATATATATGAAGAGAGAGAGAGAGAGAGAGAGAGAGAGAGAGAGAGAGAGAGAGAGAGACGTGGATGGATGGATACATGGATGGATAGATGGATGGAATGATAAATAGATAGATCGATGGATGGATGAGTAGAAAGTTTGGCTCACTAAAGCACAGTGAGGAAGTTACCCATATATTGGATAGGCTGAGTGAGGATCTGACGGCCATGGTTGTGGGTGGGTTGAGGCAGGTGGTCATGTTGGGGGTGTAGCTGTTGATCCAGTGGTCGTAGATACCTGCTTCTCTCACTGTTATGATCCTGGAAACACGTGATTAGGAATGTGTTACCATAAACTTTGCACCTTAACTTGGCCCAGATTTTCGTCCTTTTGTAGCTTTGTTCACGTAACTACTCCTTCATGAGCAGCACAATTCTTGTGATAAGCAACAATTACAATTCATTGCATAATGCAGAGATGGCAATTTTAGTCCAAATTAAGGTAAAACATGAGAGAAGGTAACTTATAACCTGTTCATCCAAATATACTTTTAAAATATTGTATTAAAGCCGAATGATCTTAATCACATCAGGAGTAACTTACCAGATCAAGTAGATAAAACTGATGTATGATAGCTGACCTGTGGCTGACAGCGTTGATGAGTGGGCTGTCTTTGGGCCCAGTCATGGCAAGCATAGACTTTAGGAACTTCTCACGTGCTAGATAGAAGTCACACTTTCCTGTTGACACCAATAAAATAGTTAAATACATACAAAATTAGTGCCATGAATACGCTATATGACCTTTCCGGTATATCTGTCAGAGGTCTTACTATATATGAAGTAAAATTATCGTAAAGTACTGGATCATAAAAAAATATAACCATGGTCAGCGAAATTCAAGCCGGATTGACGCTGAAACTACCAAATATTGTCTCGGAATAATGCTGAGTACGGTTCTTTTATTATGGGGTCCATTTTCTTAATCGTAAATAACAAAGGATCACAAGTACATTTCCAGGTCAAAGTCAGTCTGAAAATTGTCTGAAGTCTCCCAAAATAGAAAGAAGAAAAGAAAGTGAAAATATTTTATTCTACGGCAATAGGATTAAGATGACCTTTTTCGTCGTTTGTTCTTGATTCTGCTGAGCCATTTTTTGCAGTTTAGGTGAGTCCCTAGTTCATTGTGTGAGTGTTCTGAGATACATGACACTCCCATCACCTCATATAGACATGTTACTGTAAGGGCAAATTAATGATGAACACACACACACACACACACACACACACACACAAATTCTTTCTCTCTCTCTCTCACCCACCCGTCATTGAAAAGTCTTGTGCCATCATCATCTTGGTCACCTCCTCCAAGCCTACTAGGGTGTGGTCCCCCCTCCTCACTTTGACATCCAGGTTCATCGTGAACTCAGAGCCGTGGAAGGTTTGAAATCTACCTTCCTTCTTCAGATTATTTATGTCGCGGAAAACGCCACTCTCAGCCGTCTGAAAGTAGCACAATGACTGTCTTAAAGCCTGTATTATATAGGGCCCACCTTTACTAGGCTAGAACTGGACATATTTTAATGTAAAGTGCTCGATCATGTATTTATGTCGTGGGAAGCACCAATCCTAACCGTCTGGAAGTAACGATATAAATGTCTTAAAGTGTGATATATATAGCCTTTCTATAATAACCCCAGAACCAGATTGTGACATAAATTCCTCGACAGTGTAAGTTTATATTAAAACTGGAAGAATAACCAGTATAATATTATCCCGTTGTTTTCATATGGACCGTCATTGTCCCCTGCAGTATGTCTACTATTGATGAACGGTTTGCAAAGAACATGACCTGCTGATACGGAGTATGTAACATTTTCTATGGTTATCTTGGCCTGCATGATCAGACAATTTACCTCAGAATATGTCCGAGTCTGGCCTAAGTCACAGGAGGTCCGTTGACTGAGAAAGACATGAAATACATTAATGATCAATGACGTTATCTGCTACCATACGAGCCTTCATGGGATAAATACTAACCTGAATAGTGTAAGCCTGACTAGTTGCCTTCGGCACTAAAAATGTAACAGGATTATCAACCACGTCCCTGAGAGACTGTACGGGCATTGGGATGTATCTGACGGCCAGGAGGGACACCAGATTGCCTGTATAGCTACGTGTCAGCAACACAGTTGTCAGCATCCACACACCCAACACCACACGCTCCCATACCCACCATGTCCTGACAGGACTGACATCTGAAATAAGCACATGAATTTATTCTAAATTAAGGTATTGCTGAGTTATTACTTCACTCTGGTAGTTCTCTCATGTGGTATCGTGTTTCCTTACTGTGTTTTTAATCATACTTAATAGGATTATTTTTGCCCCAAAATGAATCAAAATATTTCTTTGCTTTCATGTACCCTTCCTATGGGGCCTTCAGAGACAACGTTTCTTAGAGTGCTGGGATTTGTCATGAATGGTAAATAAAGAATCTATTAAAAAATGGTAATATTTGTATTTTCTTTGTGATGTAGTTCAACCGTTAACAATCAGCACCAGACACACCAAATTGATATGCTATTATGATTTAAACAAATGATATCTCACCTTCGGAAGTGCAGTTGGAAATTATTTCTTATGGATGTTTTACGACAAATTTTGTCACCAGTTTGGTCCCGCTTAACTGCTGAGTAATAACCACAAATCAAGGCTGGCTTGAAACTCATTAAGGTACTTTGCAGCACACTGAGAAATCTCTTAGTAATTTTGATCTCAGGACTCAATACAGTGTGAATAACAGCTCCCTGTATTACTTACGAAGCCATCCTGAGAGTGTTTTAATGCGGGATTGCTCTCATTCTCAGCAATGTAATTTGATGTTAGATTTTTTTTTATTCACTACTGCATACATATGTATGTAAATTATTATAGTTATTCATGATAACTATTCTTATCCCTGCCACCACGTGATATCAAAACAAAACAAAATGCTGGGAATGAGATATTATTAAGACACGGAAGTGGTACACCCTGATGCAATAGTGCAAGTAATGAGATACTGTTAAGACTTTGTTGCAAGGGACAAAGTGAATGCAACTATTTGCCTTCATCAATAAACCAATATATCTGTGCAACCACACATGATGGTAGGATGGCAATACTACCCTGAAAGTAACGACTTCCACCATAACATACAGGACAAGCTGGAGGTCTACCTTGTTGTAACAGCACTCGAACGCAGCTGGATGCCTTCACCATTAGACCTGTACAATGACAAGCCTGGGTTTGTAGACAGGAGGGAAATATTGTCGTTACTACAAAAAACCCCAACAATGCCGTAAGAAGCGCTGCCCAAACATGAGGACCCAGGGGCAGTAGGAAGCTCCAGGGGTTCACCTCAGGCTTGCCACGACCCACGACCATCCTGCAGGACATGCTGTCAACGGGGAAGGTGAAGTCCACTACCTTGGCGCTCGCGGGAGTGATGTCGAGGAGGCCAATGCTGATGTCCGCTTCCTGAAATGAAGAGTTTATGAGTATCTAAAGTGCAATACTGTCAGGAACCTCAGAATCACACATGTCTTCCTATCTACCCTTCTTGACATCAGTGTCTGATGACTGTGTTTTGTGCCTCGTCGTTTGAGCTATCTATCTCTCCATCTTTCACCATGAGTATGCATCTCTAATACCAGTTTAGTCCAGCTGACCTTCATCGAACTTATTAGATAGCAAAATAGAAAGAAAACAAGAACCGGTGCCAAGGCACAGCAAACCCGTCCCCGGGGGTCATTTTAGTGCTGATGTGTAAACACAACAGAATATCTAGTCAAAGATGTCACCTGTCACATATGGAGTAAATCGGGTGAAATATGACGATTTTATGCCCATCTGAAATTTTAGGCCCAATCCACCTGACACTGATCCCCCTACCATTAACTGGAAGGTGACCTGCTTGATGTAATGGGACACGTTATAGGATGCAGATTTGAAAGATGAACCTCTAAGTTTTGGTTTGATGTCGATTTGACGAATTTGAAAGGAGTTATGGCGAAAAAACAGTTTTTAAACATTTTTGAGGGGGAGGGGGGGATTCAGCCTGGGCCTTGGCCCAGTTTGGCAAAAAAATTTATCATACGGTCAGTGGGTCATAGCCCATTATCCCCGTAATTTTTATCAACATCGTACCGGCAGTTTTCACGTAAAGTTAATTCACAGACACACAGCCAGACAGACAGTCCTAGTGAAAACAATACCTGTCCCTGAGCCGCTCCGAGGCAGGGACGGGTAATAAAATGATTTAATTCACAACCGATACAAGGATGTAAATGGACCTACTTCTCGCATTGACATTCCAATCATGCCGGTCCAGGACCCGTCAGGCTGTTCCACTCCCCACGCTCTGTCAGAGGGCGTCACATAGTCGTATCTGCAGTTAGTGACAGGGAACGAATCTAACACCACTTACACATTAATATATATATATATATATATATATATATATATATATATATATATATATATATATATATATATATATATATATACAGGGTGTAACGCGACGTATGACAAAAACTTACACCAATGATCTATCATGTAATTTTGAGCATATTTTGTTCCATAAGCATATGCTCTCTGCGACCCCAGATCAGTACCCAGCATTCGACTGTTTTGTGGAAAAGCTTCGTCTCTTGCATGTGCCATTGGGTGAGAGCTTGGCAGGGCGACGGGAGACGAGTATTATTAGCTTACACTGCACTGTACATGAAAATCCCATATCCTATCAATACACACGAGTTTTAAGAAGAAACTGTACGTAGTCTATTGATTCTTTAACATCAAGTCATGCATTCATGTAATTCTTTTGCACAAATCGACTGTAATTAAGGATTATTTTCAAATTTTATGGCTTCCAAGGGAGTAGGGAGGGAGGGAGGGAGGGAGGACAAGCGCTGTGTTGTTGCCAGTTATGTAATATTTGGTTTGTAGAATGTTGCTACCAGCATTATCATAACACCCACAGCTCATACAGTGAAAAAAGTTATTCTAAAGGGAGATTAGCATCACTTTGTCAGGAAGAATTTTATTTATCACAATTTTTCTGCTGCAAGTAAACGTGGCGCCATTGGGTATCTCCACCTGTGTTCCTCTCTGCAGACTGGCATTACCATCTCAGAATCCGTAAAAAAATACATGATATCTGCATAGTCTTCATTGCTGTACGTACGTGGCATGCTGTTTCATGAACATGTGAAGCTGAACCCGGTGAACAACAGAACGCGGAGAACATTATTTGAAGCGTGTAACTCCCCTGCAAATGTTCCCGTTCAAATGACGTGGACGCAGGTCTGCCAAGTCTTTATCATCAATCTCGCTAGTTTAGTCCTGAAAACTTGCTAGAATGTCGCTAGATAATAAACACTGCAAAACATCGCTAGAAAATACGATAAATCTCTAGAATATCACCTAAAAATGGCAAAAATATTCAGAATGTAGCTAGATATCATGCTGCCAGATGTTAGTGTCGCAAGTAGAAGCAAAAAATAGGTCTAGCTACATAATCGTTACATTGGCAATCCTGTATCACTGTTCTCCCGTCAGCAGCATATGAAAAAAAAAATGGTGCCACGTTTACTTGCAGCCGAAAAATTTTAATGAATAATAATAATACTCCTGATTTAAAGTGATGCTAGTCACTCAGTACAGTAATGTTCTTTCACTGAATGAGCTGTGGGTGTTAGGATAATGCTGGTAGCAACATTCTACAAACCAAATATTACACAACTGGCAACAACACACTAGCCTGTCCTCCCTCCCTCTCTTCCTTCTCCCTTGCAAGCCATAAAATTTGAATTTAATCCTTAGTTACAGTCGATTTGTGCAAAAGAATTGCATGAATGCATGACTTGATGTTAAAGAATCAATAGACTACGTACAGTTTCTTCTTAAAACTCGTGTGTACTGATAGGATATGGGATTTTCATGTACAGTGCAGTGTAAGCTAATAATACTCGTCTCCCGTCGCCCTGCCAAGCTCTCACCCAATGGCACATGCAAGAGACGAAGCTTCTTCACAAAACAGCCGAATGCTGGGTACTGATCTGGGGTCGCAGAGAGCATATGCTTATGGAACAAAATATACTCAAAATTACATGATAGATCATTGGTGTAAGTTTTTGTCATACGTCGCGTTACACCCTGTATATATATATATATATATATATATATATATATATATATATATATATATATATATATATATATATATATGGATAGATAGATAGATAGATATACATAACAATAATGCCAGTGCAAAGGCGCGCACGTATGCATGTGTGTGTCTGTGTGTGTGTGTGTGTGTATGCACGCGCGCTAATGTTAGACAGTAAGGACACTGACTGGCAGTTCATGGTTTTGAGTCTTACACCAGTTTCCTTACACAGTAGCCTCTCAGGTGATGGGTATTGGCACCCACCATTTACTCGCATGATTTGTTGATAGGAGAAGCGAACGCCAAGAGGATCAATGACTATGTTAAATGTGTGTGCGTATAAGGGCCCAGATACCTGTGCTCGACACATGTGCTTGAAACATGTACGAAATATTGTCTTGATTAAGTTGGCATGCATCTTCGAAGCACCACTGTTATGGACGTGTTCATAACGTCGTTGGTAGCCCTGGCGTGGACGTTTCCTGCACTGGGCATGAATGTAGCTGGCTAGATAGTTAAATAAGTACCACAGAGGATGAGTGGGGATTGACTGGACATCAAGAAATATGCCAGGGACTAGATGTTATGATTACTGAAACTTTATTAAACACATCCTGTGTTCTGATATCTGACAGACTCAGAACACCAACACGTAATTAAGAAACTAGACAGATGGAACGACATCAGTGACACACTGTCAGTGGATCGTGCCAATGTCATGAAGCAGATCGATATTTTGATCGGACAGTTCCAGTGAAAGACAGAGTAAATAAACAGAAAATCATGATATGATGCAGACAGCGTACAGTATATAGGGGCTCATGGTTTCCTTCAAAAGACAGAGAAAAATTAACTACGCACTACATTAGATGCTGAACTTCCGTAAAAAAATTCTGAATAACCCACTGTCACTTACCTGTGCAGCTCAAGTTCAATATCTTCATCTATTATATCACTGATTACACTGTGTCTGTGCCCATTCCTAACACTTCATGATGGGCATACTTAATATCAGACAGGACGTTTAGCTTTCTGTCCACAAAGCACCATTGTGGCAGTGCCAGCAAGCAACAGAATTTCTTCTGCCAATGTAATGGAAGCACTACTACAGACACGTGTCTGTATGTCATCTTCGAACATGCTGAAGCTGTTGCCACGAAATTTGTCATAGAAAATTACTGCGGACATGTTTGAAGCAAGTTCGGCATCAGGATTCTAGCATGTTGAAATAATGTTTGTTTCAGTGTTCCGAGCAATGTTACACGGCGCGGGTGTCCAAACGATAAAACTATATAATGAAGCTGAAAAAGCTAAGAAACTGAGAAACTGTCAAATTGGATGCAGGAAGTATGTAAGACGAAACACTTGCCAAAGGTGTGGCACCACATTTTCGATTTGGTTATCGTGGGAATGCTTATTTCACAGGTGTATCTGAAACTCCCTTACAAATAAAAATTCAAAAACATATGAGCATCTTTTTATTTAAAGGACTGAACATGTCAATATCGGTGATTTTTCATTTCACTGGCCATGTTGTTTGATAGTTCTACTTTTGTGGCTTCTGTTTAATAGTTTCTGAATATTATTTCACCTCAACTCTTAGGTGGGTATTACAGTCGGAAATATAATAATATAATGATCATGATGATGATGATTACCTGATTCTATATCAACATTAAAAAAATAAAAACACACATGCGAACGCAAAATGAAAGACACATTAAATATACTGTATTTGTTGAAGTTAAAGGTTTCTGACCCAGTTCGACATGCTGACATAAGGGTGTTTTCATGTACAACCATCTGTAATATATATTTCTGTTCGATAGAGATAATGGATTCATGCCATTATTTCAACACACACAGACACAGACACACACACACACACACACACACACACACACACACACACTAACAAACACTTGATTGCATGTCAGATCTGCTACGTGAAGTTCATAGCCTCTGAAAGAGTTTCGAGCAGTGTGACTCTGGGGCTCAAAATGATGACCCGCTTCCCCCCAGGCGCGTCACCTTTGTTTTGTACATAAACATGGAACCTGAGCCACCAGCAGACGCGGACCCGTTGCCAATCTGAAGGGGAAGAGTTAAATTTATGGCTCTACTGTCCAAGGGGAATTATGAAAAGGATCAGTATTTGTCATGTCCAACCAAATGTAGACAAGTCCTTATCTACCTTTAAAATCCTGCCACCAGTTTGATCAGTGTGTCTCAGGTTTATGCTCATCAGATGTAAGCGTTGTTAAGGAAGTCAGTTTTTATATCCTAATATTCCTTTTAGATCCCCGTACCAGTCTTTCACATTGGATGGAGGAAGTATCTGAAATACTAACTTCCGGTTCCAGAAATAATATCTTCATAATTGGATTTTTATTCTTATACACAAAAGTTCTTCCCCATTCCGTCTTTTCACCACTTTACCTTCCAGTTAAACATAGTATCAAGACATCTCAAAGGCCTTTAAGAAGAAAAAGTCTGCTGTCTTTAGTGACATGAGTGTGGCAGAAATTTGTGCACTCTTTTCTGACGAGTGTTAGTCTAACAACAATAAATATTAAATTTAAATACTGGAAGTCTCTTAGGAAATCAGGGTGTTATTTATACTTTAACTCACCAGTAATTATCTCCTCATATCCTAGCTAGGTCCCCCGATTTGGCCAAATCATAAAGGTTACTTAGCTCGATAGAGTCGGAAGAACAGATGACGGCAGGCTTGAATTCTCAGTCTGTTTTTCTGGGCCTTTCCAAGCGTCCTTGGTGCTACTTTTTACAACGTGCGGCTCAAATGATCTTGAGGAACAGAATGAAAAATGGCGAGTCTCTCTCCCTTCATAGGCTTCAGAGATGTCAAATATTATATAATTACAGTTACCTAAATACAGAGAATTACTTCATGAAATTTCCATGGAAAATCCAACTTAACAAGTTCATCTTAGTTTAAATAAAATGAAAGCCAAATATTCACTTTATCTATGTCAAGATATGATAGACTTTCCTCTGTTTTCCCATCAGGATACAACGTCATCCTACCACGCAGGCGTATTCATGACAATGGAACCTTCCTAAATATATACATGTCTTTACAATATAGTTTTTCACAAAAGTTAAACACAGGAACATTTAAGTTATTCATAATCAGAAAATTTAACGAGAACTAGAGCTAAATCTCTGGGTTAATAAACTGCTAAAATTCGTAATAAACGTTCTCTGGGATTTTCCTCTGCTTTCAACAGGTTAAACTTTTTTTTAAAAGGAAAGGGCACATATACCACTTTGGGGGAAAATGTTTCCCACAGTTTTGGGGCTGGGCGAAAAATGATACCCTGTATCATGTAATGTGACCCCTAACCAGGAGATCTCTTCACAAATCTCAAGAACCCTGTGCTGTGGCCCTTCCAGATCACGCATCTTGACTCAATTGTTCTCCACCATTCACAGTCTCCGGGGTACCCGTCAACTCAAGAGGCAGCAATTTATCAATGGTATTTATGTTGATATGTTCCCCACATTAAATTTTTACAAGTCTCCGTACCCCCTCTAAATCTGGATGTGTGGAGATGACTTTAGCTAATGGCCACTGGGACCTTGGCTGGTCTCTTTTTACTTAGACCACATTGCCTATGCCCACGACTGACTTGTTGCTGGCAGCCAGAGCCCCATAAAACCTTTCTCTTAAGCCCTAAAAGTAATTTTCATCCCAATGTCTATTCCAGGTGTCCAGTACTTTTTTTTTTAAACGTTGATATCCCTCACACAGATGTTGTCCTAGCTCATATAATGGGATCATCTATTTCCCCCTGGATATCCACACAGGGCACCGGATGGAGCTTTTTGTCATACAGCATAAGTGCTTGTGTCAAAGCCTAAGTTGATACACTAGTATCATCCAGATGGGTTAAAGGTCTATCATTAATCCTAGCCACAGTTTCAGTTATTACTATTCTCAGCTCCTCTCTAGTGATCTTAGTTCTGAGAAAGATTTTTCCTAAGGCAGTTCTTCACAATACCAATCATTTGTTCGGCGAATCCATTTGTCATGGGGCTCTAAGAGCTATGAACTACCAGGTACAATTTCGGATTCCCAGCATCGACGTAACCTTTGGGTCATTAATTATGTTTAAAATTTGAGGTGATGCTCCAATGAAGTTGGTGCCATTACCGCTTCTTAATTTACTAGGACAAAACCTAGCTACAAATCTGAATACATTCAGGAATGTCTCTGAACTTAAATTTGCCATTTCTAGTTGGACTGCTCTTGTGTACGTGCAAGTAAACAAACATATATACACCTTATGAGGAGTTACATCACCCATAACAGTTATAGCCCCTGTGTAATCAACTTCAGTTACCTAGAAGGGCCGAATTATATTTACACAATCCTCTGGTAAAGCAGGTGGTCCTGGATAGTCATATGATCGTTGTTCATACCTCCTACATATAATGCAACTCTTGAGATATTTGTTTACAACCTGTGTATCCTTAGGGATCCAATACCTTTCTCACACTCGGGCCAAAGTTTGCAGCACACCTCAATGAATAGTTAACTCATGGGCTTCCTTGACAATTATGTGTACAAAATAATCATTCTTGAATAACAATATAGGATGTCTAGTTTGGTGAGGCAAATCAGCCTTTGTTATTCTGCCACGACATCTCATTAAACCTTTTCCGTCTAAGAATAATCCTAAATCTCTTATCAGCTTATTATTGCTGCTTGTGCCTTGGCATAAAACGTCAAAAATCTCTCCGTAATAGTTTTCTTTGAAGCCTTTTCAGCCAATACCCCATGGGATCAAACTCTTAAAACCCCACTTTCTTATTCAAAACTTTTACAACTAATTTGATAGTGTTAAGGAGTTGTCATAGTGATGAAAATCTAGTGATGTCTATCATATCTGGCTCAGGTACCATAGGATTCAGGTTTACAACATTAACCTCATCAATATTATACTGTTTCTGCTCAGGCCATTCTTTAGTAAGTAACCATTTACGACCTTTAAACCACAAGTCATCTTTGATCAGTCTCTTTACTGTCAAGCCTCTCGAGAAAAGATCAACTGGGTTTTGCTTGGAGGATACATACATAAATTTAATTTTGGAAGACAGTTCTTTCATAGCCTTCACTCTATTGCGGACGAAAATAATTTCACTGTGTTCCTTTCCTATCCAGTAAAGACAGATCTCACTGTCAGTCCATATGTAAATGTCCTCAAACTGATTGTCAAGAGTGGTGGTTAAATACCTGGCCAATTTGGTTCCTGTTTTTATGGAAGCCAATTCTATTTGAGGTAGGGTTCTTCCTCTATTTGGTGCAACTCTGGCTTTGGACATAATAATCTTACTATCATCTCCTTTTGCACAATAAGCTACTGTCTCATATGCCATTTGAGAAACGTCACAAAATATAAGCAAATGTGACTGCTCGTTACTCTTTATATGCCTGGGAATAAATATCCTTGATGTTTTTTTTCAAATTCCTTTCTAATCTGTTCCTATTGTTCACAATATGTCTCACCTAATTCAGTGTCCCAGTCCAATTTTTCTCACCAAACCCCTTGCACTAAACATCTGCCCCTAAGAACCATAGGACTGACCACTCTTAATAGGGCAAACAACATGGAGACCTAACTTAACAAGGACCTCTTGGTGAGAGTGACATAAGATAACTTAATTGGCATTACACTCATTTCATCAGCCCTTGTGTCCGAATTAAGATACAACATATTTTGAGTTTGGGGAACGTCAATATTTGGATAGTCCTCTTGTATTCTATTCCCTAAAAGTGATCAAATTGTATGCCAGCTTTGTAACGGCAAATTTGTTTCCCACATTCGGAATTGGCTACTTCATAAACTTTCAGTGCTTCCGTCTCTGTATCAGAAATACCTTGTAAATTGTCCATGTAGAAATCCTGCTGTATTACTAGGCATTTGGCATTTTCAAAATGATGCTTCAATGTGTTCCATCGTAGGAAAGGACTAGCACAAGAGCCAAAAAGCACTGATTGGAAACAATAAGTTTACTTTGAGGGTCTTGAGGCGAGAGGAATTTTGTACATTTCCTATCCTCTTCTCTCTTTCTTATTCCGAAAAAAGCCATACTAATGTCTGCTGTATAAGCATAAGGTTCAGTTCTATATCTTAGTAATACATTCCCTAACTTCTCTAATAGTGTAGGTCCAGAGTATAGGCAATCGTTCAAGGTAGCTGATCCTTTGGACGCTTTACTACTACAGTTGAAAACTCTCCTTATGGGAGTAGTTACTGAATCCTTGCTTACATCATGATGTGGTAAATAACATCCGTCTTTATGGTTAAGAGGGAATTCTACCTCTTCTATAAATTTATTCTTTAATTGATCTTTTGTAACAGTATCATATTTTGTTAGATGTTCTGGAATGTCACTCAACTTTCTTAGAAGAGAATTTAACTGAGCCTTAGCTACCAGGTATTTTGTTGGTAAGTCCGAATGGTTTGGTTTCCGTGGTAAACCAACCCATTACTGTACATCTCTAAATTCTACAGATTGGTTATACAAATCCAAAGATATTTTATTTTCAGGGGTTGGTTCATCAGAGTGCATTCCTACGCTACCTACGTCCCACAATTTGTGTACAGGTTCAATTTTTTTTTTTCATCCAGCAAGTCATTTGTCTGATTAGGTTCTAATTCTGCACCTATTCTACTTACCATCAATGACTGTGTGAGGGTAACAAAGACTGAGTCTGCCAGTTTGACCTCTCCTCTGGCTTGCTTTGGGAATGACAACTGACCCATAATAAGTTTACCTCCTGGCCTCTTGAACAATTGTGCTTTATTCTTCTTGACAGTTCTATGCAGGAATCTTCCACAGTAATCTGAACCGATGACCACTTTTATTGGACCCACAGTATTAAATTTCACATGTCTGTTTTGCCAACCTTCTCCCTGAGCTCTGTAGATGGTCGGAGGTTTCTTTCAGTTCTTCTCTCTCTCTCTCTCTCTCTCTCTCTCTCTCTCTCTCTCTCTCTCTCTCTCTCTCTCTCCATATATAGGTCAATTTCCTATGAACTTAGAGTTGCTAATTTGAAACATGGTGGAAATGATGCTCCATCACGGTCACTACACCACTGCACAGACGGTGTTTTATATTATGTACGCTCACTCGCGCAACTTTCACTCCAAAGTCGAGGAAATGATGACAAAAATGAAGAATCTGAATGATGTGTGTTAGAGTATTTCTCACAAGATTTAACTTTGAACGAACGCCTGTATTCAGTATATCTAAACAGTATTCTTCTAATATAAACAAAAAACTACAAATCACAGCTGTATGTATATGAAACACCAAACGGTGACAAACAACATAAAGCATTTGCAGTCTATTTCATTAGGAAGTGTAATGACGAATCGGGCACGTATGTTCCTATCAGAAGTCTTTTTTACTCTCACACTTCGGGAAATCTCTGTTAGACCGCTTACATTCCCAAAGCATGCCATGTTGCGCCTGGTGCCAGTAGACTTTTTGTGTGGTCGAGGTTACATCTTTGACGCAATGCTCCACACCTTGAGAGTGACAAGGGTAGCGTTGGTCCTAGATTATGGGTTGGCTGTCGTCCATTGTGACGTTCTTCAGAAGTGGAGGGATTATGACAGTCGATCTGTCTGGTTGCACCAGCTTGGTGTAGTTCTTGGCCTCGATATCTATCTACAAAGTAGATTTATCAAACACTCACACATCGTTGCTGTCGTTCTCCCATGCATGCTGAATGACTGCAACCAATGTCTACTCACGGGCTGTCCGGGAACGAAAGATAACGCACCAGCACCTGGGTGATGACGTCACACTCTCCTCTCTCCCGTCTCCCGCCTCCCAGCTCATACCTTACGGTGTTTCACACTACAATTTTTCTTTCTTACCATATCTTAGCATGTGCTTGCACATTATGTCAAAAATAACGCAGAAAATAATATTTGAATCTGTAGCCAAACAATTTATTGGTTTTAGTCATAGCATGCTAATCATTTATAAGATTTGAAACATAATTTATGCATATGGACTAGAAAATTGTCTCATGTCACACTTACAGTTAATTGAATATGAATCTCTCTCTCTCACTCTCTCTCTCTCTCTCTCTCTCTCTCTCTCTCTCTCTCTCAAGCAATCAGTCAGAATATTTATACATCTTTATCTATTACGGAATCAGTTTACTCATTTTGTTTAAAGTTTTCCTGGATGAAGTTTTTTTTTCTTATTTAGTACTCGCATTCTAAAACACATACGACAGTGAACAAAATAAATCATTACTTCATAAGGCAGAGAAACAAATCTAGCTATTTCATTGGCTAGATTCTGGGCAGTGGCGTTTCCAGTTTGCAGGGCTTTAGCTCCATGATGAATATAACTTTTCCACTGTTTTTAACTTTCCCAGGAATTCAAAGCTAGGTTTCATCAAATTTTCATTTCCTCTGCTAATTACACCAACCCATGTGTATTCTTTGTTTGATGCCTTTGAACCGAGATAGCCATATTTAGAAAATTTATGAGCTAAGAATCCACCAAAATACCCTTGGCCCTCTTGCTCAGTAACTTCTTTAAATCCCTTAACTTCTAAATCCAGGTTCTTTGAAATATTTTCCTTGTTCATACTTTGCCTCTGGTTCATCGTTTTCGTGTGACAAGCAGAACACCATTGCAGCCAGGGTCAGTTCACGCTGGAGATTTTATTCATTATCCTCAGACAGTGGAGCATACTCATCACTGAAGCTAGAAAATGATCCTGCTGACATGTTCACATCATCATTTTTTTTTTCTTCCACATTGTATCTTGACCCCACATGTGAACTATTTTATCTGAGATGTGTCTTAACCCGATGGTTAACAGCAACAGGAGATGGATGCTGATAACATGCTCCCGTTTGTCTGAGGCAACCAAAGAAGTGCTCCTGCCCATCTTGATCCAATCTGTATGTTAATTAATTTATTTATTTCTTTATTTTTTTTGTGTTCGACTATTGTACTAACCCTTTACCATTTCCAGTACCTTAGGCAAAGTCTTTGATGAAACGATCAGTCCTTTCTGAAACTGGTAAAGCCCTTTACTCCCATATCTTCACACTGACTTTGCTGTGTTTATCAGATACTTCCGTGTTTTGTCATGGGTTTCTAAAGCTAACCCATAAGAATTTCTAGAAGACTTTACATGCCGTGGAACAGGGAAATTTAATATATCAAACCAAGTATCAACCAGATAAATGAACTTACTTGTACTTTCCCAATATCTGTCCTGTAGTAGTACTTTTCGTTACCATCTCCTCATTTCTTCATTTTTCACGAAATATTGCGATGTGACGTTTCGTCTCTGTGTGGCACGAGAAACATCACTATACTGAACAGTATATGGGCATTTTCCTCCTCCTTGTATAGGGAAACAGTCGTGGAAAGGTGGCAGATAAAATTTCAATTGCAAATGGGCACACCACTCTTCATGAAAGTTGACATTCTGTGCAGATGTGTGTGGGTCGCAGGGCGCGCAGGGAGAGTGTGACGTCATCACTCATGACCGGGTGCGTTTTCTTTCGCTCCCGGGCGGCCCGTGAGTAGACATTGTATTCAGTGGATATTGACTACAACAGCCATGCAACGTACGTGTGGATCTTCCTCAGCAACAACTGACAGCAGGATATTTTCAGTGTGACAGACGTAACGTTATTGCTGAGTACTGGGCAAATGATGCCCTGATTTTCTGGTGGCAATCCTCGCAATAGTTCCACCACACAGAAGAAATTTTTGGCGCCATCCTGACACGAACTGTTCGCTCACAGTTTGAACCAAGCTGGTGCTTAAAAACTGAGAATGAATGAAACAAGTCATTGCAATACTGGAGACGGCTCTTCTGACGACATGTAGAGACGCAGTGTACAGTTCACTTTAGTTATAGTCTGACAAATCTAAACATAGGGTTTGGGTGGAGTCAACCCCTCCCTGCACTGTTGCCATGTTTCCTAACCCTACGATGTATAACGCCTGTGGTTTGTGTAGTAGGAATGATACATAAACGTAACTCATACTAATATAACTGTAATGAAGGTGCTGACATGTATCAAGGAAGAATAAAACTATTCTGCTTACTATATTATACGATAATAGAGAAACGTGGCATAAAAATTTGGCAGTGTTGCTCTAAAAATATTCTAATTATTATTTACTTCCCCAACACTTCTAACATTGCTAATTAATTTAGCAAGTATAATTGCAAGAAAATTTGAAGGGATAAAAGTGGGAAGAGGCGATCCTTTCATAATTAAAATAAATATATCAAATAGCTCTGGGGCGGCAGCACTCACGCGACACGTGAGAGAGAGAGAGAGAGAGAGAGAGAGAGAGAGAGAGAGAGAGAGAGAGAGAGAGAGAAATAATAATAATAATAATAATAATAATAATAATAAAACTTTATTTCCACTAAACAGTGGGTATTCTTATACATTATACAGTAGTACAGCATACAGTATGAAAGTTCTATACACAATATAATACAAGTTGATACATATGGTGGAGAATAGTGACAGAGAGGTAAATGGTTTAAAAGGTTGTGGGGACACTTAGGTTAAAAATAGATCAATTAAGGGATTTAGGAACGAAGGGTGTTGTTGATGGGGGTGTTGTTGGGGGTAGGGGTATAGGGGGTGTTGGTGGCAGGGGTATAGGGGGTATTAGAAAAACGGAGATCACAAGAGGGAAACAGTGTCAAGGTCATCGCTGATGGAGAGGTCAGCTCGGAAACGTGGCAACAGTGCAGGGAGGGGGTGACTCCACCAAAACCCTACGTTTAGATTTGTCAGACTATAGTCATCTGGCATCGTTCAGTGGCCCTGGCTGCGCAGATGGTTTCAACACTATGCTTTCAGCTCCTCCGACTTGCATTGCCAGACATGCGCAGAGCAAGTATCGTTGATCTTTGCTGAGATTCTTCTTAACTTCATCTGGTAGAGTGCAAGTTTATCCACACCCCCGTTCATAGTCTACAATATTCAGATCCTTTGGATCAAACTCAACGGATCTACCTATTTCCCCTCTGGAGCCAGTTGGACCCGTCGTTGCACCGTCAGTGGCTTCAAAATTCTGTCTGAAAACTACTTTGATGAGATGTAACAAACAGACAAGCCAATGTAATGGTCTCTACAGCTGGGTTTGCAGCACACAAATACCCCATTCATCTTGCCAGTGTTTACATTCGTGCCATCGCAAACAATAATTTGCTGTGATTCTGCTGAATCGGTCTCATGGACAATGAACATTATCTTCTAGTCGATATCCACTGCTTTTCCACATCAGGGGACACATGATCTATGTAAGCAGCATCAGGGAAGACCATTCCTGAGTAATGGTCTTCCCTGATGATGACCCTCACCATGAGGGATTTTAGTATTTTCAATTGTGCCATCAAAACCCAGACAAACTACCTTTGTCATGGTGCTTTGATGCTGTTGAACGGCAATATTCTCCTAGTATCTCCTTTGACGCAGAAGTTTGCTATGATCAAGTTTGTTTTCCTCAGCAAGAATACCCATGTGATTCAGTGCGGCATTCACTATGGAACATGATATCTCTGGTGCTCATTTGGTATCGGTCTGTTAAATGAAATAGTTCAGGATATGCAAATCTATTCAGACTCTGCTTGCCTCTTCTTATTTCTTCAGCATCATCATTATCATATTGATCATCTGATACATTACAACTAGTATCATCAATATCAATCATACATGCTGTTCCTGCATTTTCCTCATCATGCATGGCTTCATGAACTGACTTTTAATGAAGCTTTCTTTTCGTTTGCTGTTTGTGGTGAGTACATTTTTTGCTGTCTTTTGCTTGTCTACTTTGCCAATGTACCTTTTACTACAACTATTTTGGTCCACCCAAAAGGGCTACTCTTCAGGAGGTATCTTGAAAACCCAGGCACAACGACACTCAGACCTCTCTCAAGCATCAACATATTTGTAGCATTTACAGCAGCAGATGTCAAATAGTACAGCAAAACTGGCCAACTTCTCCAAGTAGGTGCTTGACATCCTCTTGTTTGCAGAGTATTTTCTTATCTCCTGAGCTTTTGTTATCAAGCGTTTCACACTGATGACAATGCTCTTGTAGCCAATTATAGGAATCGATGCCTTCTCACATATTTCTACTACTTGGTCATCAGTAGTTTCAGCGTGGGCTTGCATGCTTGATAATGGATCTGTCATTATTTGTTCCAAGTATTCTCAAATGACATCTTTGCATTTAGGTAGATGAAGCGCTGGAAGACTACGAGGTAAACCAAATACGGAGTCTTTGACCTTTTCCCTCGTGGGCAGGTAGCGATCATTCCAACACAGGGTATAAATGAATGCAGGAAGTTAAAACTAACAACTGACAGGCACAGGTCGTTTGTGTAACCAGTAACAAAGCCGTCAAAATCAGTATCGTCACTGTCAGTCCTGCCAGAGTTCGTATTATCGCTAAATTATTACTGCAAACATTTAGTGCAAGCATATGATAAGGTTGCTGGAGGAGTGTTGGCCTATTTTCAATAACACGGTTACGTTATGTGAATATGGTGTTTCGGGCATCAAAATATCCACGTTTTCTTTAATTTAAAAATTTCGACCCATCCTATCTATCTATCTATCTATCTATTGCCAGACGACTTAATCCCTTATACGAGGTGGCCACAAACAAATCGCCTCTACGTCACCCTGTCCCTCGCCATTTCACTGCCGTGCTCCCAATTCACACACCCCTCTGTCATATACCTCTCCACTCCATCCCTCCATCTCATCCTTGGCCTTCCCCTCTGTCTCTCCCCCTCCACCTCACTCACATACACTCTCCTCGTCAGTCCCTCACTCTCCATTCTCTCCACATGGCCAAACCACCTCAGTGTGTTTCTCCTAACGCTTCCTGTCACATCCACAGCCACACCACAAGGCTCCTTCACATCCTCATTTATCAGTCTGTCTCCCCATGTGACTTCACAGGCTCCTTCCAAATAACTCATTTCCACTGCTCTCACTCTTGACTTCTTTCCCTCCAACAACGTCCAAGCTTCACTTCCATACGCTAGAGTTGGTATCACAATACTGTCATGTAATAACTTTTTCACTTCCATGCTCATTTCCCTATTTCTTATCATTGCCTTCAAGGAACCAGCAACCTTTCCTCCTTGTTTTACACTTTCAAGCACTTCACCCTCCGATCTTCAATCCTCACTCATCACACTACCCAAGTACTTAAACGTACTCACATCTTCCATTTCCTTACCATCAAACCTCACTGTACATTCACTAACTTCACCTCTCTCGTAGACCATAACTTTACTCTTCCCTACGTTCACCTTTAGATTGCGTTTCTTACACACTCTCCCAAACTCATCCACCAAGCCTTGCAGCTCCCCTTCGTCTTCACTCACCAACACATTATCATCTGTAAACAACAGTACAGGGAGTTTCCAAACACTGCCCTCTCTCATTAGGGTCACTCCAACATCCGGTGCCCTACCTTGTACCTCATCCATGTACAGATTGAACAACAGGGAGACATGACACATCCCTGTTTCAACCCAACCTTCAGACAGAAAAATTCACTCAGTTCACAATCCACACGCACTGCGGCCTTAGCACCCTCATACATACTTTTCACAGCATTCAGGAACTTTCCATCTACTCCATATATTCTTACTACTTTCCACAATCCTTGTCTATCCACTCTGTCATATGCTTTCTCCAAATCCATGAAGGCCGCATACAACGTCTTTCCCTTCTCTAGAAACTTTTCCACTAAAGATGTAATAATGAATATCTGATCTACACAACCTCTTCCCTTCCTCAAGCCTCCCTGTTCTTCTCCAACTAATTCCTCTGTTATTTTCTTAACTCTGTAAATAAGTATCCTACCAAATACTTTTCCTATTACACATAAAAGACAAATGCCCCTATGATTACCACACACTTCTTTTTCCTCTTTTCCTTTGTATAAGCGAATGAGAGGAATGAAGTCAGAGTGTGCAGTGAGGTTGGATGGTGAGGATATGGAGAATGTGAGTGCATTCAAGTACTTGGGTAGTGTGATGAGTAAGGATGGAACTTTGGGGGATGAAGTACGTGAAAGGGTACAGCAGGGAAGGAAGGTTGTTGGCACACTGAAAGCAGTGATGAGAAATAGGGAGGTGAGTATGGAAGTTAAGAAGCCACTGCATGATGGTATTGTGATCCCTACCCTGATGTATGGAAGCGAGGCGTGGACCTTGCAAGAGGGGAACAAGTCAAGAGTGAGAGCAGTGGAAATGAGTTACTTGAGAGGAGCATGTGGAGTGACGTGGAGGGACAGGTTGACGAATGAAGAAGTGAAGGAACGTTGTGGGGTAGATGTGGATGTGGTTGAAAAGATTAGGAGAAATACACTGAGGTGGTTTGGACATGTGGAGAGGATGGAGAATGAAAGACTGACTAAGAGGGTGTATGTAGGTGAGGTGGAGGGAGGGAGAGGGAGGGGTAGACCGAGGATGAGGTGGAGGGATGGAGTTGAGAGGTATATGAGGGAGGGGGGGTGAGTTGGGGGGAGGGGAGTCAAATGGTGGGTGACAGAGTGACTTGGAGGCGTTTTGTCTGCGGCCACCCTTTGCGGGATTAGGGCGTCGGGCTATAGATAGATAGATAGATAGGTTTCCAATCCTCCAGGACTCTACCTTCCTCTCAGGCCAATCCGCACATCTTCGAGATCCATTCTAATACTATCTCTTCCCCATGCTTCAGCATTTCACCACACACTCCATCAAGTTCCTGGGGCTTTCCCCATTTTGACCTTCTTCATTGCTTCCACAACTTCCATCCTACTGATTTCTTCCTGTCTTCGCACCTCCCTCCTTCTCCAAGCCATTCCTCAGCCACTTATACTCGCATTACTTTCATTCTCTATATTCAACTCTTCATCAAAATGTTCTCTCCATCTGCTCACTTTTTCTCCCTTCTCCACTAGTAATCTATAATTAATTTTTCACTCCCCAACTAACTTCTTTGCAACCCTGTCTGACTCTCTCTACCCCTTTCCAGAACATTTTCTTACATTCCCCCAACTTGACACTCAAATTCCTTCCAAATTCCTCATCCACTCTCTTCATACTCTCTCTTACTAATCTTTTCACCTCTCTCTTCATTTTTACCTGTAACTCTCTCTTCCGTCTCTCAACGTCTTCCACGCCCCTATTTCTCATCCATTCATTATATGCTTTCTTCTTTTATGCCACAGCTTGTCTCACTCTTCATTCCACCGCACTGTTCCTTGCATCCCTTTCTGTCTTCTCTTCACCCCACACACGATTCACCTTTAAATTCCGTTTCTTACACACTCTTCTAAACTCATCCACCAAGCCTTGCTGCTCCCCTTCGTCTTCACTTAACAACACAGTATCATCTCAAAATACAGTGCAGGTAGTTTCCAAACACTGCTAAAAGATGCATGGCTAAAACATGATGAATCTGAAGGCGGTGTATAACAGGATCCGAACAGGACACCGCGACACACGTAAGCTTAACCAGATTTGATCCACAGTACTTGTATCCATGTCAGTGACGTACTGATTCAGATCCTGCTTAATGAGAACACACTTGTCATCATGGTGGGAATTATCACTATCACAACTAACATAAGAAACATAACCTGTAAAGGATACTATTTAGACATTTTGATTTCATTTAGACTCACAATATCAAACTTACAAAGCATTTCCATTACATTATCTTTTTCCTTCTTAGTCCTCACTGCAGTAATATTCCAAGACACAATCCTTATGCATGTTTGTGGTCGTGTTAAAAAGAAGTCAGTTTCCACTCATCTATAACCAGTCTATCCCGGTACAGCTTCCTCTCCTTGACGTCAAGCCGGATCACACAACCCTGGTTTTCCGGCTTGTTCCTTTCAATAGCCTCTGCCACGTGCAACGTTTCCACTCCTGCCAGACTGCCGGGTGAAGATCCTTTTTTAACATAAATCCTGTCATAAGGTGAGCCATGGTTCTTCAGCTTACATGTTTCTCTTAATATCTTGTCTCGCTCACCTGTGCTTTCTACGACTACCAGGACGGGGCGGTTCCTTCCATCGTTACCATCGTTTTGGCCCAGACGTCGGCAGGAACATATCCGCACGTTGACTCCCAGCACGGACATTACCTTGCCGATCTTGGAATCGTCGTCTGTAGCGCCGTCCAGAGCTTCTCCTTCATCCGGCACACCAAGCATCACAAGGCTGTTTTCTCTCTCCTTCCGATCAATGCACTCCAAGAATTTCTGCTGTTGTAAGAATATGCTTGCCAATGTATCTGTTCTCTCGTGCATCTTCTTTAGCTTCTTCTGTATATCTCCCTCCGATGACGTAATGCCCCTCTTCAGACCCACCAAGTCCTTTGATATCTGTTAAACGTGTCTCTAACCTGGCACTGGACCCAACATCTTCATCTGAAGCAGATAAGATGGCATCGATGAGTTCATCTTTATACTCTTCAGCTGAGTACGCTGTAACTTAGGCAAATCAACTAAAAATTGCACTGGCATAGTTGAGCAGGGCACTGGGCTCTGGACAGTCCCTGTAGCACCGCCATCACTATAGAAACGGCGTCGTGGTTGTCTTGGCAACAGTTCTAATGTCAAACCCTTACTGCGCATGCGCAGAAAATGGCATCGTATTTGAGGGAGGTTTATACCTAGGGCACTCAATTTACCCCCACATAAAAAGACTAAGTCCGTCTGTATCTTCTACTTCAATATAACCACTGCATGCAGGGCACCTTCACGCACCACATTTTATGAACATGGGCAGTTAGAATTTACTGGTGAGCGTAGAGATAGTTCGAAACACGGGAGCATCAGCTGGCCAGATGTCAACAAAGCAGCGCCCCCCCCACACACATATAGATACATAGACTCTTGCTCTGACGAGTCTGCTTTGTAATGTTTAAGACAGTTCTCGTATGGAAGGATTTACAAAGAATTTCAAGTATTTTTTTATTTTTTATTATGGAATCTTATATTAAATATTTATTATTTTTAGACGATTTTATTTAGTTTAGAATATACATCATTTCGTGTACTAAAGAGGTCACACAAAACATCCATTAGATTTTTAACCCTTTCAGTCTGGTGACATTTTAGTCAATTTTATTCCTGCTATCACTAGACGATTTAATTCACCTTCTGGGAGACGTGCCGAAGTTTAAGTGGTTAATGAAGGTCGTATGAACCCACTTCAATTCCTAAAGCTTGTATGATGAATAAATCGTCTGCTGTAATGATGAAATATAAATTGGTTAAATTCATTGATATCCTTTCTATTTTGTCTTCGTCATTTCTAGATAGTTACCTTCTGCGTAGAAGAGTTTTAGAATGTATCCAATCCAATTCTGGATCATACTCCTCTCTCAATAAAACTTCTCTAATAGGAAAAATGGAATAAAAGTGACGCTTGAGCTGAAGAAATTGATTTTTTTTTTCTTATAAACCGATCTCGGAAAACCAGTAACTTAGTCTGCAAAATGTCTAGTACACAACCTGGTCAGTAACTTGCAATATAAACCCCAAACGCCGGTGGATAACTGATTCGACTCTGCCACTCCAACAGCCTCACATCCTTCATCACGAACACATTACCGGAGGTGTGAGTAGATGAGCTCGAAGCAGAACACGTGAAAACTAATTGCCAGGCCAGCCACGTAAACCACTAGTGTTCCCTGTAAATTTGAGAGAAAATACCTTAAGGACTGCATTATATTTAGTACTAGTATTACCGATTCACCTAATAAATATGAATAAATAGAGAGAGAGAGAGAGAGAGAGAGAGAGAGAGAGAGAGAGACGTGGATGGATGGATACGTGGATGGATGGATACGTGGATGGATAGATGGATGGAATGATAAATAGATAGATAGATGGATGATGGGTAAGTAGAAAGTATGGCTCACGAAAGCACCGTGAGGAAGTTACCCATATATTGGAGAGGCTGAGTGAGGATCTGACGGGCATGGTTGTGGGTGGGTTGAGGCAGGTGGTCATGTTGGGGGTGTAGCTGTTGATCCAGTGGTCGTAGATACCTGCTTCTCTCACTGTTATGATCCTGGAAACACGTGATTATGAATATGTTACTATAAACCTTTCAAATTCACTTGGCCCAGATTTTCGTCCTTTTGTAGCTTTGTTCACGTAACTTCTTCATGACCAGCACAGTTCTAGTGATAAGCTACTATTACAATTCCGAATTCAAAATGCCGACATGGCAATTTTAGGCCAAGGTAAGGTAAAAACAGAATAGGTAACTCATCCAAATAAACTTTTAAAATATTAATCTTGATAAAGCCAAATGATCTTAACCCTTTAACCGCGGGTGTCATTCCAGAATGACGTTGCAAAAACTGGACCAAACCGCGGGTGTCATTCTCGAATGTTTGTGAATATTTTGAATACCCCGCGTTTTTTCCGTGCGCCAATTGTTTCAAGGGAGAGTAGCTATTAAGTTCTTTCACTCGAGCCGACCCCCACCTCCCTCTTCCCCCCCTGGGGCCCCACCTCCCACCCCCTGGGCCCCCCACCCCACCCCTGACCAAGCGCGCATCAGTATCTGTCCAGCTGTGTGAGTGACAACACATGTTGATGTGGCAGTGAAGTGCAGGCAATTACAGTGCCTTTTACCTGTCTCAGTGAACACAGAGTGGGTGTTTATCGTATGTGCAGTGTTCATATATGTTTATAGTATTATTATCAGAATGTGATTGGCATTTGGTAATGGTGTGTGAGCGAAAAATAGTGATTACAACACCGCTGATGTGGCAGTGAAGTGCAGGCAATTACAGTGCCTTTTACCTGCCTCAGTGAACACAGAGTGGGTGTTTATCGTATGTGCAGTGTTCATATATGTTTATAGTATTATTATCAGAATGAGGTTGGCATTTGGTAATGGTGTGTGAGCGAAAATAGTGATTACAACACCACTGATGTGGCAGTGAAGTGCAGGTAATTACAATGCCTTTTACCTGCCTCAGTGAACACAGAGTGGGTGTTTATCGTATGTGCAGTGTTCATATATGTTTATAGTATTATTATCAGAATGAGGTTGGCATTTGGTAATGGTGTATGAGCGAAGGTAATGATGTGTGAGCGAAAAATAGTGATTTTACACCCCTCACTTCTAACGGCACTGCCCGTCCTGTGAAAGTCAACAAAGTCATGAAACCTACATCAATGGAAAGCTGAAGGTTAGTACTTTCTAATGGTACCTTATTTTTTTCTCTAGCTTTATTCTGTGCAGAGTTATTAAGGTTTAAAGGTTTGTTTACATTTGGCTGAAACCCCCGCGGGAGAGGACAGTCAGACCAAAACAATACCCGCGGTTAAAGGGTTAATCACCTCAGGAGTAACTTAGCAGATCAAGTAGATAAAACTGATGTATGGAGAGAGGAGGGACAGAGGACCAGAGCAGCCATGCAAGACGGACGTGCTGACATTGCCTGCGACCCTTAGAGGGGGGGCAACCAGCCAGTCACAGTCTTCTACCGCCCAGAAGATCCGGGGGACCTTGGTTTGGTTTAAGGTAATGGCGGCGTATGAATTCATCAAATGCCAGGACACTGGCTTTGATGAACCTCATCGTGGTGATGTGTATTGCGACAGCGAAGGCATTTTGTGGGGATGAAAAGAGGGCTTTGCCCATTATCCTCCCAAAGATCTTTGAGGAGAATGGGCTGCCTAGGCTTATCATCCCCGAGTGCTTTGCCCATGATGTACACTCTGTCCCTCGCCGACGGGAGCGTCGGCCTCGTCGATCACATCCACGATCTGCTGCTTCTTGTCAGACGCCGAGGAAGAGGCTTAGGCTGGAGGTCCCCCTCAACCGACGGACTGCCTCTAAGAATACCGACCCGGCCACGATTCCAACCATTGCTACGACTACAACCACGACCTCGGCAGAAGTCCACCATCCGCAAGCAATGTCTGAGGAAGAGCGGGACTCAAATGACACTGCCTCCATGGTCGAGGAAGTGTCGACCGGCTCCTCAACCAAGGAGTAAGTTGGTGAGTCCCCCCCTCCTCAGACAGAGGAGGGCACCCCATCTCGCCCTTCCATCATCGACCTAAAGGATCGGCTAGATGTAGCCTCCTATAGACACCTCCTGGCTCACAGCACTCACACCCGGTCGTACCAGCTCGGAGCAACGACATATGCCACCTTTTACGATCGCTCCGAGCTGCCGACCGGGGTGAGGACATAAGACCTGGGCTGATTGTCAGGGGGGAGGAGGTGCGTCTAGACGATCTTAGAGCATTCTACCACATGCTCCCACCTCGTCTGGCCCCTTAAATCGTCGATGTTGTGCGGTGAGGGAGTGGCTACATTTTGTCCATCTACCCTGGCTGACCTAATGAGCCACATTGGAGGTGATGGCCATTAAGCCACAATTAAAAAAAAATGATGTATGACAACTGACCTGCGGCTGACAGCGTTGATGAGTGGGCTGTCTTTAGGCCCCGTCATGGCAGTCATAGACTTTAGGAACTTCTCACGTGCTAGATAGAAGTCACACTTTCCTGTTGACCCCAAGAAAATAGTTAAATATGGGCAAAATTAGTGCCATGAATACGCTATACGACCTTTCTGGTATATCTGTCAGCGGTCTTACGATATATGAAATGAAATTATCGTAAAATACTAGATGAAAAAAAAATGTAATCATTGTCAGCAAAATACAAGCAAATATTGTCTCGGAATAATGCTGACTACAGTTCTATTATTATGGGTCCATTTTCTTAATTGTAAATATGAAAGGATTACAAGTATATTTCCAGGTCAAGGTCAACCTGAATGTCTTACATCTCCTAAAATATAATTTAAAAAAGAATATGAAGATGATTTATTTTACGGCAATAGTTTTAAGATGATTTTCTTTGTCGTTTGTTCCTGATACTGCTGAGCCATTTTTTGCAATTTAATGAGTCCTTAGTTCATTGTGTGGGTGTTCTGAGGTAGATGATACTCCCAACACCTCTCATTGATATGTTAATGTAAGAACAAATTAATGATGCGCACGCACGCACGCACACACACATATACACACATATGCACGCACACACACACACACACACACACACACACACACACACACACACACACACCGCTCGCTGGCTCAGTGGTAACGTTCTTTCTTGCAGTCTGGTAGACGGGAGTTCGCGTCTCGCTCAGGTTGCGAAAAGTTTCACTGACGAAACTGGTGGTTACTGTCCCCCTTGAGCATGGGGATGGGTGTGTGCGTGTGTGAAGGTCACAGCCTAGCCTTTAGATCGGACTATGTGAGCTCTCAGCTCCCTTCCAGGAGGGTAAAAAGTTTACGATCATGATCATCAACTTCTCCTGACTGATCCGGTGAATTAAAATACACACACACAATATCTCTCTCTCTCTCTCTCTCTCTCTCTCCCTAACCCACCTGTCACTGAAAAGTCCCGTGCTATCATTATTTTGGTCACCTTCTCCACGCCCATTAGGGTGTGGTCCCCCCTCCTCACTTTGACATCCAGGTTCTTCGTGAACTCAGAGGCGTCAAAGGTTTGAAATCTACCTTCCTTCTTCAGATTGTTTATGTCGCGGAAAACACCACTCTCAGCCGTCTGAAAGTAGCACAATGACTATTTTAAAGGCTGTATTTATAGGGCCCACTTATTCTAGGTTAGAACTAGACATATTTTAACATAAAGTCCTTGCTCGTATATTTATGTCATGGAAAGCACCAATCTTAACAGTCTGGAGGTAACGGAATAAATGTCTTATATAGACCTTCTACAATTACCCCAGAAGCAGACATACTGAGACATAAATTCCCAGACAGTGTTAATTTATATTAACCTGCCCCATCCTGGAGACGTGAATTCACGTCCTCATATGATGTGCACTCATATCCCGGAGACATAAATTAACGCGGCAACATTGCAAGGTTCCTAATTTGCACAATTTTAAATTTTTGCGAGTGATTTCGCGAGTGATTTTTGGCACGTATTCATGGGACACCTTCCTCTATTCCTCTACAAGATGCCAAGCAGGGGCAATGCCTTACACCGCATAACCTCTCCCCCCCCCCTGCACGCCATTGTCTCGGCAATTCACCTGTTACCAGTGACCTGGCCAATAAAGACATTCAGAGCCAGAGTGATTCCCCAATCGATGACAATGTGGAGGACAAAGTTTACACAGCATTAGAGGAAGAAACAGTCAGAAATGATGATCAGGTAATGTGGGAAAAAAAGGTCATAAATGGTGATGAGTTAGTGAGTGAAACGATGCTTATAATGCCTATATTACTGTTTGAAAACCAATATACTCTTGTACTACATATAAATTCGTACCAAGTAAATAAATAAATACTGGTTATGAGTGGATAAAATAGTTACCCTCCCATAGAATTCGTTTTTTTTTGGTGCCAGCCTGTTAGAAAACCCAGTCAGGTCAGGAGGTACTCGTACCTAGATCGAGTATTTTAAACCTCAGGTGAGCGATTTCTCTATGAATTTTCGATGTTTCTCACCAAAAGCGAATATTTGAGCCTAAAAAAAAAAACGTCCAAAAATGTCGGGACTGGGGCGTACCACTGCCCAGAAAACGTCGGGATGGGGTGGGTTAAAACTGGAAGAATAACCCGTATACATTTTTCGCGTTGTTGGCATATGGCTTCTCTTTGTCCCCTGCAGTAAGTCTGGTATTGAAAAATGGCTTGCCCAGAGTATGTCCTATTGTTATGGAGAATGTTTTATTTCCTATGTTTATCTTGGCCTGCATGATCAGACAATTTACCTCAGAATATGTCAGAGTCTGTCCTTCATCACAGTAGGTCTGTTGACTGAGAGAGCCAAGTAATATATCAATGCCCAGTGATGTTATGCTAAAATACTAACCTTCATGGGGTAAATACTAACCTGAATAGTGTAGGCCTGCCTAGTTCCCCTCTGCACTAAAAATGTAATAGGATTATCGACCACGTCCCTGAGAGACTGTACGGTTATTGGGATATATCTGACGGCCAGGTGGGACACCAGGTTGCCTGTATAGCTACGAGTCAGCACCACAGTTGTCAGCATCCACACACCCAACACAACACGCTCCCAAACCCACCATGTCGTGACAGGACTGACATCTGAAATAAGCACATGAATTTAATCCAAATTAAGGTACTACTGAGTTATTACTTCACTCTGCCAGTTCTCTCATGTGGTATTGTGTCCCCTTACTCTTATTATCATATTTAATAGGATTATTTATTTATTTTTTTTATGGGTCCGACTCTGGGCATAGGCTTCACAGCCTGCTCCCAAGACCCAGCAGTCCTCCTACATACCATACACCCATACATGTCACCGCTTCGGCGCTAACACCCACCGTCCATATTGAATACATGCTAGGGCTGTCTCATACAGGACTTGTGTATTGGTATTAGCTGGGTTATTGTTACGACATAGGTCTTCTTGTAGATCAGTAAAGTCTGGTTTTATGAAATTCAAATCCTTAAACTGTTCCCTGCCCCAGCGGGGATTTGAACCTTGGTCCATTAGGACTGTAGGCCACCTCTCTACCAATTAAGCCACCGCCTGCCCCATATATACGTCAAAATATTCCTTTGCTGTCATGTACCCTTCCTACATGGCCTTCAGCGACATCTTTCATTAGAGTGCTGGGGTTTGTCATGAATGGTATATAAAGAACATAATAAAAATTGGTAATATTTGTATGTACTGTATACTCATTGTGATGTAGTTCAACCGTTAACAATCAGCATCAGACACACCAACGTGATATGTCAATATTATTTAAGCAAATGATATCTCAGCTTCGGAAGTGCTGCTGCAAATTTTTTTCTTTTGGATGTTTTTCTACAAATTGTGTCACCAGTTTTGTCCCACTACACTGCTGAGTAATAACCACAAATCAAGGCTGGCTTGCAACTCAGTAAGGTACTTTGCAGCACACCGAGCAATTTCTTTGTAATTTTGATCTCAGGACTCCATACAGTGTGAATAACAGCACGCAATATAACCTATGAAACCATCCTGAGAGTGTTTTCAAGAGGGATTTCACTCATTCTCATTAATAGGATTTGGTGGTAGAATTAGTTTTGTTCTTTTTAATAATAATTTACTACTGCATACGTGTGTGTAAATTATTATAGGTATTCACGATAACTATTCTAATCCCTGCCACCACGTGATATCAAAACAAAATACTTCGAATTAGATGTAATTAAGACGCGGAAGTGGAGCACCCTGATGAAATAGTGCAAGTAATGAGATATTGTTGTTAAGACTTTGTTGTAAAGGACCGAGACAATGCATCTAGATGCCTTGATCAATAGTCCAATATAACTGTACGACCACACAAGGTGGTTGGATGGCAATACCACCCTAAAAGTGACGACTTCTACCATAAAATAAGGACAAGCTGGAGGTCTTACCTTGTTGTAACAGCACTCGAATGCAGCTGGATGCCTTCGCCATTAGCCCTGTACAATGACAAGCCTGGATTTGTAGACAGGAGGGAAATATTGTTGTTACTACAAGGACCCCCAACAATGCCGTAAGCAGCGCTGCCCAAACACAAGGATCCAGGGGTAGTAGGAAGCTCCAGGGGCTCACCTCAGGCTTCCCACGACCCACGATCATCCTGTTGTACATGATGTCGATGGGGAAGGTGAGGTCGACTACCTTGGCTCTCGCAGAAGTGATGTCAAACAGACCAATGGAGATGTCAACTTCCTGAAATGAAGAGTAAATTAGCATCTGAAGCGCAATACTGCCAGGAACCTAAAAATCACTCATATCATCCTATCTACATTTTTAAATCAGTCCCTGATGACTTTTTGTCCATTTTGTGCCTGGTTGATTTATCGATCTATCTATCCTTCTTTCAGCCTGTGTGTGCATCTCCAATACCATCTCAGTCCAACTGATTTTCTATGAACAGATTAAATGAAATAATATAAAGTAAGCAAAATTATTTAATCAACATCCAATACATAATGATGCAAGGCCTTAAATGGACCTACTTCTCGCATTGACATTCCGATCATGCCGGTCCAGGACCCGTCAGGCTGTTCCACTCCCCACGCTCTGTCAGAGGGAGTCACATAGTCGTACCTGCAAAGTTACTGACAGGAAATGAATCTGACACCACTCCCAAGGAAAGGGAGGTAGCCGAGACAGGACGACACACTCCCAATTTACTCATCCACTCAGACACATTCGTTCGGATCTTAGCCACAAAGGGGAGTAGGGACTGATCCTTCACCGCACCACACTGCACGACGGTCAACTGCACAGTGCAATCAGTGACATGCACAGGAAGGCCTGACAGCAGAGCTGGTTTACCCCAGCCACATCATAATGGACCCATCCCCTTACCCACACCTGTCCTGATCAGCTGATCAGGCCAAATGCTCGAGAATATCCCCTCAGGGCTGCGTCATCATTTATTCATTCACAGTTTCTCTTCATTCATGTCTGTCATGCACAGCCACTCTTCCTTGCTCAATAGACATCCCTTTCGCGTCCAACGCTCTCTTCACACTGTCCATCCAACCTATTCGTGGTCTTCCTCTCAGCCCTACACCTCTCACATCAGATCTACTATACAGTAGTTATCTTTTTCGATAATCGCTCATTATCCATTCTCTCCATATCCCCAAACCATCGCAACACCCTCTTCTCAACTCGATCAGCCATCTCCTGAACAACTCCAGTTCTCCTTCTCACTTCATCATTTCTTACGTTATCCATAAGTGTCACTCCGCACATACTCCTCAAGACACCTCATCTCCTTTACATTCAAACTTTTCCTCTCTACTACACCCATATTCCATGTTTCAGCCCCATATAACACAGTCGGTACCACGACACCCTCATACAGCCTTCTTATTACATCCATTCTAAGCAAACGACATCTAAACACTTTTTTTCATTCCTCCCAACACATTTCCTACTTCATTCATTCTACAGTAAGCTTCACTTCTGCATCTATTCTTCTATCCACAGCAATATGTGAACCTAAATTCTTAAAACCCTCTACGTCCTCAAGCAACTCACCATTCAAAACTATATTCATCCTCCTACCATCTTCCAACCTCATACACTTCATTACTTTACTCTTATTCTCATTTACTTTCAATTTCCTCCTTTCACAGACCCTTCCAAACTCCTCTACCAACTGTCTCAATCTCTCCTCTGAATTAGCCACCAGTGCAGTATCATCTGCAAACAGCACCTGCTTTAGATTCCACTCTCTACCATCAACATTCACAAGGCTCAGACCTCCCTTACAACATCATCCATATAAATATTAAACAACCAAGGCAACATTACACATCCCTTGCCGCATCCCCACTCTCACGGGTAACCAATCACTCACAGTATTTCCCAGCCTTACATACGCTCTACTATTTACATAAAAACTTTTCACTCATTTTACTGACCTATCATCAAGTTCATACAATCTTAAAACAGTCCACAAAGCCACCCTATCAGTTCTATCATATACTTTCTCTAAATCCATGAACGCCCAAAACACATCCTTACCTTTTGCTAAATACTTTTCACATATTGTTTCACAGCAAACACCTGATCCACGCATCCCCTACTCTCCTAAAGCCAAACTGCTCGTCACCAATCATTCCCTCTGTACTCACTCTACCTCTTAATTAACACTCTAACATACACCTTACCTACAACACTCAACAGACTTATACCCCTGAAGCTAGTACATTCATACATATCACCCTTACCTTTATACAGCGGGACCACACAAGCATTTGGCAAGTCAATTGGCACCATATCTTGCACAAAGCACACATTCAACAATCTCACTTACCAGTCAGCAGTAGTCGCTCCACCGCCTTTCAGGCAATCCACAGCACACCCATCCATACCTACACCTTTCCCCTTTTTCATACATACATGCATAGAGAGAGAGAGAGAGAGAGAGAAATAGATAGATAGATAGATAAACATGAGCCTCTGTGGTACAGTGGTAAAGTATGCGTTTTCCCCCACTGAAGAACGAGGGTTCGCGCTCCGCAAGGGTAAAATACTTTGAAAGTGTTCTTCTGACCACGTACTGTATAGGCAGACACAAGAGGTGCTGTGGTTGAACCAGAGTCGCTTACTATAAAGTATGTTTGCACCCAGTTGGCTTGCGCGGGCCGATTACACTTGGTTCACAGACTACACACACATCCAAAGCCATTCCATCACAACAATTACACTTACAAGCACTTCTCACCCTACATACAATCTCTATTAGACAGCCCAAGCCACTTGGTAGAGATACATTGGTTGCATCGTCCCCACTTCGGTAGCGATAGGCCAGTCCTGCAGTGTATATCTATCTATCTATCTACCTATATATATATTTTACACGAGTATAATAGGGATACAAATTGATAATAATAATGACAGTGTAGAAGCGTATGCATGCATGTGTGTGTGTGTGTGTGTGTGTGTGTGTGTGTGTGTGTGTGTGTGTGTGTGTGTGTGTGTGTGCCCACACATTAATGTTAGAGAGTAATGACAATGACTAGCAATTCATGGCTTTAAGTGCAACACTAATTTTCTTGCACAATAGCCTCTTAGGCGATAAGTAGAGGAGCTCACCATTCACTCAAATAATAAGGTCATAAGAGGAGTGAACACCAAGAAGGTCAAGGAATGTGGTAAATGTGTGTCCAGATACCTGTGCTTGACACAAATATTGACATACTGAAACCTTTGAATTAAAAAATACACAATTTATTTTTAATTTTCATTAGTAAACGAGTTTCAGATACACCTGTGAAATAAGCATTCCCATGAGAACCAAATTAAAGATGTGATGCCACACCTTTGTGTTTCTTCTTCTTACATACTTCCTCCATCCAATTTGTTCCTTTGTTAGTTTCTTCGTTTTTTCAGCTTCTTTACATCGTTTTCTTGCTTTGACAACCGTGCCTTCAAAATTTTTCGAAGCAAACAAACATTTATCAACACATTATAATCTTGATTCCGAACATGCAGCAAACATGTCCGTACCAATGTTCCATGACAAATTTCGTGGCAACAGCTTGTTTGACGCTGACATGCAGTCCACACAGAGATGTCTGTTGCAGCGCTTCCATTATATTGGCGGGATAAATTCTACTGCTTGCTGTGGCTGCCTCAATGGTGATTTGTGGACAGGAAGCAAAACATTGTCTTAAGTTCACATGCATGTTTGAAGCACCATTGTCATGGACATGTTCCTAACTTCGTTTAGAAGCATGTTGGTATCCTTGGCGTGGACGTATCCTGCACTGGGCATGAACGTAGCTGGCCAGATAGTTAACTGCGTACCACAGATGGTGAGTGGGAATTGCCCCAACATCATGAAGTGGGCCAGGGACCAGGTGCTATGATCAAGAGAACAATATTAGGCACATTGGGTGTTCTAAGATTTGACAGACTCAGAACCAAACACGAGATTATGAAACAAGACACATAGAATGACATCAGTGACACACTGCGGGTGGATAGTGCTTGTGTCATGAAGATCGATATTTTGATCGGAGAGTTCCGATGAAAGAGTAAATGAACAGAAAATCATGGCAGGATGGAACGATGTATATAAGGGTCATGGTTTGCTTCAAAAGGCAGAGCTTCCTGCTGAACAAAAATAAACCACACACTACATTACAGTAGATGCTAAACTTCCGTTAAAAAAAAAAAAGAATCCAGAATGACCCACTCTCACTTACCTGTGCAGCACAAGTCCAGTATCATCATGTATTCTGTCACTGATTACACTGTGTCTGTGCCCACTCCTACCACTTCATGTTGGGCATACTTAATATTCGCCCAGACGTTTTTCTTCCTGTCCACAAATCACCATTAAGGCAGCCACAGCAACCAATAGAATTTTTCCCACTGATATAATGGAAGCGTTGCTACAGACATGTATCTGTGTGGACTGCATGTCAGCGTCGAACATGCTGAAGCTGTTGCCACGAAATTTGACATGGAACATTGCTACGATCATGTTTGCAGCATGTTCGGCATCAAGATTCAGTTATGTTTATAAATGTTTGTTTCAGTGTTTTGAACAATTTAGACGGCACGGGTGTCTAAGAAAGAAAACGATGTAAAGAAGCTGAAAAAACGAAGAAACTGACAAAGGAACAAATTGGATGGAGGAAGTATGTAAGAATAAACACTTGCCAAAGGTGTGGCATCACATTTTCAATTTGGTTGTCATGGGAATGCTTATTTCACAGGTGTATCTGAAACTCGTTTACTAATATAAATTAAAAAATCGTGTATTTTTAAATCTATCTATCTATCTATCTATTGCCTGACGCCTCAATCCCGTTTGGGGTGGCCACAAACAAATCGCCTCCAAGTCGCCCTGTCCCCCGCCATTTCACTGCCCTGCTCCCAACTCACACCCCCCTCTCTCATATACCTCTCCACCCCATCCCTCCATCTCATCCTCGGTCTCCCCCTCCCTCTTCCACCCTCCACCTCACTCACATACACTCTCTTTGTCAGTCTTTCACCCTCCATCCTCTCCACATGGCCAAACCACCTCAGTGTGTTCCTCACAACGCTTCCTATCACATCCACATCCACACCACAACGTTCCTTTATATCCTCATTCGTCAGCCTGTCTCTCCACGTGACTCCACAGGCTCCTCTTAAATAACTCATTTCCACTGCTCTCACTCTTGACTTGTGTCCTTCCAACAATGTCCAAGCTTCACTTCCGTACGTTAGAGTTGGTATCACAATACTGTCATGTAGTAACTTTTTTACTTCCATGCTCACTTCCCTGTTTCCTATCACTGCTTTCAAGGAACCAGCAACCTTTCTTCCCTGCTGTACCCTTTCAAGCACTTCACCCTCCAAACCTCCATCCTTACTCATCACACTACCCAAATACTTAAACGTACTCACATTTTCCAATTCCTCACCATCCAACCTCGCTGTACATTCACTGACTTCACCTCTCTCAAAGACCATCACTTTACTCTTCCCTACATTCACCTTTAGGTTCCGTTTCTTACACACTCTCTCAAACTCATCCACCAAGCCTTGCAGCTCCCCTTCGTCTTCACTCAACAACACAGTATCATCTGCAAACAACAGTACAGGGAGTTTCCAAACACTATCCTCTCTCACCAGGGCCACTCCAACATCCACTACCCTACCTTGTACCTCTTTTATTACCCCATCCATGTACAGATTGAACAACCATGGAGACATGACACATCCCTGTTTCAAACCAACTTTCAAAGAGAAAAATTCACTTAGTTCACCATCCACACGCACTGCAGCCTTCGCACCATCGTACATACTCTTCACAGCATTCAACAACTTCCCATCTACTCCATATATTCTTAACACTTTCCACAATCCTTGTCTATCCACCCTGTCATATGCTTTCTCCAAATCCATGAAAGCCACATACAACTTCTTTCCCTTCTCTAGAAACTTTTCCACTAAAGATCTAAGAATGAATATCTGATCTACACAACCTCTTCCCTTCCTAAAGCCCTCCTGTTCTTCTCCAACTAATTTCTCTGTTCTTTCTCTTACTCTGTCTATAAGTATCCTACCATACACTTTTCCTATTATACTAAGAAGACAAATGCCCCTATGGTTACCACACACTTCTTTTTCCCCTTTTCCTTTGTACAAGGGAATAATTATACCTGACTTCCAATCCTCCGGGACTCTACCTTCCTCCCAGGCCAATCTGCACATCTTCCACATCCATTCTACTACTATCTCTCCCCCATGCTTCAGCATTTCACCACACACTCCATCAATTCCTGGGGCTTTCCCCGATTTAACTTTCTTCATTGCTTCCACAACTTCTATCCTACTAATTTCTTCCTGTCTTCTCACCTCCCTCCTTCTCCCAGCCATTCCCCAGCCACTTATACTCGCATTACTTCCATCCTCTACGTTCAACAATTCCTTAAAGTGTTCTCTCCATCTGCTCACTTTTTCTCCCTTCTCCACTAGTAATCTACCATTTTTATCTTTCACTCCCCTGCTAACTTCATTTCCACCCTGTCTTACTCTTTTCACTTCTCTCCAGAACATTTTCTTACAGTCCCTCCACTTTACACTCAAATTCCTTCCAAATTCCTCATCCACTCTCTTCTTACTCTCTCTTACTAATATCTTCACCTCTCTCTTCCTTTCCACATATAACTCTCTCTTCCGCCTCTCAACTTCTTCCACGCCCCTATTTCTCAACCATTCATTGTATGCTTTCTTCTTTCGTGCCACAGCCTGTTTCACCTCTTCTGTCCACCACGCTGTTCCTTGCACTCCACTCCGTCTTCTCTTTCTTCCACACACCACATCACATGCTGCACATATTTCTTCTGTAAATATCTTACACACACCTTCCACGTCTCCCATCTGCTCCAGTTCATATTTGCCCAATCGTTCCTCCACTTCTCTCTTATACTCTGCCTTTTTCTCATCCTCTTGTAACCTTTCCACTCTCCTTGCAACTACTCCTTCCTCTCGTCTTTCCCTTCTTCTATTCCTCCATTCTAATTGGACATTGATTCTGGCCACCACCAAGTAGTGGTCAGAAAGTCCACTCCCCCAACCTCTATACACTCTTGCATCCTTTACACATCTTCGCATCCTTTCATCCACACACACATAATCAATCATTGCCTTCCTTTCACTCAGTTCACCACCCACCCTTCTCATCACTCGCCATGTATACCTGTGGATCATTTTATGCCTGAAGAGGGTATTGGCTATCACCAACCCCCTCCCAGCACAAATGTCCACTAACGCACTCCCATTCTCATCTATCTCAGCAGGCACACCCCACTCACCAACTATTCCATCCACCTTCACATTACCAACTTTACCATTCATATCACCAATCAAAAACACTCTCTCATTCCTTCCAAACTTTTCCATGCACACTTCCACATTTGTCCAGAACTCTTCTCTCACTCTTCTAGCACGATCTTGCGTTGGCGCATACACACACACAATCCCCCACATTTGTATTCCAACTTTCAACTTTACCCACACAATCCTTGACCCAACTGATCCATACTGTCTTATGCTCTTCTTCCATCTTTTACTCACAACTATACACACTCCTTCCTTTGCCCTCTCATTCTCATCTACTCCTGCACATATACCCCATCCATACTCCCATTCTCTCACACTTTCTCCTCTCCATTTTGTTTCAGTTATTCCACATACATCCACTTTCGCATCCTCAAGCACCTGGACAATCTCTCTCTCTTTCACCTCATCATTCGCTCCTCTTACATTCCATGTACACATTACCAAGTCCTTTGTCCGGTCCTGGGTCGTCAACGTTTGGTCAGTCCTTGTCCGAGGCTTCTTGTTTGTTTCTTTAGTTAGTTGTTTTCCGGGGAGGGGCACTAACCCTCCGCCAACCCTTTTAGTCGCCTTTTACGACAAGCAGGGATACTGGGGGAGTATTCTTGAAACCCCCCTACCCCCAGGGGGTTTCAATATGTCAATATTTGTGTTTTTCATTACAGTGCCTATGTAATTTGATAGTTCTACTTTTCTTGGTTTCTGTTTAATAGTTTCTAAATGCTATTTCACATCAACCCTTTGGTGAAAATTACGTTCGGGATGACAATGACGATGATTTTTCTTTTTTACCTGATTCCATGTCAACATTTAAATAAAAGAACACACATGCGAATTCAAAATATAAGACACATTACATTTATTTGTTGAACTTGAAGGTTTCTGAAACGCTTCGATTTACTGACATGAAGGTTTTTTCATGTACAATCATCTATAATATTTACGTATTTCTATAGGCAAGAGATAATGGATTCATGCTGTTACTTTAACACACACACACAGACACACACAGACACAGACACACAGACACACACACACACACACACACACACACACACACACACACACACACACACACACACTCACACACACACACACACACTCACACACACGCTCTTACGCTCACATCCACACTCATGCTCAGGCTTACGCTCACACTCACGTTCATACTCACACTCAATCTCACAGCACATTCGCAGTCACAGTCACACTCACTCACACTCGCTCACACACACTTGATTGCATATCAGATCCCCTACGTGAAGTTCATAGCCTCTGAAACAGTTTCGAGCAGTGTGACGTCGGGGTTCAAGCTGATGACCCGCTTTCCCCCAGGTGCGTCAGGGTCGTCGACCACCTTTGTTTTGAACAACGACGCTGGAACATGAGCCACCAGCAGACGCGGACCCGTTGCCAATCTGAGGGGGAATAACTTAGATTTATGGCTTGACTGCGCAATGGACATTAAGGAAAAGGATCAGTATTTGTCATATCCAAACAAATGTTGCCAAGTCCTAATCTATCTTTAAAATCCTGTCACCAGTTTAATAAATATGTCTCAGATTTAGGCCTATCGGTTACGAGAGTTATTAAAGTAGCCACTTTTTAATATCCTATTGCTCCCCTTAGAACCTCTCACCAATTTCTCACATTTATAATACGAACTACTAACCTGTGGCTGCATAATAAATTTCTTCATAATTGGATTGATATACAGTATTATTATACACAGAATGTGTGGGGTGAAGAGAAGACGAAAGGGGGTGCAGGGAACAGCATGGTGAAATGAAGAGGTGAGAAAGGCTGTGACACAAAAGAAGAAAGCATATAGCGAGCTGATGAGAAACAGCGGCGTGGAAGAAGCTGACAGACGGAAGAGATTTATACATACTGCAGAGAGAAAGAGAAAGGTGAAAAGATTAGAAGAGAGAGTAAGAAGAGAGTGCATGAGGAATTTGGAAGGAACTTCAGTGTAAATTAGAGGGAACGAGAAAAAGAGAGTTGGACAGGGTGCCAAAGAAGTTAGTTGGGGAGTGAAAGATAAAAATGGCAGATTACTAGAGGAGAAGGGAGAAAACGGAAGCAGATGGAGAGAACACTTTAAGGAACTGTTGAACATAGAGAATGAAAGTAATGCAAGTATAAGTAGCTGGGGAATGGCTGGGAGAAGGAGGGATGTTTGAAGAGAGGAAGAAATCAGTAGGATGAAAGTTGTGGAAGCAATGAAGAAAGTTAAAATGGGGAAAGTCCAGGAATTGATGAAATGTGTGGTGAAATGCTGAAGCAAGGGGGAGAGATAGTAGTAGAATGGATGTGGAAGATGTGCTGATTGGCCTGGGAGAAAGATAGAGTCCTGGAGGATTGGAAGTCAGGTATAATTATTCCCCTGCATAAAAGAAAAGGGGAAAAAGAAGTGTGTGGTAATCATAGAGGCATTGGCTTAGCATAATAGGAAAAGTATATGGTAGGATACTTATTGACCGAGTTAAGGAAACACAGGAATTAGTTGGAGAAGAACAGGGAGGTTTTTAGGAAGGGAAGAGGTTGTGTAAGTCAGATATCCATTCTTAGATCATTTGTGGAAAAGTTTCTAGAGAATGGGAAAGAAGTTGTATGCGGCCTTCATGGATTTGGAGAAAGCATATGGCAGGGTGGATAGACAAAGACTGTGGAAAGTATTACGAATATAAGGAGTAGATGGGAAGTTGTTGACGGCCGTGAAGAGTATGTATGAGGGAGCTAAGGCTGTAATGCATGTGGATAGTGAACTAAATGAAGTTTTCTATTTGAAGGCTGGATTGAAACAAAGATGTGTCACGTCTCCATGGTTGTTCAATCTGTATGTGGATAGGGTTATAAAGGATATTCAATATAGGGCAGTGAGTGTTGGAGCGGACCTAGTGAGAGAGGGCAGTGTTTGGAAACTCAATGTACTGTTGGTTGCAGATGATATTGTGTTGTTAAGTGAAGACAAAGGGGAGCTGCAAGAATTGGTGGATGAGTTTGGGAGAGTGTGTTAATCTAATGGTGATTGAGGAAAGAGTAAGGTAATGGTTTTCGATAGAAGTGAAGTCATTGAATGTACAGTGAGAAGGGATGAGGAAGAAATGAGAAATGAGAGTGCGTTTACCTTTTTGAATAGTGTGATGAATGAGGATGGAAGATTAGAGTAGAAAGTGCTTGAAAGGGTACAACAGGGAAGAATGGTTGCTGGTTCCTTGAAAGCATCGATAAGAAATATGGAAGTGAGCATGGAAGTGAAAAAGCTACTACATGATAGCATTGTGATACCAATTCTAACGTATGGAAATGAAGTTTGAACCTTGTTGGAGGGACACAAGTCAAGAGTGACACCATTGGAAATTAGTTATTTTAGAGGAGCATGTGATGCTAAAGTGGCAGCAGATGAGAGGTGGGGTAGGCGGCTGGCAGAGAATTTTCAACAGAATAAGAAAATGTTTTGGAAGGAGGTGAAAAGGGTGCGAAAGGGAGAGTCTGGGAAGGACGAACGAGTAAAATCAGAGGATGGAAGGATGTTAATTGAAATGGATGCAGTAAGGAAGAGATGGGCAGAGTATTTTGAAAGATTGTTAAATGCAGGTACAAGGTAGGGTAGTGGATGTTGGAGTGGCCCTGGTGAGAGAGGATAGTGTTTGGAAACTCCCTGTACTGTTGTTTGCAGATGATACTGTGTTGTTGAGTGAAGACGAAGGGGAGTTGCAAGGCTTGGTGGATGAGTTTGAGAGAGTGTGTAAGAAACGGAACCTAAAGGTGAATATAGGGAAGAGTAAAGTGATGGTCTTTGAGAGGGGTGAAGTTAATGAATGTACAGCGAGGCTGGATGGTGAGGAATTGGAAAATGTGAGTACGTTCAAGTATTTAGGTAGTGTGATGAGTAAGGATGGAGGTTTGGAGGGTGAAGTGCTTGAAAGGGTACAGCAGGGAAGAAAGGTTGCTGGTTCCTTGAAAGCAGTGATAAGAAACAGGGAAGTGAGCATGGAAGTGAAAAAGTTACTACATGACAGTATTGTGATACCAACTCTAACGTACGGAAGTGAAGCTTGGACATTGTTGGAAGGACACAAGTCAAGAGTGAGAGCAGTGGAAATGAGTTATTTAAGAGGAGCCTGTGGAGTCACGTGGAGAGACAGGCTGACGAATGAGGATATAAAGGAGCGTTGTGGTGTGGATGTGGATGTGATAGGAAGCGTTAGGAGGAACACACTGAGGTGGTTTGGCCATGTGGAGAGGATGGAGGGTGAAAGACTGACGAAGAGAGTGTATGTGAGTGAGGTGGAGGGGGGAAGAGGGAGGGGGAGGCCGAGGATGAGATGGAGGGATGGGGTGGAGAGGTATATGAGAGAGAGGGGTGTGTGAGTTGGGAGCAGGGCAGTGAAATGGCGGGGGACAGGGCGACTTGGAGGCGATTTGTTTGTGGCCACCCCAAACGGGATTGAGGCGTCTGGCAATAGATAGATAGATAGTTAAATGCAGAGGAGGAAAGGGTGGCTGAGATTGTGGCGGATGAAAGGGTGCAAGGAATAAATGTGTTGGGAGAGTTAAATGATTCTTTGATCACGAAGGAGGAAGTGGAGAAGGCAGTAAAGGAGATGAAAACAGGGAAAGCTGCAGGTATGGATGGGTGTGCTGTGGAATGCCTGAAGGGTGGTGGAGTGACTATTGTTGACTGGTTAGTAAGATTGTTGAATGTGTGCTTTGAGAAAGGTATGGTGCCAATTGACTGGGCAAGTGCTTGTTTTGTAGGTAAGGTGTATGGTAGAGTGTTAATTATGAGAGTTAGAGAGGGTACAGAGGGAGTGATTGGTGATGAGCAGTGTGGCTTTAGGAGAGGGAGGGGATGCGTGGATCAGGTGTTCGCTGTGAGACAAGTGTGTGAAAAGTATTAGCGAAAGGCAAGAATGTGTTCTGGGCATTTATGGATTTAGAGAAAGCGTATGATAGAATTGATAGGGAGGCTTTGTGGACTGTTTTAAGATTGTATGGACTTGATGGTAGGTTACTAAAAGGGGTGAAAAGTTTTTATGTAAATAGTAGAGCGTGTGTAAGAGTGGGAAATGCTGTGAGTGATTGGTTTCCCGTGAGAGTGGGGCTGCGACAGAGATGTGTGATGTCGCCTTGGTTGTTTAATATTTACATGGATGGTGTTGTAAGGGAGGTGAATGCAAGAGTTTTAGGTGGAGGTCTGAGTCTGGTGAATGTTGATGGTGGAGAGTGGAATCTGAAGCAGCTGCTGTTTGCAGATGATACTGCACTGGTGACTGATTCAGAGGAGAGATTGAGACAGTTGGTAGAGGAGTTTGGAAGGGTGTGTGAAAGGAGGAAATTGAAAGTAAATGAGAATAAGAGTAAAGTGATGAAGTGTACGAGGTTGATAGATGGTAGGGGGATGAATATAGTTTTGAATTGTGTGTTGCTTGAGGAGGTAGATTGTTTTAAATATCTAGGGTCACATGTTGCTGTGGATGGAAGAATAGATGCAGAAGTGAAGTTTAGAATAAATGAAGTAGGAAAGGTGCTGGGAGGAATGAAAAAAGTGTTTAAATGTCGTTCGCTTAGAATGGATGTAAAGAGAAGGCTGTATGAGGGTGTTGTGGTACCGACTGCGTTATATGGGGCTGAAACATGGAATATGGGTGTAGCAGAGGGGAAAAGTTTGAATGTAATGGAGATGAGGTGTCTGAGGAGTATGTGTGGAGTGACGTGTATGGATCGGGTGCGAAATGATGAAGTGCGAAGGAGAACTGGAGTTGTTCGAGAGATGGCTGGTAGAGTTGAGCAGAGGGTGTTGCGATGGTTTGGGCATATGGAGAGAATGGATAATGAGCGATTGGTGAAAAAGATAACTAGATCTGATGTGAGAGGTGTAAGGCTGAGAGGAAGACCACGAATAGGATGGATGGACAGTGTGAAGAGAGCGTTGGATGCGAGAGGGATGTCTGTTGAGCAAGGAAGAGTGGCTGTGCGTGACAGAAATAAATGGAGAGAAATTGTGAATGAATAAGTGATGATGCAGCCCTGAGGGGATATTCTCCCGCATTTGGTCTTATCAGATAGTCAGGTCAGGTGCGGGTAAGGGGATGGGTCTGTTATGATGTGGCAGGGGTAAACCAGTTCTGCTGTCGGGCCCTGCTGCGGATGTCACTGATTGTATTGCGCAGTTGACCCTTGTGCGGTGTGGTGCGGTGAGGATCTGTCCATTCTCCCCTCTGGGGCTAAGATGCGAATGAATGTGTTTGAATGGATGAGTAAATGGGGAGTGTGTCGTCCTGTCTCGGCCACCTCCCTTTCCTTGGGGGAAGCAGCCTAGGTATATAGATAGATAGATGTGGAGTCACATGGAGAGACAAACTTACAAATGAGGAAGTGAAGGAGCTTTATGGTATGGATGTGGATGTGGGAGGTGGTTTTGCCATGTGGAGAGGATGGAGAGTGACAGACTGACGAGGAAAGTGTATGTGAGTGAGGTGGAGGGAGGGAGTGGGAAGGGAAGGCCATGGATTAGATGAAGGGATGGAGTGGAAAGGTATATGCGAGAGGGGGTGTGTGAGCTGGGAGCAGGACAATGAAATGGCGGGGAATAGAGTGAGACGGAGGCAATTTGTTTGTGGCCACCCTTTACGGGATTAAGGAGTCTGTCATTAGATAGATATATAGACAGACAGAAGAGTTCTTTCCTATCCCGTCAATTCCACCACTTTGTCTTCCAGGTTGTTGAGCATAATTCCAAGACATCTCAAAGGCCTTAAAGAAGAAAAAGTCTGTTAAAATGAATGAATACGTCTTTAGTGACATGAGTATGTATAATGGTCATTCCTTAATGATTTTAAGTTCATGTGACTAAACCTCCTGTCCACTTCGTTATAGCACATTCACAATGATGAAGTCTATCTGTGTTTTATTCTTCCCATCTCCTGGCGGCTCACAGCTCAGAGCAGGTGGGGGATTGTACCGTCTTTCGTAGGTGCTTGAAGATGACGCCTGTGCTGTGGGAGGAGGAATGTTCTTCTTTGTGGAGGCATCCAAACTCCTTGGTAAGATTTAATGTTCAGTGGTTTTAGTGTCTTACTTTTACCCCTTTATCTTATGGTATTATCGACTTTTGTTCTTTATATTATCGCCTTTATCACAATTACCCGCTACACAAGACCCTGGTAGTTTTGCCTCCGATTTTCATTTTACGTTATTCACTTACTCATCTCCATGCGTTTTTATCCTATTTTGAAGAAATTTGTTGGGTTTCTCGTAGAAGGGTCAGTTATAGCATTTTCTCTTGCCTCTTTACACCAAAGTGGATCCTCTAAGGTGCATAAGTTTACCTGAAGGCATAAAAAAATAAAGACTTCAATGTATTGAAAAGGTTAGGTTTGTTGCTGATATCAGCTGATGTTAGTTTCTTCTCTAATATAGGTAAAAGCCTAGTAAAGAAGAGAACACACTCAGTACGCTTACCTGTAAAACTTGTCGGGAAAAAGTGGGAGGAGGAAGGTGAGAACCAGACCACGTGAGGGAGTCCACCAGGCAACCTTTTGTGGCCGTGAGTCTCCCGAGCTGTAGGGCAACTCCACCAACACGCTGCACCTTCGAAAGTGAATACAAATAATTAATTCTTTGACTGTGGTGAGGTTCCGTAAACTGAATATAATTTTGTCTTCTTAGCTGGTAGTAGAGGGGGAGGGGGATGAAATGGATAGTTATATGAGACGGGTGTGTGCATTACAGGGATGACGCCTAAACGGCGAAGGAAAAGGCGAAGTGGTAGTGATTTGTTTCTATTCATCCCTTGCGTGACTAAGTTGTCTGGCAAAAGAGAAGCAAAAGCTGCAAAAATTAATTTATTCTTTATGCTTTAACATAAGAATCTTGATAGTTTTTTTACGTTTTTGGTTTGTATATCTTTTCTTGAGTGTTGTTAAATCCTCTGACACTTTGCAGTTAAAGGGTGAACTGAAGACTTTATCATTTACGCATACCGAGTCAATCTAATTATTTTCCTCCATCCCATTCAAGATGTCGACTTAGTATACCGAGTACACAGATATAAGAAAAGAAACATAGGCAATAATGAACAGTTAATCCATACGATGCTGTGGAGTCTTATACTGTGTTCTTCCTATAATCAGACGATTTGCTTCATGTTAGGAAACCCTCCAGAATGATGTGTATCTCCTAAGCTACCATCTGGTGGTAATGTGAGTATTCTGTTATAATACGTCACGGGATTTAAAAAGTTAATTAAGGAATGCCCAGTGGCAATTTTCTTCATGTTAGGAAGCCCTTCAGTTTGACGTGTATCTCCTAAACTACCGCCTGTAGGTGGTGTGAATATACTGCAATAATACGTCACGGGATTCAAGAGGTTAACATCGGAATGTCCAGTGATGTAGTCCATAACTTCCCAGAACAGCCTAGGAATTTCTTAGTATCATTCAAAGAATAACTCACTTTGCAAAGCTCCTTCTTGCACCTTTTCCAAATCGTCTTAACACCGGAGACTCTGTTTAACTCTCCTCGTGTTAACCCCCATATTCCACATGTTTCACAAGCATCACAGTTATTAATCACGTGTGTTCTAATCATATAAAAGTAAAGTACTGAATCTTTTCTTGTCCTATATTTGCCTACTCTTGTCCCACAGAGAGATCGATTGGCTTATGTGGCTATACGGTTATGGGAGAGAACAGTTAAACACTCAAAAATTCGTCCTTTCCCCTAGTAAAAAGTCGCTATTTCCTCTAGGTTCACAGTTAAGTGCATTTAAGAAATATAAGAAATAACTCACTGGATCCTTGATGTCGTTCTTTAAGCATGTTCAGTTGTTTTGTTTCTTGTCACAGGTTGTGATGTTTGGTGCATTTGTTTACCACGATTTATCACCTGTGTCTTAAGACATGAGGTACATGGAAGCTACGTGCTTATTTTTTGTTGTTAGTGTGCTCCACCCTTTTTCCCCAAGACCGTCATCCCAGCTCGTCGTGCATAATCTTTTCCACTCATGCCACTTTTCACCAATGCATTGCAAAGCGAGCAGAATGGTAATATTTTCAGTTGCGAGGTTCAGTGACTGGCTTTGTTTGTGTGTGGATGAGCAAGATATCTCATGAATGGCTTGAGCAATGAACATGAAACATTCAGGGAATCAAGATATGGCCAAAATCTTGGACGAGAATGAAAGTGGGCACTCGTGGTCAAGTTCAAGGTCACAAAAAAGGATGCCAAAGGTCAACTTGTTCATCTTTGTGACTGAAAAGGATGCCCCGAGTGCCCATTTTCCATCTCGTCCAAGATGTTGGCCATATCTTGATATCCAGAAAGATTCATGGTGACAGCTGAAGCCATTCATGAGATATCTAATCTACCCACACACAAAGCCAGCCAGCGGCTGCTTGGGTGCTGAGATCCCATTGTGAGATGGCTTCAGGTTTCCTACTCAAACACCACTCTTAACATCGACGGTGTAAGGGAAAACTTGAATTTAATATTTCCAACACTAGTCTATATCTTCATATCATTCCTGTCTTTAACCTGCCCTGTACTGACTATTTTATAACAAAGCCCACCCCAATAACCTGACAAGTTTTCGACTTTTTTCTTGGGGGGAGGGGGACGGGGCTCAAACATCTGCTTTTGGCGAGGATCAATGGGAAATCACCAAGAAAGTGCTCACCTCAGCTTATAAGTGGTCAGGACAGGTTAGCCTCCGTGCACCTGATCTTGTACTCTTTTGAGGCACGGTGCAGGTGCTGAGTTTTCTATGGTAGGGCTATTTGAAACCACTCAGAATGCATAAATATACATTTATTTGGTAGAAATTTACATGTAATTCAAGAATATATTGGTTTTCCAAAAAAAAAATATAGGTAATATATACATAGGTTCATTATCGTAACACCTGAAAATCGCCAATTTCTTGCAGAAATGACTTACTGAGACTGTTGTTTCAACTTACATTCTATTTCTCAAGTTACATTATACTTTTCTACAATAATTACACCATTTTGACTTTCTATACCAGTTATCATATATTGACAGGCCTTACTATTAGAGTGAGCATTATATTATCGCATACTGACATGCTTTATTATTATTGTGAGCCTGATATTCTCGCAAGTACACAGTGGCCGCGGGTAGAGGAAGGTGTTACACGTATACGCACCATAAACCATGCATGAAATGTGAAAAATGTGCAAAAGATGGATCTTGCTATTGCAAACCATATATACGGTATATGTCGTGGGGACTGACCGTGAAAAAAAAAATTACGACGTGCATCGTACATCGTGGGTATGGGCTTGGTTAAAGGATATACTCGTGCCACTCAAATCAACACCACCACCCTCATGCTATCTCACCCACACCTTTCCACCCAACTCACCCACTTTTTAACCCTAATCACTGATCTGCACTTTTCTGGCTTTCAGCACACATCTGCACATGATAGCCAATAAATAACTTGTATTTAATTGCTGTGCTTGTGACCCAAGGTGGTAAAGCGGGTAGAGTTCTTATTGAGTCATATAAAATGCTTTCCTTTATAATAGTCATTCTATTCTGAGTCTGCTGCAATTAATGATCAGCAGTTTGAGAACCATGCATAAGTATTTCACACAAAATAGTATGAGCAACCAAAGACTTACATCGGAGAGGGTTTATTGTTTACGATGATAAGCATGGAGTTGGTCTTTGCCAGGGTGCTGCCCAAGTCTGGGAGGGAGTTGAGAGGGAGGCGAGTGAGGACAAGGAACTTCGTTGACCACACCTGGAGGCGGCCCTTGAAAGACCACTCGGCGATGGCAGCAAGGAAGGCTGGGTCGTCACTCACCACCACCACCATTATGGATCTTGAACTCTTCCTTATCTGCAGTAGGACGACATATTCATATGCAAGTGTGTGTACAGATATATATTTACTCACTTGCAGAGAGAGAGAGAGAGAGAGAGAGAGAGAGAGAGAGAGAACATTATTTTACAAGAATGAGTCTATTAACGTATGATTACTGATGTCAAAGTCCAGGTATGCAGAAAAAAATGTCAGAAATCTATGATCTTGACACACTGCCGAACCATGATCCTGCCTAAACAGTTGCATAAAATGGGAAACATTTGAATGAATAACAAAAGGAAATGTAAAAACAAAATTTCAAGGACATTTGGAATGTATGATGTGATGGTGTTGCAGTAATATAATATGACAGGTGGTGAAGATATGGTTGGGCAGCTTTGACATTCACAAAACCAGGTATGAGTATCCATGGTCAGAGTTAACTCTCTCAAGAAGGCAGTTGTACATGAATCTGGAACTGAGCAGAAATATCAGCTATTAGGGACAGTTTTAACCTGCCATGTCCCGTTGATGTGAATGAATGTCCACACGTTTTGTCACTGCCAATCCCGTTGACGTACATAAACGCGAATCAATTACAAGGTCCCTAATTTGCACAATTTCAATATTCACAAGTGATTTTTGGTGCGTATACATGGGACACCGTCCTCTACAAGATGCCAGGCAGGGACAATGCCTAACCCAGCATGACCTCCTTCCCCTCCCAAATGCCATTGTCTCAGCAATTCACATGTTACCAGTGACCTGGCCAGTAAAGAAATGTCATGCCACGGTACGAAATTCAGGGCCAGAGTGATTCCCCAATCGATGACAATGTGGAGGACAAACTTTACATAGCATTAGAGGAAGAAACAGTCAGAAATGATGATCAGGTAATGTCGCCAAAAAAGGTCAGGTATGTTGATGTGTTTCGTGAGTGATACAATGCTTATATTGCCTAAATTACTGTGTGAAAACCAGTATACTCTCGTACTACATATAAATTCGTACCAAATGAATAAATAAATACCGTTTATGAGTGGTGTGGAATGGTTACTCTCCCATAGAACTGGTTTTCTTTGGAGCCAACCTGATAGAAAACACAGTAAGGTGAGGTGGTACTCTACCTGTATCGAGTATTTTAAACCTCAGGTGAGCGATTTCTCTATGATTTTTCGATGTTTCTCACCAAAAGCGGAGGTTTGAGCCAAAACAAAATTTTCCAAAAATGGTTGGGATTGGGGGGAGTCAGTGGTGGAAAAGTGGTCGGGATGGAGCGGGTTAAGATTCAGATGATAAATAAGGTTCTTATAATTATATCTGCACTTGTTGATGACACCTTTAACTTGAAGTGACTAATGAGAACAGGACCTCTTACAGTATGTGATCGAGGACGTATATAGCAATGAAATGGCCAGGCATTGATATAAAGGGTGACTTTTGTGTGCATAAGGAAATGCTGTGGGACTCTTGCTGAATAACACAAAAATTTTAATAAATAGTTGTAATTTAAGCACAAACTTGCACAGTGGTGACCTAGCTGGAAGAATAGTTTGACATTATAATCTAGCCTTATTCGTATTTATACAGTATATATATATATATATATATATATATATATATATATATATATATATATATATATATATATATATATATATTGTTACATAGCCTATGATTTCATCATCCTTTGTGTAATTCTAATGTACAGTGTGTTGCCTGTTTGATCACGAGCGTGTTCTACCTCACTCCCCCCCCCTTCTACCGTTATAGTAGAGTAAGTCGTTCTTTCTGTTGTTCAGAGCGGGATTGTCAACTCTTTGTCCCCATGGCTTCATTTGCGCGTCCTTCTTACAAGTTTTATCAAGCTCTGCCGGCCCCTATATAATGAGCTCAGTCTCTACATCATGGCCACTTAGATCTACTCCTCATTTTGTTCACATCTCTGTCCTCCCCTGTACCGTTATTATTATTGTGAGTGCTCAGGAAGTCTCCAACCATCTAGCAGCTGTGTGTAATTTGAGTATAACTGTTGTTGCATTTTTTCTTGTACTGTGTAACATAAGGTTAATTCTTAGGCCTAGTAAGGTTTTTGTAATTTATGTAAAGGTTCTTATTGTCAGCCATCATTAATAATATTTTGTATCTGTAATAATATATCTGGCATTCACTGAGTATTATCTGGTATCTCATTTTATCAAGGCTGACTTAGATAAATTTACTCATGCTAATTTCGTGTTAATAGAGGCTATTACAGTTAACCATATATTTAACCTGTTTTTTGCCATTACATTATCCTTATGAGTCCTGAATGTTTTGTTGTTAGTTTGAGCATTAAACTTTAACTTGTAATTTTACCTAACTCTTTTGTTTTGAACCTGGAACTTTACGGGACATTAGTGATTTTTAGTATTCTCACTTAAAGTGTACATTATCTTTCTCTGTTCCGTAACATAAATTTGGCGACCTCATATCAGGATATTCAAGATATTATCATAAGGATATTGCGTGTTATTTTGCGACTGTGATTTATTCATGATGTCTTCTATTACTACGCTTGATGAAGCCAAAGATTTTTTGTCAAATGTGCAAACAGTGTGTGATGTAGAAAACAGAACAAAGAATGAACTTAAGCTTGTTGCTTAACAATTGGGAATTGCAGTTCACTCTCATCATTCTAAAGATCAAATTGTTGGCATGATTAATGTAACTCCTCCAAATGAGCAAACGCAGATTGAATTAGCTAAGTTACAGCTAGCCCTGCAGGAGGCTCGTGTTAAGAAGGCTGAATTTCAAGCACGTGCTAAGTAGGCTGAGTCTCAGGCTCGTATTCAGGAGGCTGAATTTCAGGCAAATGCTCGTATTCAAGAGGCACAGGTACAGGCTCAGGCACAAATTGAACTTGCTTGGATTCAGGCAGACCATGAGTATCGCATGAAACAAGGTGTAACTGGATCATCTAGCTCTGATGATTTTGATGTGGCTAAAAATGTTGAACTTGTCCCTCCTTTTCATGAATCTGATTTAACAGAGTATTTTCAGTTGTTTGAGAGGGTAGCTACAGGTTTTAATTGGCCCAAAAAGTATTGGCCAGTACTCCTTCAAACTGTTCTCACCAGTAAAGCTCAAGTAACTTATGCATCTTTGCCTCAGGATCAATCTGATAATTATGATGTAGTTAAGAGCTTGATTCTTAAGGCCTATGAGCTTGTTCCTGAAGCCTATAGAGTAAAATTTAGGACAACTTACAAGCAAGATAAGCAATCCCATGTTGAGTATGCAAAAATGAAAGAAGATCTGTTAGAGCAGTGGTTAAATTCTAAGAATGTGGATTCTGATTTTGGTAAATTTAAGCAGATGATTTTGCTGGAGGACTTCAAGAGGTGTATTTATAAAGATGTAAGCCTATATCTTGATGAGAAAAGAATAGATAATTTGTCTGATGCTGCAGTTTTAGCTGATGAATATGTTCTCACTCACAAGAGATATTCTAGAGAAAAAGGGAAAGCTGAGAGTAAGTACGTTGCTTCTACTCAGAGTACAGGTAACATGAAAGAGAATAAAGATGATGTTTCTCAGGAAGTAAATACCAGCTTCACCTCTAGATTTCAGAAAAGTAAATGTACTTATTGTAGTAAGCTTGGTCATACTACGGAGAGTGTTTCAGGAGACAGCGTGATGTGAACAAAAAGGAGTCTTTAAATATTCAGTCAATTGGTCTAGTGTCCACTCTTGAGAGTTCCCAGAATTCTTTAACTGAGTTAACTGAACCTGCTTTGAGGGGTAACTTAAATTCTCATGATGGAGCTCCTCTTTTAAGCAGTAACGTGGGTGACACTCTCAAGAGTTCATGTGCTAATTTCCTGTCTGATGGTTTTGTCAGTCCTCTGGACAGTAATGACAGGAAATCAGTTAAAATATATCGTGATACAGGTGCTTGCCAATCCCTTATGCTGACCAGTGTTCTAGGCTCTAATGTTAATTCCTTTGATGAAACTGTAATCTTACAAGGTGTAGGGAATAATTACTTGTGTCCCTCTGTGCAGAGTGAATTTAGAGTCTGGTTTTGTTAATGGTTCCATTACGGTTGGGTTGGTTGAGACACTCCCAATGTCAGGTGTAACTTTCTTACTTGGAAATGATATTGGTGGAAGTCAGGTGTGTCCAGCTCCTCAGTTGTCTGGTGAGCCAGTGGCTGCGACCCATGATTGTGATGTCCCTGATGTGTTCCCTGCATGTGCTGTCACTAGGACTAAGTCTAAAGTTACTGGTGACTTAGATGATAATGATGATGATGATGTTATCCTAGCTGACACTTTTCTTGCTAATTTGGACCACTCACCAGATGAGGCAGTACCCCGTAGTGTTGATAATTTGTCTCGTCAAGAGTTGGTTGAGTTGCAGGTTGCTGACCCTGAGTTGAAAGGTCTAGCTAACTCTGCTTGCAGTGAGGAAGAGTCAGCTGGTGCTTCTACTTGTTATTATATAAAGTCAGGAGTACTTATGAGGAAGTGGAGACCCCCAACAGCATCAGCCGACTGTGAATGGGAGGTTGTACATCAAGTTGTCATCCCTCGTGTTTGTAGGCAGGATATCATTAGAGTGGCTCATGATTCCAGTTTGGCAGGACACCTTGGAGTGAGGAAGACTGTGGCACGCATTTTGAAACACTTCTACTGGCCAGGTATCTTCAGGGATGTTTCCTGGTATTGTAAGTCTTGTCACACCTGTCAAGTTGTGGGGAAGTGTAATCAGACCGAAAAGGTTGCACCTCTAGTTCCCATTCCTCCTTTTGAGGCGCCTTTCACCCGTGTGTTGGTGGATATTGTGGGCCCTCTTCCTAAGACTTCTTCAGGATTTTCTTATGTGTTGACCCTGATTGATATGGCTACTCGTTATCCTGAAGCCTTTCCACTTAGAAATATCTCAGCAAAGAACGTGGTTAAGGAAATGCTAGGGTTCTTCACAAAGTTTGGTCTGCCCAAGGAGGTACAGTCAGACCGGGGAAGTAATTTCATGTCAAACGTTTTCAAGCAGTCTCTGAAAGAGTTGGGCATCACCCAGATCACGTCTTCAGCTTACCATCCCCAGACCCAAGGAGCGTTGGAGAGATATCATCAAACACTCAAATCGATGCTCAAGAAATACTGTTTGGAACATCAGAAAGACTGGGATAAAGGTCTTCCATTCGTTGTGTTTGCCGCAAGAGAATCCCCAAATGAATCACTGGGCTTCTCACCCTTTGAACTACTGTTTGACCATGAAGTAAGAGGACCCCTTAAGTTACTCAAGGAATGCTGGCTGTCGGAGGAAGATGACGTCAACCTGCTGGAGTATGTGATGAAGTTCAAAGAACGGCTGTCCACTGCTTTACAACTGACGCGAGAGAATTTTGGAGCTGCTCAGGAGAAGACGAAGACTTGGTATGATAAAAAGTCCAGGTTACGCCACTTTCAGCCAGGAGATCAGGTTTTGATTCTGCTACCAGTTCATGGGTAACCTCTTCAAGCCAAGTTTAGTGGTCCTTATTTCGTGGAGAAGAAACTCAGTGATGTCAACTATGTCATCGCCACACCAGATCGTAGAAAGAACAAGCAACTATGTCACATCAACATGCTAAAGTTATATCACAGGCGGGACGAAAATAATCCAGTCTGCACTGTAGCTGTTCCACCCGAGTCTGCAAGTGAAGCTCTCCCATGCAGTATGAGCCTGAGTGATAGTTTGGGGAAGAATCCTGATATCATGAATGATCTCCAGACTAAGCTTTCTCACCTACCTCCCGAGGAAAGGCAGGAGTTTTCGGCATTACTGCAGGAGTACCCGCAAGTGTTCCGTGCCACTCCAGGAAGAACCACTGTGTTGATGCATGATGTCGATGTTGGAGACGCAAAGCCAATTAAACTGCCTCCTTACCGTGTGAACCCAGTGAAAGTTCCTCTCATCCAGAAGGAGCTTGGCTACCTGTTGGACCACAAGATGATTGAGCCCTGTCAGAGCGAGTGGAGTTCTCCTGTCACTCTAGTTCCTAAGGCAGGTGGGTCACAGCGGCTTTGCATCGACTACAGACGTGTTAATCAGATAACCAAAACAGACACTTACCCTCTCCCTCGCGTGGAAGATTGCATAGACAAGATCGGAAAGGCTAGGTACATAAGTAAGTTTGATTTGTTAAAGGGATACTGGTAAGTACCTATGACTGAACGTGCTAGGGAGATCTCATGTTTTGTAACACTAGGAAAGACTTTTGCATGTTCTGTAATGCCATATGGTATGAAGAATGCACCAGCCACATTTCAGAAGCTCATGAATGTTGTAACAGAGGGTTTGGCAGGGTGTGTTGTTTATATTGATGATGTATTAATCTTCAGTGACAACTGGAAAGATCACCAATGCCATGTCAGTAAATTTCTTGAGCGTTTGGTTCATGCTAATCTTGTAGCTAATTTATCAAAGTGTGAGTTTGGTCAAGCTAAAGTTCAGTACCTTGGGTATGTAATTGGTGATGGACATGTTGCACCACCAGGAGCTAAGGTTCAGGTTATAAGTGATCTTCCCAGACCTAAAAGTAGGAAAGAGCTACAAAGATTTTTGGGAATGGTAGGTTATTACAGGAGATTTGTTCTTAACTTTTCAATTCTTGTATCACCACTTACAGACCTACTGATAAAGGGAGTTAAATTTGTCTGGACCGATAACTGTGAATCCTCTTTCAACAAACTTAAAGCTATCCTATTAAGTCAGCCAGTGCTCGCTACTCCAAATTTTGCTAAGCCTTTTAAGATGTCTGTTGATGCAAGTGATACAGGAGCTGGGGCTGTTTTGCTGCAAGAGGATGATCAGGGTATTGAACACCCTGTATCTTATTACAGTAAGAAGTTCACTCTACCTCAAAAGAACTACTCAACTATTGAGAAAGAGCTTTTGGCCTTGATTTTGGGTTTACAGCATTTTTCATTTTATTTGTGTTCTGGTTTTGACCCCATAGTCATTTACACCGATCATAACCCACTGAAATTCCTTAGTAAGTTTAAAGATAAAAATCAGAGATTGACAAGATGGAGTCTACTTCTTCAGGAGTATTCATTAGACATACAACATATCAAGGGGAAAGAAAATGTTATTGCAGATTGCATATCTAGACTTTAGACAGATTGTTTTAGATTAATCAGAAATTTCCTTTGTAAATTTCTTTTTTCTTTGTGGGGAGGTGTTACATAGCCTGATTTCATCATCCTTTGTGTAATTCTAACGTACAATGTGCTGCCTGTTTGATCACGAGCGTGTTATAGTAGAGTAAGTCGTTCTTTCTGTTGTTCAGAGCGGGATTGTCAACTCTTTGTCCCCATGGCTTCATTTGCGCGTCCTTCTTACAAGTTTTATCAAGCTCTGCCGGCCCCTATATAATGAGCTCAGTCTCTGCATCATGGCCACTTAGATCTACTCCTCATTTTGTTCACATCTCTGTCCTCCCCTGTACCGTTATTATTATTGTGAGTGCTCAGGAAGTCTCCAACCATCTAGCAGCTGTGTGTAATTTGAGTATAACTGTTGTTGCATTTTTTCTTGTACTGTGTAGCATAAGGTTAATTCTTAGGCCTAGTAAGGTTTTTGTAATTTATGTAAAGGTTCTTATTGTCAGCCATCATTAATAATATATTGTATCTGTAATAATATATCTGGCATTCACTGAGTATTATCTGGTATCTCATTTTATCAGGGCTGACTTAGATAAATTTACTCATGCTAATTTCGTGTTAATAGAGGCTATTGCAGTTAACCATATATTTAACCTGTTTTTTGCCATTACATTATCCTTATGAGTCCTGAATGTTTTGTTGTTAGTTTGAGCATTAAACTTTAACTTGTAATTTTACCTAACTCTTTTGTTTTGAACCTGGAACTTTACGGGACATTAGTGATTTTTAGTATTCTCACTTAAAGTGTACATTATCTTTCTCTGTTCCGTAACAATATATATATATATATATATATATATATATATATATATATATATATATATATATATATATATATATATATATATAAAAGGTAAACTACCATTAGTTCCCAAACAGATACATTATGAGATGCCAACACAACGAATGTAGGAAGTCAGTTTTATGTCTGTTCTTAAGTTAATCCCAGTTCATTCACTCGTTCGTTTATTATGGCTCCAACATGCTCGCATGCATCGGCTGTGGTCACCTAATGGCGGCTCTCCATGCTGCTCGATCTGTAGCAGTCACTCCCAATAAAAGTTGATAGCAGCAAGTTAACCCACGGCCTGGCTAGTTTGCCCATAAGTACATATCTGACTTGACTCGGGGATACACTTTTAGAATGTTGTCATCATGCATTACTATCCCTGGGAGGCACTGTGGCTGAGACAAAGGCAACTGCTATGTGGATGCTGGAGTCTTGATGAGGTTTCCCAGACAGTGCTATAACGCACTAGTGATGGGGAATCTTGCTGGTCATCCTAGGCAGTGGGGAGTGCAGTGGGGTCTTTGGCGGTGAAAAGGTGGTTGGCTGCTTTATCCCTCTCATGAGGCACCATGTTGTCAGTGCCAATGAAGTTAGTGGGTCTGAAGGGGCTTTGTTCTATGTTACCAGTAACTTCTTCTAACACCTCTTTCAGGAAGTGTGTTAGTGTACTGAATGATGGCGTGTGGTGGTCATTCTTAGAGAGCTCAGTTAAACTTTTCCATGCAGTTAACTTAGAAATTGGTCTGATCTTGGCGAACATGCTATTGAAAGAATAGAAGCAGGGAAAACTCTGAGAATGGCCGGTGGGTTTGTTTATTATGCCTCCTGTTTCTTCTTGAGTTAATATTGTTCCCCATCCCCCTCCTTCCACCGCCGTGGACTCCCGTCTCACGGACGTCAGTATTGCTTTGTGCAAGTGAACCCAGGTGACAAAGCAACATTAACAGAAAGTTCTGTTTCTCAGGGTTTCAATTTTCTTTAAATCCTTCACTGTCAATTTTGAAATCCCACGTCTGATCCCAAATCTACAGCGAGATTTGATTACTTTACCGATGACGGAAGAGTGGCCCACCCTCCTCAGCAGTAAAATGTGAACGTTAACTTACAAAGCCCGCCTGGCCGACCACTTGGGAGAGCTGTGCGTGCGTCACGTTAGCGTCCTGACCACTCGCCACCACTTCGAACACACCCACACCCCATGGCGCTGCTACCTCACTTACACCACTGAACTGTAAATTATTTGAACACAGCAATTTCTCATCCTCCAGCAGGTATCATAATAGACTGCAAATTCGTATTGAAGCATTAAAATAGTGTAGATCATTATCAAATACACCTACAGTATAAGAAAATTCGTACCGAATAATTCTCTGTAATAAAGACAATGCAATGATCCCGTTCCTTTGCAGCTTCAAGTATCGCATTCAGAACTTCGATTACTAGTCCTTCCTCCTCGGTCGCATCTGGACGTGGTTAACGAGAATTACAGAAGTGGTACTGGAAAACATAAGGATCTAGTGACTGAAAATAAAAGCAAAGAGAAAATAATATATATTTACATTAGGCTACTGCAAATGGTACACATTCTGTAAACAGTGTTACACAAAAAAGCAGGAACATCATGTCACCGTCCCGTGCCAACCCAAAGCACAATAATTTAAGACAGTTTTGTGCTCTGTGTGGATATTTAGTAATTACTTTAAGATAACCAGGAACATAGGCCACACACTCCTTATAGTTCAATGTGGTGATCCAACATTAATAATATAAACAGAATTAAAAGACAGAGTAATTATAACAGCATGGAGACTCTTCCTTCACATTAAATTGCCAAGCCATTAAACAGCGAAAACATTAGCGATACAGGGCGAAAATATCCGAGAAAACTTGCATGACAAAGGTAAAACAAAAATTAAAAGTATTTTCCTGCTGTCCTAACATTCATAGAATTTTATACAATGAACATGTATGTGTATTTTTTCTGGTGCATCTTTTATTTTTCTTTAGTATCTTAAAGAAGATATAATGTGGTTCATACAGCATTCCTTCAGTGCATTATTCTGGTCAATTTTTTTTAAGAACATCAACATTAAAATAGTGATAAAAAAGATATACAATGGCATCAGCATACAAAAGGTTAATTACCTTGCCTTTAAACAAATTAACCTGTCTTTAAATTGACTAATATCGGTAGTATAGATGTGCGTATTATTATGTAACTTAACATTGGGCCATGACCTATAGTGGCATGCTCAGAAGATATTGGGGACAATATACTTCAACATTGTTAAATCTTTTTACAAGATTCAAACACATCAGTTAATCTCTTTGCTCACTTTCTAAAAGAGAGATAGTTACAGTTCCCTTAGCCGTTCCTCGTAGTTTTATGTTTTTAATGAAGGAATTAATTGAATAATCTGTCCTTCAAGAAATTCCGGATAGACCAATTCAGTTATCAATTTGCGAATTCTAAAACTTGTCTGATTAACCTTCTGTACAGAGGAAAAACGGTTTCTTTACCGATTTATAAGTATTTTATGTTTTCTGAAAAATGAACCTCATAGTATCTGACATGAATTGTGTGTGAGTGTGTGTGTGTGTGTGTGTGTGTGTGTGTGTGTGTGTGTGTTTCCTGGTCTACAACTCACTTAGTGTAGCAGATAAGAGCTCATATTGGAAGAATTGTGCATTTAATGATGAAAGCATGGCTTTGCTACCACTGGTTGTACATACCATAAGTTTTAATTGGAGATGTGGAGGTAAGCTGGATTCGACATGTGAGGACCGTGAGAGGTCAATGACTTCAGGTCATCAAAAAAATGACTTTTCGAGCTATCTCCTCACAGGAAATGATATCATCAGTGCACAAATACTGTGTTTTCAATAACAATAAAGGGTCTGCACATCATAATGTGTTGGCAATTAATTTCGTTTGTCCAAATATAGTTCTCAGGCCATTTTTGATGTATTTATATTTGCAAAATGGAGTACCCTAAATGATGCATGCAGAGCATGTTTATGATGTAAAATGTGGTTGACTACTAACAATGTTCTGTTTTGTGTATTGCAGGATTCCCTTTCCATGCATGACTCCAGCCCTCTGCATCCTACTATAGACCTGCTACTCTAGTTGTTGGTAACTCATCTTCTGTCAAGCTGCTTTTGTTGTAACCATGGCAAAGCGTCACATTCAGATAGACCGTAGCCAGCCTCCCACATCCAAACAGCCCAAGCCACCCCCAAGAAATAACTGGGAGATATGTGTCCTGTGCCAGGAAGAAACAAACGAACCATTGCAGTGTCCACTGAGGTCAACGAAATCACCCCTTGGTAGCGGCTATGCACCCCTGGCAGAGGACCTTAGTATGTTTCGAAGCCTTGAGTACATGCCACTAGACTTCAGCCTGGAGAGACTAGATGATGGTGATGGTGTCGAAGCAACCCTCAGAGCACACAGTGCTTAATGGCAGAAGAAATGACGACTCAAATTCAACAAAAAAATGTTTGATCACCAAAACCAAGCAGAAGCTGCTACAGTACGGCAGAGCAGCACATCTATCCACACATGGTCAGCCAACAAACGTCCGGAGTCCATGGAACCAATATATTTCTTCAATAATAAGCCTGCCGGTTCTGTAGGCTTACATGAAGCAGGAACCTACCAGTTAGACAAGAAGGTACGAAAGTGCATTTATGAACTGGAAGACACTGTTACGTTGGCCAAGCTTGCAGCAGGGGACTTGATTGCCACTGAGGCCAATATCACAAGAAATGCCTGACCACATTGTATAACACAGCCAGACAAGCTACTTCCGACAATGATGCTGGAGATGAGGAATGCCACTTACATGGTATACCCTTAGATGAACTAGTGGCATTCATGGAGGTGTTCAGTGATGAAAACAGTGCTCCGGTCTTCAAGCTGGCAGACCTGGCTCAGCTGTACAAGGTCAAACTGCAGCAGCAAGCTGTTGTGGTGGAAACCCGCCTGCACACAACCAGACTCAAGAACAGACTGCTTTCTGAACTTCTGGATCTCCAACCACGCTCAAAAGGAAGGGACACACTTCAATCTTTCAAGAAAGACATTGGTCCAGCACTCAGGAAGGTCTGTTATCACGACAGTGATGCCATGCATTTAGTGCGAGCAGCACAAGTGGTGCTCCAGGAGATGTTTGACACAATTTTCTCATTTGATGGGTCACTCCAGGCAAACTGCCAGCAAGATGCTGTGCCACCATCTCTGTTGGCCCTTGTGAACATGATCCTGGATGGGGGAGATATCAAGCACTAGACTACCACACAAGGTGCCCATACAATCTCTCGGCTCTTGGTGTTCAACAGTGTGAAACATTCAGGGAAAATGGAGTTATCATGCTCAGTGTGTCACAGCTGGCTTTGAAGATCCATGCTGTTACCTGAAGTAGAGGGTAGGTGGACACCCTCTACAGTCTGGGAATGTGTTTCCTGTGACAGGATTTTACACATCTCATCAGACATTGCCAGTTGTGTCTGTCAACGTTTCAGGATTGAAGTTGTCGTGTGTCCACCAAAGTTGCACCAGGGACTCTTAACAACAGGAGCAGTGGAGAATACTGATCATAGTCCAAGCTCTGCAACAGCCGAAGAATCTTTCCACGGCACTGGCATTTCTCTTTTCCAGCACCCATCACACAAGCATGATGGTTTCGACCACAGTGTACCGGTAATCGGTCAGAGCAGCTCTTCCACCAAGTCAGTAGAACCTCTGCTTTCATCCTACACAAGTGTCCCACCAGCTGCTCTGAAGACAAAGAAATTCATTGCACCTGCCATACAAGGTCCAATGAGATCTACCAATCTCGAAAATGCTGCCACTGTTGAAGATGATTGTGGGCGGCTGAACACAGTAAAGGCAAGCCTGGAGAACGCACAAGTCAACTGTGTTTCTTGGTCTTCCTGTCAGGCTGATATCCAGGAAGCAACTGTGATTACACCTGCAGCGATCAGTGCATTGTTGGCCCTGTTTCATGACAGTGTGGCTTCAGTAACAATGATACGTCACCTCATTGATGTCATCAAGGCAGCGGTTCAGCACCTGAACCCTGGTCAGGTGCCTGTCATTACTGCTAACCAACCACTATTTGCCCTCGACAAGGAAATGCAATGGACTTGGCCAGCCACTCATGGATAGTATCGTTTTGTATTCATATTTGGTGGACTTCACATCGAGAGTGGTATAGTGTTGGTAAGATGTACTGTATGCTTAACTGATTTTATATTGAAAATTATGTTTTTTTTTCTGTGCATGAATTAATTATCTACATACTGCATACTACATGTCAAACGAGCTTGTGTTCATATGTGCAAATATATATTGGATTATACATTTATGCAAATACTTTAATTATGTGCAAGAATCTTGTATGTATTTGTAAGTATTATGTTCTGCAATCTTTATTAATTGATATGTGTGTTGTTTGGCCTGCAACTTTACAGTACAAAGATTTTTTTTTCTGTCTTGCAGACCCATATGTACATTATGTATATTGTACTGTACCTCAAAATCAATAAACAAAATAAATAAAACATCTAAAAATGGCACCAATTGACAGTGTTTGAATAATGTTTTAATGTCTTGTATTTCAGTTGCTTGGAGACTGGCTCGAGGGCAGCAGTTGGACGAATGCCTTGGTGTAAGCTGACATTGCAAACTCTGGAATGGCAGATTCCTTCTTACGAGCCACCCATAAAACCAAGAGCCATCACACTCACCAAGTCACAGCTCCAAGCCTCTATAGTCTTCTCTGCCGTGCATACACTCAAGATGTTGCTATACAATCAGATGGTCCACCATTTCAGGAATAATGCACACAGCAAGCCAGAGAGAGAGTTCAATTTGACTACTGGTTCAAAACCCTGTCACTTGAGATCCTGTTGCTGATGTACATCATGTCACTTTGCGAAGGGAACTTTGAGCTCTATGTAAAATCCCTGACACAGATCATGCCCTGGATGTTTTCCCTAAATCACACACACTACTCCACATGGCTTTCCATACACATCCGAGACATGATGACACTTGATGACAAACACACAGATGTCCTGACAGCATTCAAGTCTGGCAACTTTGTGATGCATTAAAACCAGCAACAGTTTCTCAACCATGGCAATTGATAAGTGCCATGAGCAAAACAATAAGATGGTCAAGGGTCAAGCAGGGCTATCAGACTGAAAAGTGATCCTGGGGCACTTCGGCGCTGAATGGTGCCAGGACCTGAAATTGCCAGGATCACTACAGAGTTTGAGGAGCAGGCAAGCCTACATGGCCAGACACAGGACACTGGAGACTGTCATCATGACCAGAAATTTGAAGTGCAAACAGCCTTCCTGAAGGATGTCAGGTCACTTGTGGCAGTAATGGGGGAGATGGGAAATCCATTCCTTGATGAGAGTGAAGATCTTCTAGTCCTCGACGCAAGGGATATCATGGAAACTGCAGTGGCAGAGACTGAGGAAGATAGAATCCCTTGGTGAGGAACAGTACACCAAGTTCGTGGAAGAAAGGCTAAAACAACTCACAAAGGCAGTCACAGAACCAATCCCCAAGAACAAACTGTGACTGTTCAGCCATCAACCAGTCAAGACAGTCAAAACAGAAGACACAACTCGCTGCTCTGAAGAGTGACTGTGATCTGTTTTCTACGCTGTATATATCTTGCCAAACATGAGATGGGGATCTCGACCAGTTCTTCTGCCATGAGAATCAAGCAGCACCTCCAGCTTTGTCAAAAGGAGGCAAACTCCAGCTTGGAGTCATACCAGATCTACTACACTGCCTGGAAGAAGACCTTCCTGAAGACACTGGTGTCCCTGTGGTTGTTGCAGCAATCCTTGATGGGGCGGCTGTGGTTCAGAATTTGAACCCAGGAACATTAAAGACCTTTCAAGAGCATGCAAACCCAGTGTTTGTACCGTATATCTCTGCTCAACTGGAGAAATCAATCGTGTCAACATAGTCTGGGATGTCTACCTATACCTCATACCAATTAATCTGGCCAGGGATGTATGGCACCAATGTTCCTGCTGAGATTCTGATTGGCTGGAGGTGTTTGTTTGATTTCGTTGTTGCTTAAACCTATATTATCTGATGTGATACTGAGTTTGTCGACAATACAATCGTCAAAAGCAATAAGAAATCCGTTATATACTTAACAACAATGAAATTTTCATAGAAAGTTACAGATATGATTCAACAATGTATTATAGCAGTCCAAGTCAAGGTCAGCATTCGAACAATTCCTTTATGTCTCCCACAGTCCATAATATAACAGAAAATTGAGGAAACTGGTTAATCTAAGCACTGGTATAACACACAATTAAATTATAAGATCAATTCACACTCTTTAATCGTGCCACAACTCTGAATAATTAAAAATGCTAATGAAATGACAAGTTCTGCTGGGAGAGAGGTTTGAAAAAATCGCGAAAATCGAAGTAGGCTAAAGGAAAACTATTTCATTATATATCCTCAATTATCACAGTATGAACTGATCTTAAAATTTAAATGTGTTATACCAATGCTTAGATTAAGCAGGTTTCCTCAGTTTTCTGTTATGGAGTGTGGGAGACATAAAGGAATTGTTCAAATGCTGACCTTGATTTGGACTATCATAATACTTTTTTGACTCATATCTCTATCTTCCTACGAAAATTTCATTGTTGTGAAGTATATAACGGATTTCTTATTGCTTTTGACGACTGTATTGTCGACAAACTCAGTATCACATCTGATAAAGAGAGTATCGGTTTAAGCAACAACGAAATCGAACAAACACCTCCAGCCAATCAGAATCTCTGCACAAACAATGTTGCCATACATGCCTGGCCAGATTAATTGGTATGAGGTACAGTTGAGTGTCTGAAAGGCACAACCAGGGAGACGATAAGGAATGACATCAGGAAAAGAGTGGGTTCATCTGCTTTGGTGCCAAAGAACTGGAACGACTTCCTTCATGTGGATGACAAAAAACTGAATTGTTCAGTTTCTTGTCACAAGAAGCCATTCGCCTTCCCTTAGCAAATGGCAAGGAAGTTTATGCAACACATGGAAGAGAAGTCCTCTGCTCTCCTGAGGAGTCTGGCTTGACTTACCTTGCACCGCGTTCACAGAAGGAAGCTGATACTCGTCTTCTTCATGTGGCAGATGCTGTACAGAAGGCAGCAAGAAGGTAACCATACACATTGTTGATACTAATGTGGTGGTTGTGGCTGTGTCTTCACTCAGCGAGATAAATCCTGATGAACTCTGGGAGTGTGGGTAGCACTTGTTACTGGCTCCAGATTCAGTTACATAACTATTCATGAACTGGTTGCCACAATGACCTGAAGACAGTGTTCTACTCTACCCGTCTTTCACTCCTTCACGGGATGTGACACTGTGTCTGCGTTTGTTGGCAGAGGAAAGAAGACTGCCTGGAAAACTTGGAAAGCATTCCCAGAGGCAAGAGAAGCCTTTGAGGAACTTCTTCACATACCAGGTTATATCAGTGAGGACACTATGACACTGGTGGAGCGTTTTGTGGTACTCATGTATGACAGAACCAGTGACAGCATGCAGGTGAACGATGCCAGGAAGCAGCTCTTCACACAGGTCGTGAGCTTGAGAGTACATTTAAACAACACAGGCAGTACTGAATCAGCACGTTAAGCGTGCTTGCTACCAGGCCAACATCTGGTGACAGGCACTGGTGATGCTTCCAGACGTGTTGAACCCATCAGACTGGGGGGGAGGGGGGGCGGATGAAGCAAACAACTGGGTGGCAGCCTCTTAGGAGCACTCTCTCCCTGAAGCATCAAAATCGTGCCATGAACTAATCCAGTGTAGCTGCAAGAAGGGCTGCAGTGGACATTGCAAATCCAGGAAGGTTGCCCTCGAGTGCACTGAACTATGTATCTGTTCAGGAGATTGCTAGACATGCACACCGACTACTCCAGTTCACGAACATACATGTTCTCCAAATTGGGTGCTCCATTCTCATGATTCAGAAATATTTATAAGCACTAAAAACACAACTGTTTGATAATTTCTGTATTGGTACAAACCTTAATAATTAGCATAATATAATGTGGCATTATGTGATGTGTAGACCCATTATTCTTATTGAAAACACATCATTTCTTGTAATTCGATGGCGTGAAATGTCATTCTTGATGACCTGAGGTCATTGACCTCTCACGGTCCTCACAGGTCGAATCCAGCATCTCAGATTAAACATCTCAGATTAAACATTATGCTGTGTACTAACACTGGTAGCAAAGCCATGTTTCATCATTAAATGCACAATTCTTCTGGTTATCCATATCACTAAATCAGTGGGCAAGGCACAGCTTGGCCCCAGAGAGATGATGATGACGATCAATGTTGCCAGTGGCAAATTTCTAAACGTACCAAAATTGTACCAGTTTTCAAAAAAATGTACAAATCAGCAAGTTCTTTGGTAATTTTGGATTTTTGAGTAATCATGTCAGCCTGTGCATTCACCAGCCTTTTAACAGTATTTGAAGATAAATAACTGTTCATTATTCACCAAATTAAGATTAAACACGCTCTTATCAATAAGATGTTAAAAATATGACCTTCAAAATTCCTTTAAATTAAGGCACATTATTTCACACATAGCAAAAAAATTATATGTACTTAAAATATACTTCAATTACAAAAGCCCTACTGAGAACAGTCCTATTTAGGCAGTGAAATCAATTTATAATTTTTCATACCATTATTAAAATATTACATAAACAATAAAATAATGGCATAAACACATATCGTACTTTATACTGTATAATGATATTTGGCAATCTCATAAACAATAGGGTCCTTCAGTACTATATATTTCTGCATATTGTGGTAATAAAAAGTTGTCAAACCAATTATTGCACTTCATTCCTAGAAACACAACTTTATCTATATAAAAAATATTTCCTAATTTCCTATCACTGGACTGATGGGATTAAATAATATCCTCATCTGAAGATGAATAATTATCAACTTCCTCATTATTAACTGGCAATCTGATGTAAACAGACGGTTCCAAATTGTCTTATACATTCGGTTTAATATAGTCTTGTATTTCGGGAGTAACGTCACTGACTGGTAAGATTTAGATTCTTCAAGATATTGGCATATACAAGCTTACAACTAGATTTTGGCAAAAATATCGTAACTGAAGATATTTTTGGCAGCAATATGAGGACACTAAAATACGCGTGAGAGTCTTCTGGAAGAAATTATATGGAAATTGTACCAAAAAGAAGACCATTTCGTACCAAAATGTACCAATATTCTTCAAAATGTACAAAAAATCTCAATGGTGTACCTTGTACTAGAAGTTACGAAAATGTACCAAAATGATACAAATGTACCCTGATTGGCAACGATGATGACGATGATGTCAAAGGAAATGTTACAAATAACAGTTTTAAAGCTAACTACTGTATGGTATTAATACAGTCGCGTTTCTTAGGGATAACTGTGGTATTCTGTGCCTTTACTGTAAGCCTCTCGGTTTCTTTGCCTCCTATTGTGGGATTGCTTATTCAGAAATATTTTAAAAATTCCAGCATGTAACATTTAACACTCAAGTTAAAAAGTGACTAATATATGGAAGACCACTCTTTTTTTGTTATTAATTTACTATTGATAGGCCATCATTTTAGAAGACTTCATTTACAGTTTACCATAATATGCAAATTTGGATACTGTATTGCTTAACCCTAAGCCTTATGGAACCCCACTGCTGCAGGTCATCCAGGAAGAAGATAAAACAACCGCTTTTCAGTCTCCTTTCTGTTATCCAGTTTGTTAACCAGTTATGTAATTTACTGGTCGTTTCCAAGCTCATTCTTCAGCCCGTTAATTTTTAATACATTACCAAATAACTTGGAGAAGCTTAAGTAGCCTATAAGTCGTTATGAACACGAGATATTCAAGCAGATCAATGAGACATTATTACCCCTTTTAGGGCTGTTGGTTACCCATAATTTGTCTCAGGGATTCTAGGTGTGACATCCTTGTATCTCTCAATAATGGAGTAAACATTTCTCATACAACTAACCTGAAACTTCCTGATTTGTGCTTTTAAGTTTAAACTTTTCTACCCTTTCTGAAAACCGATGAAACATATACCAGTTTTCAGTCCTGTGGCACCAACACTTGGTGAAGTGTTTGCTTAACTTCTGAACGAGATGTTTCACCACATGTCCACAACATATTGTTGCAACTACAACATTGGTGTAAATTTGTTTGGCCTTGAAGGTTGATAAAAAAAAATATCTGTTATATTTCCCCGTCTGCCATGATTTAATTTCCACCTGTATTCATCCTGTGCTTCTATCTCACTGATATAATGACTAGCCATGACAGTTAATAATATTAAAAATAACTCACACAGATTATGAATAATATATTCACAGGTTCGTGAGTATCCTTAATTAGAGGTCATATTTCACTCTCATAGTGTTCAAAGTCGTAGTTTAAGCTTATTTGGGACTTAACGTTATACAGTATATTTAAGCCTTGATAAGAAAACTTCAAAGACTATATGTGTTATACGTCAGCATTGGCAAGAATATCATTGTTCTCTGCAGCCAGTATGTAACGATGGAAAAAACTATACCCACATTTTGAGAGTTTTTCTTGGAGACACTACTTCAGTGTGTGGATGGACAAGCCCCCGACCCCCCCCCCAAAAAAAAAAAAAAAACAGTGTAACTTTGTGGTGGTATGAGGGTGCACAAGTTGCAGTTAAGGAGAAAAGACGGCTTTTCTGAGAATTGCAAAAGGATAGTAACATAGAGGAATACTTGGTTGCCAAGCGTCAGGCTAGAAAATAGGTGAAAGATGCAAAATTTGAGTCCCAGAGACTTTTACTGGATAACCTAATTAGTGTGGGACGGAAGTGTACGATATTGAAGGTGGCAAATCAGATGAAGAAGGAAAACAGGGATATCATAGGTAAACAGTGTGTGAAAAATGATGAAGGATAGGTAATGGTGAACAGTGGGGAAAAAGAATTATAACCGGTTGTTCAGTGGCGAGTTTGACTGGAATAGGGAAGGTTTGGAGTCAGTATATCCAGTGTTTGTCCCTTGGCCTCTGATTGATTGATGTTGCCACTGTGAGCTGGGCAGGATGTGGATGGAACGGCAGCTGGTGTGTCAGAACTGACTACTGAAATGCTTAAGGCCTCAGGAGGTATAGGAGTGAGGTTAGTTACAGACTTAATATAGGCTATACGATTATATATTAGTGTTGTTGTTCCAGATGATTGGCTGAAGAGTGAGATTGTAAATGTGTACAAGGGGAAGTATGATGCCCCAGAAAGGAAAAAATATATAGGGTCATAAAACTTTTGGACCAGATAATGAAGGTAATGGAGAGAATTCTAGAAAGTATGATTAGAGAAAGACTGAATATTGATTTGATGCAGTTTGGATTTTTGCCAAGAAAAGAGGCCACTAGTCATATTTATTGTTCGACTGCTTCAGCAAAAATAAATAGGAAAGAAAAGGGATCTATCCTTTGTTTTTGTTTATGTCCAGAAGGCCTTTGACAGAGTCCATAGGAAGGTGGTGAAATGGACAATGAGAAAACTTGGGATCGATGAATAGCCGGTTAGAGTATAATAGCTTGTATGCGGGTGCTCGCACCCATGTAGGAGTGAATGGAGATTTGAATGATGAGTTTCCGTGAATGTTGGCGTGCATCCATCTTGAGCCCATTGTTATTTATCATGGTGCCTGAAGCCCTTTCACGTGACTTAAGAAATGGACTCCCGTGGGAGATATTGTATGTCAATGATTTGGTGCTGATAACAGAGAATGAAAGAGAGACAGAGGAAAAACTTAGGAAATGGAGAGATGGTATGGGGTTCATGGGCTTGAAAGTAAATGCAGATAAATCTACAAAGCATTAAGGGAGCAATCTCATTTTTCATCTGGTAATATGAATTTTTGTCTTCCGCCTTTAATTTTTCGCTGATTTCAAAACTTTTTATACATCAAATATGTGACTATGTACTGCTATTCTGCCCAGAGTTTCAGCACAATTGGACTTATTTTATGTCGTGCAGAAAAAAGATTTAGTTTTTTTTTTGAAAAATCGTATCTACTCAAAACTGCTATAAGTTATAACAATTTCCCTTATGACACCTTAATGATGATCCGCCACTATTCCCATGTGTATATGAAATGTACAAGTACCAAAAAAAAAATGGTTTACACTGTCCCAAAAAACCCTGGACATGCCCTCACCGATAAAAAAAATATTTAAGAATTAAAGATCGCCGATGGCTGTGAATATAGATATCGCTTTCATGATTGTATTGCCAAAAAATAAAAAGAATCGGTCAATTACAAGCAAAGTTGTTATAATTTGAAGGTGAAAAAACATTTCGAGAAAAGGGCATTTTTTGTTGTAAACTTATGGAATTCTGTATAACAGCGTGTTTGTGTAACATAATACCAATTCAAAAATAATTATTACATACCTGACTCTGTTGGACACTCTCAGGGAGGTCAGATTACAGTTGAGATCAATCAGTAGTTAGTCAGGTCACCTCAAGTGACATGGTGTGTGGCAACTGGAGGCCGCCCTCGCCACTTCCTCACCCCACCATCCATAGCCATGTGCTAGCGAGTGGTACACCAATACTAAATTTCCCTCACTAAATCTTTTATTCCTTACATTTACGGGGTTCACTGAGCAGACTCCCTACAAGACAGTCGTTGTTGCACTTGGCAATGAGAGTGAAGTCTGTATGCTTTGTTTGCAATGGTGAATTCAACGTACCCCCACAATCTTCACACTTCAACTTACAACGACACAGTCAAAATGGCATTACTCTCGTCAACATCTGTACTTGCATGATGTTGTGGAATCAACAGCTTGATGTTGAGTAGCAGCAGCTGAAACAGGCGTTGGTGGCGTGATGGTGGCAGAAGGCTGCGAGGTGTCACGAGAAGTTGATGGTTGAGGTTCACTTTCGCTTTTTTTCCATCTTCTCGCCGTTGCTTTCTTCCCCTTAACCTGTTGTTGTTTTTTCTTGCTTAGGGGAGGCATTTCCACAGTCTGAACCGGGGAACGGTAAACAATATCGGGAAAATAGCCGACACAAACAGAGAGTCGTAGCTGTACAGTACCTACATTCCCTCCTAATAAAATTAGCACACTGAGCTGATACTCCTGCTGACGTACATCCACTGACCGCTTGAGTGGTGCCAAGAATATCGTACAGTAATATTATGACAAACTTCCTACAAAAATAATGACCTAAAATGCAAAATAACAACGAAATGCAAAATGGTTCAGAGTAGGACATTAAAGGGCTGTTTCACCCTTATAGCCATTTAAAGTTGAAAAAACGCGTGCTGGCAAAACACGTGCACCTACGGCCGTCAAACTCGCTGAGCAGATGCGGTATGCCATAATCGTTTCACACAGTTTTTTTTTTTTTTTTTTTTTTTTTAAAAACGATTTCTTACCCGAAAATCGAGTTTTCCCCCTTAAAACAGCGCATACCTCAGCCAATACGATTGCTATTAAAAAGAATCCGGATCCGTGAAGATGGGATCCAGATCCGGTTCCACCCGAAAATTTAACTAATTCTTTATTTGTCCATGGCCCTCCCTTTGACAAAACTTCATTGAAATTTATGGAGGACTTTTGGAGATATCACTTGGACAAAAAGACAGAAAACATAGGAGAATACATATCCTCCTCCCACTTCGTTGACGCAGGTAACAAAGGTGAGGGTATTTAGGTTTGGCGGCAGTTCTTTTAAATAAGTTTGGGGGTGTCTATGTCAGAATTGCCACAAGGGCGTGGGAAGTAATTCCATCTTGTGCATTGTTTGTGATATGTCGTGCATAAGAGGTGTAAAGGAATTAGTGGCTGACAATGAGATAATGCTGATTTCATGTATGCAGTCTGTCAAGGAGAGCATGTGGGGATTGTCAGGCGTGAAGGGATTAATCATGCTGGTGAGTTTCTCATGTATATGGAAGACTTTTATTATTTGAGAGACATACGTGCTGGAGGTAGGGCTGGAGCTAGCTCTGTGGCTAGAGTGAGGAGTGGTTGGAAGAAATTCAGGTAGCTGTTGCCTCTCCTCACAGTGAGAGGGTTCTTCCTCAGTGCTAAGTGATCTTTGTTTGAGGCATGTGTTAAAAGTGTAATGGCTTATGGTAGTGAGACCTGGGCAGTAAAGGAAGAGGATGTTCCCAGGCCGAAACGTACGGAAATGAAAATGATTAGGAGGATGTGTAGTACGTCCTTGAATGCGAGACCTCGGGGGGGAGGGGGCTAGGTTTACGATGTAAGAATTAAGATGAAGGATGAGACTGGAGTGTATTGATATTGTGATGAGAGGAGGTAGATTGAGATGGTTTAGGCATGTGGAGATGATGGGGAAAAGACAATTGAGTGGAGAAAGTGAGAGAGTGTTAGGGGTACGGTTGTGAGAGTAGGACTGAAAATAGACATGGGATGAAGTCACTGTGTGTTTCCTCAGGGATAAAGGACTAAGCAGGGAGGCTGCCAGAGATTGCACAGCAAGGAAAGCCGCTATTAGGTGACCAAGGCCAACGCATGCAAGTATGTTGGAGTCTTTATCATCGAAACGAAACGAAACGAATTTATTGAATTATGGCTGAACATGAAAAACTTCAGAAATAGTGCTTAACAGTTCGAAACCAACTAGGGTCTTCTACCTGATAAGAGATAAAACCAGGCAGAAACTTTTGTATCTTCATCATATGACATTATACATATGTGGGTAAAGTTTTCCAGTTAATTAAGTGTTCACGGCACTTTCAAAACACGACCTTAATGCAACATTGTCACGCAATATAGTGCTGTGCCTGAGAATGTAGCCGGATATGAAATACAGTAGTTTTTGATTGTCATGTTATATGCATAACCATGCATGACAATTTAGCTGAAAGTGAAGTAGATTTTTTGAAGTTTAGTGATATTGGAATGAATTAGGAAAGAACTCATCTCATGTACTGGAGTGTGTACTTATGCCAACCTGGATACAGCTGATCACCATCCACAGTCTTTAACGCCGCCATAACAAAAACAAACCAAAGAACAACTGCTGCTGCCACGATCCTCTGCATTTGCATAATAGTTTCTGGAAAGAATAAAAACCAACGTGAAGCACTAAAAGGATTAATGGTTTCACTACGAGAACTTTTATTACTATTATTATTATTGAGAGGAGCATGTGGAGTGACGTGGAGGGACAGGTTGACGAATGAAGAAGTGAAGGAACGTTGTGGGGTAGATGTGGATGTGGTTGAAAAGATTAGGAGAAATACACTGAGGTGGTTTGGACATGTGGAGAGAATGGAGAATGAAAGACTGACTAAGAGGGTGTATGTAGGTGAGGTGGAGGGAGGGAGAGGGAGGGGTAGACCGAGGATGAGGTGGAGGGATGGAGTTGAGAGGTATATGAGGGAGGGGGGGTGAGTTGGGGGGAGGGGAAACAAATGGTGGGTGACAGAGTGACTTGGAGGCGTTTTGTCTGCGGCCACCCTTTGCGGAATTAGGGCGTCGGGCTATAGATAGATAGATAGATAGATTTTTATTATTATTATTATTATCATCATCATCATCATCATCATCTTCATCATCATCATCATTATCATCCGGACCTCTTTTCCTACCCTAGGGCAGTGTGAGGAGTAGCAATGTCTAAGCAGCCCAAATTTGCACAGTCCAATGGGCCACGCTTCCATTCACTCATCATTCAAGCCCCCGGAATCCTGGCTCTATTGGTTACACCAAAACCATTCACCACGTTCTGTAGCTTCACATAAACGTATCTGATTGAGTCAATCCGGACGTTGCCACGTTAAAAAAGGGTGCCAAATTCCTGATCATACACATTAACCATCCAGCCAGCTCATTCTCTTGTCAGTTCCTAAGCCTCACCGACTTTCATACCTCTCTTCCTCACACACTCATCCACCATATCTCTCCACCTTCTCCTTGGCCAACCTCGCCTCCTCTTTCCTTCAAATTCGCTTCAGCACTTTGTTGTTATCCATTCTCTCCACATAACCATACCATCTCAGTACACTCTCTTCGATTCTGGAGTCCATAGACTTCCTCACTCCACATCTTTCACGAATCACATTATTTCCTATCCTATCCACCCTCTGTACTCCAAATACATTCGTCAGCAGTCCCATCTCCACCGCTTTTATTCTTGACTTTTCATTTTTATGTCACACCATAGTCTCACATCCATATCTTAAAGTTGGCACTAACGCTCCTTCATGCAAGCCTCGTGCACCTGCAACACTCACGCCTCTGTTTCTTATTAAGGCCTTCATTGCACCGGCTACTTTTCTTCTTTGCGTCGCTCTACTTTCAACCTCTTTTGCACCTTTTCCTCTCTTTTTTAGCACTGTACCCAGGTATTTGAACTTTCTCACCAATTCCAGTCTCTCTCCATTTACTGTAACATCGCACTGGGAGTTTCCTTCTCTCTCACTAAACTTTACTCTTTTCTACATTTACTCTCAAGGGACGACGTTCACAGACCTCAGCAAAACTTTGCACTGGCCTACCAAGTTCTTGTCCGGTACTTACAAGCAGTACAGCATCATCAGCATACAACAAATTTTAGATAATTCATCCATCACCATTCATTAACAACGCCATCCCTCTCTCCATTACTCGAGTTTTTACTTCTCTCATCATCCCATCCATATTGAACAACCATGGGGACATTACACAACCTTGTCGCACTCTCACACCGATCGTGAACCATTCACTTAGATGCCCGTTAACCCTTACACATGCTTCACTACCATCATAAAAACTCTTTACGGCACCTAGCAGCTTACCATCTGCACCGTGCATGCGCAAAACTTTCCACAGTCCTTCTCTGTTTACTTTGTCATATGCTTTTTGTAGATCCATGAATGCCATAAACACCTTATTGTTCTCACAAGCCTTCTCTGTTATCTGTCTCACTGAAAATATTTGATCCACACATCCTCTGCCACTCCTAGAGCCAAACTGTTCATCACTTACTAGGACTTATGATATCTCTCTTACCTTCTCTATAATACCGGTAATTCTTCCATATACCTTCCCTACCACACTCAGTATACTTATGCCACGAAAATTCTTGCACTCACTTCGCTCACCTTTATTTTTGTATAGGGGTACAATCACAGCCTTTTTCCACTCTGCAGGCACAGTTTCACTCATCCATGCCTTCCTACAAATCTCCAACAAGCACTTCATTCCACTCTCTCCAGTACTCTTAAGCAGCTCTGCATACACCTTATCAACCCCAGCTGGATTCACATTTTTCAGCCACTTCACAGCACTCTTCACTTGTGCTAGTGTCGCATCTTCTGGCACTGCATTCCTTCTCTGCACTCCCCCCAAACTAATCACATTTACAGCCGCTCAGCTGTGTCTATTCTCATTCATCAGACATTCAAAATATTCCTTCAATCTGGTCCTTACTTCATCCCCATGGGTTAATAATCTACCACCTACATCCATCACACAATCACATTTCTTTCAGCTTTCACTTCTACATTTCCGCACCTCTTTCCAGAATAACATCCTATTTTCAGAGTAGTTCACATTCATTTCTCTTCCTCGGTCGTCATTTACCTCCTCCTTTTTCCTCTTCATTAGTCTCTTTATTTCTTGCTCTCAGTATATTCAGTTCTTATTTCGACTGAATCCATGTCCTGTAACCACTTTAGTCACTTCTTCCTCTTTTCTTCCACTGCTTTCTTAACCTCCTCATCCCATCATGCCGTACCTTTCTTCTTTGTTGTTACTCTTGCCACACTTCACACCACTTTAGCATTCCTAACTAAGCAATCCCTATATGCATTCCACAGGCTGTCCAGATCCATTTCATTCCCATGCATTGATTCTAACTCCTCTTCTTTGGTCCTGTAATCATCTGCCATTTCTTTGATCCTCAGCTTCTCAACTTTCAGTCTTTCTCCCTGACTGCTCCTTTCTCTCCTGATCCACCTTCCTCCTCTCAGCTTAATCTTGCATACCACAATCATAAGACCAGACAGATCCCCACATCGTCCTTTCACGGTTCCATTATTATTACAATTATTATTATTATTATTATTATTTTTGTTGTTGTTGTTGTTGTTCTTGTTTGTAGATACCTCAAGCTACCTCTGCATAGCTCTGTAGAAACCCTTAAAATGATACGGATTAGACTTTTCCTCCAGTAACTTTTAACGATTGGTATCAGACATTAGCTGGAGCAAACTTCGAAGATGACCTCTGCTTGAATGAATTGCTGGAGATACATATGAAAGGAAATATTCACTTAATAATCCATCCATTTACACAGCAAAAAAAAAAAAAAAATAGTCATATAAACGCTGAAAAAAATATGAATGTCTAGTTTCTACTCCATATATGTATTCCTTTTCTAAGTAGGAAAAAATAAAAAAACTGAGAGCCTGCAAAACCTTTCCATTGATAGAAAATTGAGCAAAACAAAGCCAGAATCAATATCTGTTAAGATGGAGGTTCCTTGAAATACTGAACTGAAAAGGAATGAGTTCATAGGGAGTGTGAATAGGTGAGTGAGGACAACCTTAGATTTGACAGTATTGTTATTTGGCAGACACTGTCAGAATCATCCACAATATCTGCCTGGTCATTCTGTGTGTACCTTTCCCAGATCCAAAACACACACACACACACAGTATTCTAAACCTTGTCTTAAACATTCACATTTTACATGCTGTCACGAGTTGGCGCGATTCAGTATTTAAATAAACTCGTGACATTAAACTTTGGTGGGAAACCGCGAATTCTAGTGGAATCCCAGTATTTATCACTCAGTTTAACCGTCCCCGTATTTACTCAATCGGGAATGTTTTCAGGAAATTTTTCCCCGTTTCATAAGTGATCGTCCTTGTGCGCGACATTAGCACCTCCGCTGAGTGATATTGCGGGTGTGTATCGCTCACACTCGTTGGTCGTTAGCAAGTGCGGCCCGACACTCATCTCTCTCACGATTTGAACTCAGTCAGGATTTGAGCGCCGTGGAAGCAGGTTGGGCCCAGTGTGTAGCAGAGCCGCCGTTGTCCAGTTCCTGAATTCCCACCTAGCATTATTTGGCGAGAGGCTCAGCCTGTGCAGCGTCCTTCCTCAGCAACGACGCCCAGTCATCCGCTTAGTCCACTTTTCTGACCAGTATTTCTTTTCGTTTTTCCTAGGTTTAAGAGTTTAGCTTTTGATGAGCGAGTGAGTGCGATCTCCTTATTTTGAATTCATTTTGAAACATGTAACGTAAATTTATTTCATTGTAATCAATAAATTTAACTGTTCTTTTTCTTGAGCTTGATGTAATGTAAACTCGTGTTTTATTTCTCCATAAGCTTATTCTAGTTGCAGCTCCTAGTTTGCATAAACGCTTTGTATTATTCATAACTGGTACTTAGGCCAGTCCTTTTGTATTAAGCTTAAAAATCCGTTGTGCAACCAGGAGTTAATTGCACCAGCAAGAACCTGTTTATCATTAATAGCATTAGTTATTGATTGTCAGGGATGGAGTCACTTTCTCCAGAGGCCAACAGTACTAATAAACAGCACGTGTGAATAATTAGTCTCTGCTGTGTACTGTTGAGAAAGTATATTAATTTTCGTCCTTAGAGAATCGGTGAAGTAAGTCGCATAAAGTAATCATTGCTTGATTTTCACAAGACAGTTCTTTGTCCTTGTTCTCAAGTATTATTGAATAATATTCTTTAATATTGGATATTTTAAAAATCCCGTGACATTTGCCGACCTCATTCCAGGATATTAACTCCTAGCTCTAAAGCTATTCACGAGATAATACTCACTCACTCATACTTAGGTATTTATCATTAAAGTCTATAGGCAGTATCTTACTGGTGATTATTAATTCAGTTCTATTAATTTATGTAATAGTTTTCACAGTTAGTTGTTTGTTTAATTTTCATTACCAGTTTAATTAGATAAAACTGATCACCACTAACCTGTCCCTATATTCTTTATTCTTGATTATTGGCATCTTTCTTTGCAAAATTGCAGTCAGTACTGAGTCGCTAGTTCACTTAGACTGACTTAGCATTATGTCTACCAGCGTCTATGTACAGGAAGCTAAAGATATGGGGCTTACAGATCCAGAGAAAATAAAGGACTACGTCCTCACTCGGTTTAATTACGAGCAGGAACGCGGGAATGATGCTCGTGAAGAGTGTCGAATTCAGCATGAGGAACGCGAAAAAGAGTGCGAACACGAACGGAAACAATGCGAACTCGAGTTAGAACACGAGCGAAAACAACGCAAACTCGAGTTAGAACATGAGTGAGAACAGCGCAAGGAACGCGAGAGAGAACGAGAACACGAACGTGCCGAGCGAGAAGCACACGAAAAACATGATTTTGAAATGTTGAAGCTCAAGCGAGATTCCTTGGCTTCAGACACATCTGGTGCAGCTGGCCCAAGCTCCACGAGCGCTATCTCTGCACATATTATGGTGACCTCACACATCAAGCTTCCTCCATACAAGGAAGGCGAGCGAATCGAGCCATACATAGCTCGTTTTAAAGACATGGCTCAACTTTACCAGCTGGATGATGCAGCTAAGTGGCTTCAGTTTCATAGCCTGTTTGAGGGCCCTGCCCTCGATATTCTCCACAGAATTCGTGAAGACAATCTCACATATGAGATGATGAAGGCTGCACTTGTCAAAGCGTATGATCTCACAGTTGATGACGCCAAGAGTCAGTTCATGAGGGTGTGTTTACAGGAGAAAGAGACTGCCGTTCGGTTTCTTGACCGGCTTACTGCTTACTTAGATGAGTGGATGGAGAAAGATGAAACTCCTTGCATGTGTGAGGGGATAATTGACCTTATGTTGCGCACGCTGCTAGAAAAGTTGTGGCCTACTGAACTTATGGCTCAGCTTAAGATCTGCCAGGAAAGAGATGCCAACCAAATGGTGAAGAAGGCTGATGCATTCTTCACTGCCTATGGGTATCAAAGTCGCAAGCGCATACCTGGAACAGGAAAGCTGATAAATCTGGGAAACCGTCTCAGACTGAACCCCAGCAACAAGGCCGTTTTCAGAATAATGGCCAAGGTCCAAAACCGCAGAAAAAGGACCATGGGCAAAACACTCAGAAACCTGAGTGGAAGAGGTACATTATACCCTAACCAGCAGCAGTATCAGCCATGCAACCGACCGTCGGGACTGTCCTTTTCAGCACCAGCCCCTCGGAGGCAGGAGGCTAACGCAGCCTTCATTCCTCAGCAGCAGCACGGTGGTGGTGTCCCTAGCAGTACGGGTACTTCCCCACAGTTCACTAGTCCTGCAGCGACAGTGAACCCTCCTCCACAGATGGTCAATGCTCCAGCTCCTCAGCTGGTGAGCACGACCCCTCAGGCATCAAGTTCTCAGGGCACCATGTTTGCCGCATCAATTATTCAGCAGCCTAATTGTCACGAATCAGATTCGCAACATTCCCCTTTTGTGAGAAGCCACGAACTATTAGTGGAAAACTCACTGTGTATCGCTCAGTTAACCGTTTCTCTCTCCATTTCGGGGTATACTTTTCAAAACATTCGTCACTGTTTTCAAAAGTGACCGATTTAATGCACGTCACTAAGTGCTGTACTGAGCAATACTATTGTTTCTTTATTGTTCGCCCCTGCTTGCCTCGACCGTTAGAAAATGCGGCCTACTGCCCCACGAATTGGGCAGTCCAGTGTTTGCTCTGACTGAGGAAGGACCTGTGCTCCAGCAGTGTGAGAGGTCAGCTAGCACCCAAGCTCCACAAGATCACAGTCTCCAGTGCTCCCACCTTGGTGATACAAAGCATTCATCGACTATAGTATTTCCTTCTTGTATTTCCCTAGTCTTAAGAGTTTAATTAAGGTGTTTTTCCTAGGCGTAAGTATTTAGCTATTGCGTGAGTGAGTGAGTGCGATCTCATTAATTTGACTTTGAATTGTAACGTTAAATTTATTTTTTTGTAATCAATAAATTTAACAGTTCTTTTTCTTGAGCTTAATGTAAAGTAAAATCTTGTTTCATTTCTCCAAATTAAGCTTATTTTCCATACAGCTCCTAGCTTGCATAAACGTTTTGCTATTCATAACTGGTACTTAGACCAGTCTTGTCGTATTAACTTAAAATCCGTTGTGCCACCTAGGAGTTAAGCTTTAGCAAGAACCTGATGTTAGTATTAGTTATTTATTGTCAGGGGTGAAGTAACTTTCTCCAGAGGCTAACAGTACAGTAATTCAGCAATTGTGAGTAATTAGTCTCTGCTGTGTACTGTTGAGAAAGTTTATAAATTCTCGTTCTTAGAGAATCGTGCTAAGAAGCAGCGTAAAGTAATCATTGCTTGTTGTAGCAAGACAATCATTGTCCCTGCTCTTTAATATTATTGAATATTAATATCAATTAAATAATATTTAAGCATTTATTTTAAATACACCGTAAAAAAAACAGCGATATTATAAAAACCCCGTGACACTAATCAGTGGCTAGCTGCTTCCTCCACAGACCCTCCCACAGGTGACAGTGCCTTCCTTGTTCAGCAAGGGTTTGTGGGAGACATTCTTGTGAAGGTCCTGAGAGACAACGGGTCCTCAGGTTGCTCTGTCAGGCAGAGTCTAGTTCGGCCTGATGAATACACAGGTCGACAGATCCAAGCTAACTTTATAGATGGATCAGTGAGATTCTTCCCTGAGGCACATATCCAGGTGGCATCTCCATTTTACACTGGTACAACACTCGCATTTGTCATGCCAGAACCTTTATTTGACCTAATAATAGGCAATATTCCAGGTGCCAAGCATAGTTGCACTGAAGATAACGCTACTCAGACTTCGGCTGCAGTATCACGAGCCATGGCTGAGGCTCCAAACTGTGTCATCCCGGTGACCTTTGAATCGCCGCAAGATCTGGGCCCGGATACACAAACGGCCTTAAGGCTACACACGGCCTTAAGTCGGGTAGTTTAAGGCCGTAGGTCACTAAGGCCCATGCACGAAGCACTTACAGGAGGGTAAGCCTCGGCAAGGCCGCCTCAGCCGCTGAGGCTGGGTCGGAGCAGCCTTACTGTATTGAGACCCGTAAATAAAGTAACTCTGATTTGATATTCTCTATAGCACAAACCGGACCAAACTTGTTATTGTTTATCTTGGTATGGAGTTGATGGTTGCCTGTAAACTACATCGTGCTTTGAGAAGGGAATGAAGGTTTCCTGGATCCACTAAACCCCCATAACATAAAAGATTAATATGCATTGTGACAATATCATCTCCCCAGGAGCAAATTTCTTCGTTTAACAGAACTTGAGCCTCATACTGGGAGTGTCACGCTACACTCCCATGCCATTCTTGCCTACGCAACAATTTTTGGCAACCCAGGGGAATTTTCAATGTGTTGTTGGAGAGTGGTATTCATCAGTCAACAAGTATATCCAAAGTGATATCATGTGTGACAGATGCTTTATACAGGAAATGACAGAAAAATTAAGATGCTCAGTGCTTTGCTGAGAAGAACAGAGACTAGAGGGTTTCCACAGTATAAATAATTTTTCTAAAGTGCTTGGGTCCCCTATGAGAAGGGAGGGAAAGAACACATCCCCAGTATCCCTGCTTGTAAAGGGCAACTAAGGAGGAGCCTTTTTGTCTTCAGTCCTTCATTCCTAACTGTCCTCTTCTGTCTTCTGTCTTACCCCATTTTCTTGATGTTTGCATGTTTCTTATGGTCTTTATTTTCCCTCTACTTCTGCTTTGCCATGCATCCATATTATGGGTTGGTGATAATTCTTCATTGTTAACTTCCTAAAGTTCTTGGAGCAATGGATTGAACCCTCATACCAATTAAGGTCCCAGATCACAAAGAACATGTATTTGTCAGTTGCAATGGGTTCCATTCACTGGATGTGCAAGTTGTGACAGCAACAAAATGACACTGAGCTGTAATTACAGATATCCTGGCAGCAATCACGCTGCCTATATCTGGGCTAATTCTAACCTCCACCAGAGATGTGAACCAAGGTGTTTATGGTGACAGTTTTCTGCTAGGTAACTGTGGTTGCTGATTACTTTGTGTGAAGTTAGACATTTGTTAGGTAAAACATGGCAAACAATAAGTTCCCGTTCATATTGCTATTTTGTTTCTTTACTCCTAAACCCTCCCATCGTACTAATGTTTTAAAGGTTGTGTGGATGTAATGTTGGAGTGCTTTTCATTGCACTCGACATTGTTTTCAAGTAATTACTGGTACTTCACTTGCTTATCCTTGACTGTTCTGTTAATGTTACCGGCATTGGGTGAAAATATGGCACTGTATAGAATGCCCAGGTATTCGACAGAATGTCTACCATTCTTTGGCAAGGTATGAAATAAGCTTATTTCATTCTGACTTTATACATTTTACCTAGGGATTTTATTAGAATGCCTAGGTATTCTGTAGAATGTCTAGCATTTTTATGGCAAAGTATAATAAACAACAAGGGGTTAGGCTGGGATAATCTAGGTTAAGTTTAAGTTAGGCTAATTTAGAAGAGCGGTTAGGCGTTTACCTAAATTAACCTAACCTAACCCACCCATATCGAATTTCAACGTAGCCTAGACTATCCCAGCCTAACCTAACCGCAGTCTAAATTAGCCTAACATACTGAAATAACAGATTTCACATTTGCCGGTTTGCTACAGTTTGGTCGTTTCTCACTTTGCCTAAAACACAGTAATCTACAGAATACCAGGGAAATGTGTACAGATGATTTTCTTAGATCTTGTCTTGAAATTTTAGCATTACATAGTTTACCTAGGCATTCTATGGGACGGGTTTCCCCACATTCCCGGTAACATAAACACTCACTCTCGCCTCTCACCCCCAGCTGATTCATGAAGCTCTGTGATTGGCCCAGTGCTTCTGTGTTCTGCCGTCTGATTGGTCGGAAGAGTCTCAGCTAACGCACGAGATTTCCCCCAAAACATTCCCTACAGTTAAGGCTAGCCTTAGCTAAGGCCAATGCACGAAACTTAAGTCAACCTTAAGACAAGGCAAGGGGTCGTCGTGCATGGGCCTTAGAGGCAGCCGTAGGGCCGCCTTTAATATTTCATTTAAGGCCAGCCTAAAGGCTGCCATCCGACGGAGTTTTGTGCATTCCTGCCGTGATATGTAGCCAAGTTGTTGTTCAAGAACAACACTCTGACCCGACACTTGCTGCCGAGTGAAAGAAACAAAAGGGTAGAGTGATAAAGTATTCATGGGGAGGTCAAGCCAAGTTCCTTCACAAACAAGGACGGCTGTACCGTGAGTCACGAACACCCCAGGGCGAGGTTCAACTGCAGTTTGTCGTTCCCGCTAAGTACCGCCAGGCAGTTTTAGAATGGGGTCATTGTTCAGCCTCAGGAGGTCACATGGGGAAAAGGAAGACCCAGGGCCGTATCCGAGCTGACTTCTTCTGGCCAGGGATAGGACGAGAGATAGATAGCTTTGTGCGTTCCTGCAATGTGTGTCCACGTACCACGAATCAGGGACATGTCCTTCCTGTGCCGTTGCAATCCACACCCATAATCTCAGTCAGTTGAGAGACAGGGCAGTGGTAATGTGGGTGGAGACCTGACATCTCACCCGTTGGCTACACAGGACACAGTATGTCCAGGGCCAGTATATACATGTATACCATAACTTAAGGGGGAAGTTTGAGAACCCCGCAGAGACAGTCCGAGGCTGTGTATGAATTACCTTGTGGAACGTCTCGAGCTGTGGGCCTCCCTGAGGATTCCTGGAGAATGCACAATATCCACATGAGTGTTCACACCCACAGTGGGTGTTAAAACGTGACCTACCCGAGATTGCGATTCTCAGCTTCCTGTCTTTAATCGTAAGTGTAGACTTAGGTTAACAAGTAAACTGCCCGTTCTAAGAGATATGAGCAATTCAAGAACTGACATGTTTCCTGGTTAATATTGTTAGGTTAACCGGTAAACTGCCCATTCTAAGAGATTGGAGCAATTCAAGCACTGACACGTTTCCTGGTTAATAAGTTAGCTTAATCAGTAAACTTCAAGGGTCCTGAGAGATTTGTAAATCCTAAGACTACGTTTCCTGGTTAATAATGACATAAGTACTGATTGCTAGGCAGAGAGAGAGAAATGACACTTGTGATGCTCCACCTTGATTCCTTTCACAGGTGCAGCATTGTCGTGCAGATCAGCTGGTCGTCCCTGTCGCATGCTGCCACCCCTTCTCTTCTGCCTCGTCATCATCATTTACTATTGATTTGTATTACATAACTTTACACGTAGGTACAGTTCCACCACAGCTGTCACACCTACACCATGTGTTACATACATCACGCTACATAACAATTAGTTGTTAATGTAAATGTAGCGAATTTTTTGCTCAGTTTGACCTGAGTACAGGGTTTTTCACCGTCGTCACGGAGTTTTTTCCTCAAGCTTTCTTCTATTAACGTAAATACGAGGTTTTTTCGTCCTTGTGCGAGACGTTAGCACCTCCGCTGAGTGGTATTGCAGGTGTGTATCACTCACACTCGTTGGCCATTAGCAAGTGCGGCCCGACACTCGCCTCTCTCTCACGATTTGAACTCAGTCAGGATTTGAGCGCCGTGGAAGCAGGTTGGGCCCAGTGTGTAGCAGTGCCGCCATTGTCCAGTTCCTGAATTCCCACCTAGCGTGATTTGGCGAGAGACTCAGTGTGTGCAGCCTCCTTCCTCAGCAATGACGCCCAGTCATCCGCTTAGTCCACTTTTCTGACCAGTATTTCTTTTTGTTTTTCCTAGGTTTAACAGTTTAGCTTTTGAGTGAGTGAGTGAGTTCGATCTCCTTATTTTGAATTCATTTTGAAACATGTAACGTAAATTTATTTCATTGTAATCAATAAATTTAACAGTTCTTTTTCTTGAGCTTGATGTAATGTAAACTCATGTTTCATTTCTCCATAAGCTAATTCTAGTTGCAGCTCCTAGTTTGCATAAACGCTTTGTATTATTCATAACTGGTACTTAGGCCAGTCCTTTTGTATTAAGCTTAATAATCCATTGTGCAACTAGGAGTTAACTGCACCAGCAAGAACCTGTTCATCATTAATAGCATTAGTTATTGATTTTCAGGGGTGGAGTCACTTTCTCCAGAGGCCAACAGTACTAATAAACAGCACGTGTGTCTCTGTTGTGTACTGTTGAGAAAGTTTATAAATTCTCGTCTTTAGAGAATCGGCGAAGTAAGTCGCCATAAAGTAATCATTGCTTGATTTTCACAAGACAGTTCTTTGTCCTTGTTCTCAAGTATTATTGAATATTATTCTTTAATACTGCATAAGTTCACGAAACCCTGTGACACATGCTTTCATTAACCCTCAACCAAAGGATTCTTTTATTTACTTATTTTTTTCTTCAAAGCTCACTCTCTCTAAAAACACATGATTTTTGTATACGCTTTCATCGAACCAATTTCTATATACGTTTGCGGAGACCTATTGAAGCGAAGGAATTCGGTTGTCTCCACTACCTCTGTCAACAGGTGCTGAAGAAATGAACCTTAACGTGGTGACACTTATATTACTGGGTGATGGAGCATCTTGGCTATACAAAAGTCCCACAGCAACTTCCCTATCCTCAAACGGAAGATGGTAAGCTGCAGAAAGAAGGTACCTCGTAATTTCCGCCACCAGTCTATCCAGTCTATGGAGTGGATGTATTTTGCCTCACCCTGGACAATTTACAAGCAAGGATTACTTGGGTACAGCGTCATGAAGAAACGAGAACGCCTGTAATCTTCCATACATAGTTACAGTTAGTATTTTTTGTTTGGTATTATTTCATTTTTTTTTTTTAATATTTCCTATACCTTTATATGTATACTGTATCTATATCTGTTTATGTATTGTGTGGATATATATATATATATATATATATATATATATATATATATATATATATATATATATATATATATGTGTGTGTGTGTGTGTGTGTGTGTGTAGAGAGAGAGAAAGAGAGAGAGAGAGAGAGAGAGAGAGAGAGAGAGAGAGAGAGAGAGAGAGAGATGTATGGGTGTAAGTGTATTTATGTGTATGTGGTAGGTGGTTGCAACCATCATCCACTCACTTGATGTAGTGCTGCCTACTTCTTCCTTAGCCTTTATCATTCTTTATCTGTGCCTGCCCTTCTCTCTTCCTATTTCTCCCATCTTTCCTGTCACTTCTTGTTGCTTTTCTTTCCTTTACAAGTGGCTTTACATTGAGTGACAAGCCAAATGGTTTCCTGTAAGCCAAGAAACCACTTACTACGCTGGGCAGTGACCATATAACCAAAACATACGTGCTCCCTACTTGTCAGCAAGTGGGTTGGAGGAAGGTTAATGCCCCTCCCCGTGAAATAAATAACTCAAAGTCAAATGGCCACCCCTTACGGGATTATGGCGTCTGACAAAAGATAGATAGATATATGTATGTATGTGTATGTATGTATATTTGTATGTGCATATGTCTATATGTATGTATGTATATGTATGCATATGTGTATGTGTGTATGTATGTATATATGTTTATATATATGTATGCATGTGTGTTTATAATTTTTTAATGTACCAGTATCTAAATTTTATATGCAAATGTTCATATTTTATATTGTGCTTGTAGTCTTTTCGTCTTATAATGTCTTATTTTATTTTTAAAAAAAGTTATTTTTAGATTGTTTAGTCTCCCGCTAGTCTTTTATATTTTAAAAGAGCGTTTCAATTATTATATCTATTTCTATAAACAAAATTTGTATTAGAGCTTCCTTTTAATTGGCTGTGTTCAAACAGCTACTGCCACTGCTGATGCTTGTGCCCGTTAATTAGCTACGGAGGCCCAGGCCAGAGCTAAAGTATTGTTACAACTACTGGAGCATATGCGATAAATGATTGTGAGTACCGAATAGCATATCACCATGTATTATATGTATATTATATACTAATATAACCTATGTAGTATACTGTACTACAAAATAAAGGAATTGAATTGAACTACTACTACTACTACTACTACTACTACTAATAATAATAATAATAATTGTAGTTTTTTTTCTATTCTTTTCATATGATTATATCCAGCTTAGGAGAGACCCTTCAAACTTGATTTAGATTTAGTTCCATACTCCAGTCGGTTAACCCGCCTCGTCCCGTCAACGTATGGGTACGTTGCAACGATTTGCATTTGCCAGTCCCGGCGACGTACCAGTACGTCGTGCAATTGCAAGGTCCCTAATTTGCACAATTTTCAATTTTCGCACGTGATTTTTCGTATGTATACACGGGACACCTTCCTCTATTCCTTTACAAGATGCCAAGCAGGGACAATGCCTTACACTGCATAATCTCCCTCCTCCCCCCCTCATGCCATTGTCTTGGCAAAGGACCTTTTACCAGTGACCTGGCTAGTAAAGATATTCAGGGCCAGAGTGATTCCCCAATCGATGACAATGTGGAGGACAATGTTTACATAGCTTTAGAAGAAGAAACAGCCAGAAATAATGATCAGGTAATGTGGCAAAAAATAGTCAGGTATGGTGATTAGTTAGTGAGTGAAACAATGCTTATAATGCCTTTATTACTGCTTGAAAACCAATATACTCTCATACTACATATACATTCGTACCAAGTAAATAAATAAATACCGTTTATGAGTGGATAAAATAGCTACTCTCCCATAGAACTCGTTTTCTTTGGTGCCAGCATGTTAGAAAACCCAGTCAGGTAAGGAGGAACTCCTACCTGGATTGGGTATTTTAAACCTCAGGTGAGCGATTTCTCTATGAATTTTCGATGTTTCTCACCAAAAGAGAAGGTTTTAGCCAAACAAAAATTTTTCGAAAATACCTCAGGACTGGAGGATGTCGGAGGTGCGGAAAACCTCGGGACGTGACGGGAGGCTCCGTAGCACCTCTTCCTTCGTGATTTATTTTTGGGTCAGGCTGGTTAATATCCTCTTGTACTATACTTATGCAGACCATGGCAGTATAAAAATGATTTAAACAACAAGAAATACGTAGTAACGTATATTAAGCACAATCAATCGCTCGGGAAAAGATGATATGGAGCTTCCATAACCTGCCAGAATGCATGCCTCATCTCATAGTTAGTAACGTACAAGATGCAAAATAAATCACATAGGGAGAGGTATTAGGGAGCTTCCTTAACCTACAGGGATACGGGCCCTAGTCTTCCTAACTCCTCCAACCCCATCCTGACATCTGAATATATTTCCTTTCCACTGACGGAATAGCGACAACTGTCTCTTACTCGAGTGGAAATTAACAATGCACTACTGACAGACTTTACACCAGATCCGAGACAATTTACATCCCAGACGTAATTCTTCCAGTGTCATGCTGTTTCTTTTAACATAACACACTAATATCATGTACACACACTGAAAAAAGTATCGTTACAGAGGGGTTCGATGAGTTTCATACTGAACAATCCAGCTGTCTCGGTAGGGTTGGATGAAGGCTGTTATCAAACGTTTCATTTGTGGTTTCAGTTCGTATCGCGCAGATGGTGTAACGATACTTTTTTTAGTGTGTGTACAAATGGCAACATATGAACTTGAGACAGCATCAGTCTGTAATAGAGGTCTGGCATTTGGTACACTTGACAACCATGACATGTTTGTTGTCAAATATTAGCTGAAATTACCAAATAACTATGATGCATGAACGGAAAGTGTTGCTAGACCTCCACTTCACACAGACACTGTCCAAGGTTCTTATATGGCCAGCTGAACCTCTTTCCTATTACAATCATTTCCATTAAACGACTGGCAGATGAGCTAAACAATGCTTTATTGAGGTACATTGGGTTCATGGCTAGGGAAGTCAGGGGCCGCTACAGGAGCAATAGATACAGAGGAATTAGACAAATGTGAGGGATTCGCTAAATCTAAGCACTATATGGGCTAAATAAAAGCACCTTATGGACTTAGAGTGAAGCACCTTTCATGTGAAAATCCTCAGAGTGATAGTGAATGACTTTACTGGGTCGTGTTAGACTACACCACCTTGCACGTGAAAGTCCAGCATTAGATTTTTTTTTTTTTATACGAGGAAGAAGGAACCAAAGGCTGGGAGCTCCCAAAACAGTTCCTTCCAAGAAAAAAAACAAAAGCAGTACAAAAGAGAGCCAGTATCAAGATCTGTTCATTTCGAGATGCCTGGACACACTGCGTTTGAAAGACTGGAGATCATAGGAAGGAGGAAATACAGACAGAGGGAGACAGTTCCAGAGATGACCTCTTGCATAAATGAAGGACTGGAAGTAATCGTTAACTCTTGCATTAAAGAGATGGACAGAAAAGGGATGAGAGTTTATTGCTAGACGGGTGCTACGAACCCTTCATAGTGGTGGAAGGATGCAAGCAAACAGTTTAGAGGAGCAATGACAATGGGAGTAGCGACAGAAAAGAGATAAAGAGGCAACAGTTCAGCGAAGAGGCAGAGATTGAAGGAACTCAGTAAAAGGAGCAAAGTTAATGAGTCGAAATGCCTTTAACTCCACCCAGTTAAGAAGAGCTGTGTGTGGGGAGCCTCCCCACACATGAAAACTGTACTCCAAACAAGGGCAAATAAGTGCCGTGTATAAAGTCAACACCTGTGCATGGGTAAAGAAGGTATGGAGTCGGCTTAGCACACCTAATTTCTTGGAAGCACATTTTACCAGAGATGTAATATTATCTTTCCAAGGTAAATCCCGAGTGAATGAAACCCAAGCATGTTCAAGGATGATACTGGATTGAGGTGGATATTATTAAACTTTAGTGGGTACACCTGTGGAAGAATTTCTCGGGTTGATAGGTGTAAAAACTGAGTCTTTGATGCATTAAAAATAAAATTATTATTTTTACCCTAGTCAGAGATACGAGCCAGGTCAGACAATGGGAGTGCCATAGCCTCATCCCTTGTATATTGAAGTAACTGCTGGGATGGACGTTGCAGGAACCGAATGGAAAGATGAAGGGTGGAATCATAAGCGTATGAGTGGATAGGGTTAGACGTACAGCTTAGAAGATCATTGATGAATAAAGGGAAGAGAGATGGTGATAGGACAGAGCCCAGAGGAACACCACTGTTCATAGACCTAGGAGAAGAACGATGGCCGTCTACAACAGCAGCCATAGAACGACCAGAAAGAAAGCTGTAGATGAAGGCACAGATAGAACGATAGAAACCGAAAGAGGACAGTTTGGAAATTAAATATTTATGCCAGACTCGATCGAAAGCCTTTGAGATGTCCAGTGCAATGGCAAAGCTTTCGCTAAAGTCCCGAAAGGAGGATGACCAGGAGTCTGAAAGGTAGATGAGAAGATCGCCAGTGGAGCATCCCTGACGGAACCCATACTGATGATCAGAAAGAAGGTTGTGATAGGAGAGATGCTTGAATTTTTTTTTGTTAAGAATACTCAAAAACTTTTGAGATACAGGATGTTAAAGCAACTGGACGATAGGTAGAGGGCTGGGAATAGTCACCCTTCTTTGGGGCTTGCTGATGAGAGTAAACTTCCAGCAAGAAGGAAAGGTACAAGTTGAAAGACAAAGGCGAAAGAGTTTACCTAGGCAAGATGTAAGCACAGAAGGACAGTTCTTGAGGACAACAGGAGGGACTCCATCAGGCCCATATGCCGTGTTAGTAATGAGGCCAGTGATGGCAGCAAATTCATCAGCTGAAGAAATTTTAATGTCAGCCATGAGGAAGTCAAAGGGGGGAAGTGCTGGAGGAACAGCACCGGAATCGTCTAAGGTTGAATTGGGGGAGAATTTCCATATTAAAATTCAGCATTAGGGTGCACCACCTTCTGTGTAAAACCGCTGCGTTAGAACACATCACATTGTGTGTAAAAATCCTGCTTTAGAGTGCATCACATTCACTGCCTTGCGTGTGAAAATGCATAGGTCCGACTGAATGATCTGGTCATCCTAGGAATGCTTTTACAACAAAAAGTATCATAGAGAATTTATAACTTTGCATTAGCCTAATTATCGATCTAAGTGTACTAAGAGTCAGTCATTCTAAAACGTCAGCCAGAAATTATTGCCTTTTATTTGGTAGTATAGCTGATCAGTTATTATCACCTGCGTTGCGAAGTGAGGGGAGTGATAATGAAACTTCAGGGTTTGAACATATGGCCAAAATCTTTGACGAGTTCGAAAATGGGCACTCGGGTTCAAGGTCAAGGTATCCAAATGGCTGCCAAAGGTCAACTAGTTGACTTTTCATGACCTTGACCTTGACCTCGAGTGCCTATTTCCGAACTTCTCCAAGTTTTTGGCCATGTCTTGATACCCCTGAAAGTTATCGTGTTGATAGCTGAAGTAGTTTATGACATATCTTGTTTACCCACACACAAAGCCAGCCAACTACTCACAACTGAAATGAAAACATTACCACTCCCCTCGCTTAGCACCAGCGTTGCAAAGTGAATGGAGTGCGGATGTTTTCACTTGTGAGGTTGGCTGGCTGGATTTGTTTGCATGTGTTTTACATCCTGACTTTGTGTTAAATCAGAAATGGAGGTGCAAAATTATGTGCCAAGGAATAACTTTTCGGCTACGTGGGTGGTGAGATCCCGTCGTGAGATGGCTTCAATTTTGAAAATCAGATCGTATCACTGAATCTAAAACTATTTGTAACTGTTAGATTCCTCCTTTGTGTTTCTTTTTTCTCGCGAAGTAAGCCATATTCGCTAGGTCAGATAAAAAAATTTGCTCGGAAACGTGTTTATTTTCACTTCAATACTAAACTTCCAAGATTAGTAATTAATGCAGGGTGATTATGTTGTGTAATATACAGTCATTTGTCATTAACTGTAGCCGAATATTAGTTTAGTTACTGGTGAAACATTACAAACTAGTGAATGTGTGTGTGTGTGTGTGTGTGTGTGTGTGTGTGTGTGTGTGTGTGTTGAAAACTGAAACCTAACATAACCTCATATCGGTTTCATGATGTTTGAACCTGTATGCACAATTATTAGAAGCATTTGCCATTGCACAGGAACATAAAGCAAAAGCATATCCTTCAATATTAATTTAGATATAATAAGGATTTGCTGGAGACTGATAATGGTACTGAGCAGAAGATGTGTTGTTTGACTTCGTTGCCAATGAAGATCGCAAGTCCCCTTCCGTCTGCCAGTGCCTCACCCACCTCGACACAGTGGTGGCGCTTGTTCCCATCCTCTTCGCTATCATTTGGAACGACAGCCCGCTCAGCCACAGCAGAATAAACATCTCTCGTTCAGCAGTCATGGTTTTTCTATGGGTGTAGCGGAGAAGCATCCCCGTCTGTGTAAACCAAAGCACGTGCACTCGAAATCATTATCGAGTAGATGACTTGGACATAAAATCTATTTGCATATGTAATATATCAGGGTATCCTGTGGAACGTGTCGGCTGTTATCAAGGATAAGGCGATTTTCATCGGTTCATTCTGAGTGAACTATAATGGCACTGTAACAGGTCATTTGAGATTTGCTTCAGGATTAAACCTCCTCAAAGGGAGAGTGGTTGCCAAAAGTTTCTTATTCCCAAGTTGGCTAAGTTAGAAAGGGGACTTAGTGACCGTAGTAAGAATCATACATACATGTGTGTGTGTGTGTGTGTGTGTGTGTGTGTGTGTGTGTAATTAGAATGAGACAACAGAGTGCGAACATTTACAAAGATATGAAAGTTCAAACTTTCATTACACACCTAACATATCGTTAATATGCCGGGAATCGAACTCGGGACTGATGTGTGAGGCAGGCAGCACACCACTACGCCACTTCCAGGTAAAAGTTGTCTCACATTGTCACATCTTGTAACCAATGTTCCTCCGACTCTGAACTGTGAGTCCGAGAGGATGAGACAACCCTCTGGCACTCGGGCAAGTAGATACTTAATCTATCCCAAACACTTACGACAAGCCAGAATGGAGGGAGAAACCTGTACTGCACACAGAAAAAATCATCTAACACATTACAGGCTTCTCCCTTCATTCTGGCTTGTCGTAAGTGCTTGGGACAGATTAAGCATCTACTTGCCTAAGTGCCAGGGGGTTGTCTCATCCTCTCGGGCTCACAGTTGGGAGTTGGAGAAACATTGCTTACAAGGTTGTGACTATGTGAGATAACTTTTTTCTGGTCGTGGTGTAGTGGTATGCTGCCTGGCTCACACCTGAGAGTCCCGGGTTCGATTCCTGGCATATTGGCAATATGTTAGATGATTTTTCCCGTGTACAGTACAGGTCTCTCCCTTTATCACTACACCCTTTTAATGCCAGCCTTGGCTAACGTGAGAGAAGCACCCACCCACCTCTGTTGTAGCTCCTACTTTTGAGTAATAAACGCTACATCAACATGAATCCGACATTAAGCCATTAGGGAACTACGGTTATTTATTACCTTATGGGCAAAGCTGTCTCCCTCATAATTCCTCCGTTCATCCATTACATCAAGAACTTTATTTCATGAAAGATTAAAATTCCCACATAAATGACAAGGACATCGCCACATAAACATTTCAGTTCAACTAGATTCCCTTTTTAATTCCGAATGTTTCTAAACTTTTTGTGAGGCACTATATATTTTTCGATATTGATTACTAATACATTTATTGAGTATACCTTTTTCATTCAATTTTGGCTTAAAATTCCCCTCTCTTCATGTTAAATGTTGAGAAGTAGTAAGAGATGAATACAAGAAAACGGATCGAGCCACAAAGAAGCAATTTGGAAAGAATGTAGAGCCATAATATTGTCCTTTTTTGCTTCTGGGTTACGTGAATTAAACTGCAAAGGTACGACAATCTGGGTTACAGTAAAAAGAGTATATTGACAATACTCTAAGTTATTGTCAATGAGCTTTGAATTAAAAATACTTGTTTGTTCTGAGGAATAAATTTCTCTGTTCTAATACTGGTATTAATACGCAGCTGGTATAATATGAAAAAATAACAAGAACAAATAACATTAAACTGCGATTAGATGTGTTTATGGTAAATAATGTATTTTGACCATAAACGTAAGTCGTAACTTAAATATTCCACAGATACGCCAAGTGATATCGGTATTACATAAAAGCTTTTTCATACTAAAACAGCACTAACACCACACTAACACCTTCAGCCACACCACCACCACACTAGCACCGTCAGCCATACAACCACCACACTAACACCGTCATCCACACCACCACCACATTAACACCGTCAGCCACACCACAACCGCACTAACACCGTCATCCTCACCACCACCACACTAACACCGTCAGCCACACCACCACCACACTAGCACCGTCAGCCATACAACCACCACACTAACGCCGTCAGCCACACCACCACCACATTAACACCGTCAGCCACACCACAACCACACTAACACCGTCACCCTCACCACCACCACGCTAACACCGTCAGCCACACCAGCACCACACTAACACCATCAGGCACAACAGCACGGCAACACACTCTCAAGACTTACCAGCGGAGAGGCGATGGTCAGGCAACGGTGGGCGAGGCAGTCGGCCGCGCAGGGTCAGGCTGCAAGTGAGGGGGACAGGTTAAATCAACCTTATTTATTGCTCCACCCTTATACTCTGACACTTTTGCACCTGCGTTAACCGTGAAGCCTTGTTGGATCAATATTTTCCTGTTCCATTATTTGCCAAGTGCGAAATATACCGCACAGTCTAAAAAACGGAAGATAACTTGTTTCATATAACAGGTGTGTGTCTGTACATCAGTAGGCTGCACCGTATCGTACTGTACTTGCTGTTCATTCTGGACATGGATGGAATAATAATATGGGTTGATATTAACGAGAATATCTGGCACACAAGCTGATCTTAAGAAAGTACAGTAGTAGTGACTGAGATTTATCTATATGAGTAGATGATGGAGTTCAGATGAGTGACGGACCATTAATATTTAGACATACTTACCGAAGATAATAAAGCAAAAATATAAAACAAGAAATAATAAACGAGAGTTGTGCAGGTGTGAGAAAAGTAAACAAGTCAGGGCACAATGCATTGTAATATACAAGTAATTTCCCCCAGTTAGATAAACTTAACCTGTCATGACTAAGTCTTGCAAGTTAAATATACTGTATTTTTTATTCACACATATTTGTATTATGTTAAACTGACATACAGAAAATAAGGTTAAATGAGACCTAGCAAGACATGAATAGAAAGCACTGTTATTATATCATACTTTGTCAACATTCCCAAAGAAACACACGATGGTCTTCACAAATACAGAGTATGAGATCTTGCCCACCCCTCATCGCAGATATTAGCAAATTCTGTAGAATCGTGTCTCACACTTCACTAAACGCATGTATTTGTGTGGTTTGACCTTTGCCCTATAAAACACCTTAGAAGGCCTGAAACAAATGTGTATGGGGATATTTGCCTAAGGAACTGTTATACCAAGTTTGATGTGAATTACTGAAAAATGGAGGAAATATATGAAATGAAAAAGCAATGGAAGGAAAGAAGAAAGAAGGTTAACAAAAAACACAATAAAAGTGTAAAGAAAACAATAAGGGCTGCATTTTTTGTAATCTCATTTTATAAGTTGTATATTGTTGATGTAATAATCGACCAATATTTCCATATGAACATAGTATTACATAACAACGGCATCGCTTGGAAACGTTTTACTTTTACCGTCAAGCAGCTGCACAGTTACTTATGTATTTTTTAATTAACCTCGCCGAAGTTCAAATACATATTCAGCGTAATGAAAGTACAGAGACAGATTACAATTATTTATAACATATTTCGCTTCATAATTTCGAGAAATGATTCAAAATGAATATTATTATCAAAATTCGTATTATACTCGTAAGTGGTGTTCATTACAGGCAAGTAATAATAAATACGTGGATAATAACTAATAGTTTTCAAAGACGAACTGATGAAGACAGTGCTAGGTTGGGCAGTGGATGTTGAATTGTCTTTCATGAGAGAGGGTAGGCTGTGAATTCTTCCTGTGCTGTTCTTGCTGATGATACCGCATTGTTAAGTGAATCTGAATGTGAGCTGCAAGGCTTAGTGTATGAGTCTGGGACTTTATGTAAGAAACAGAATCTAAAAATGAATGTAAATAAAAGTTATGGCCTTTGAGAGAAGTGAAATAACAGCATGCAGAGTGAGGCTGGATGGTCAGGAAATGGAGAATGTGATGCATACAAGTACGTATGTAGCGTGATGAGTAAGGATGGAGGTTTTGAGAATGAAGTGCTTGAAATGGTACAGCAGGATTGAAAGTTTGCTGATTCACTGAAAACAGTGATAGGGAATAATGAAGTGAACACAGACGTAAACAAGTCCCTCTCTGACAGTATTGTGAATTCTACTGTAATATATTGTAGAAGTGAAACATGGACATGACACAAGTCAAGACAGAGAGGAGTGGTAATAAATTATTTGAGGTAGACATGTGGAATTTCATGGAGGGACAATGAGGAAGTAAACGAGTGTTGTTGTGTTAATGCAGGTGTGATTGAAAGTGTTACGAGAAATACCTTCATTTCTTTAGTCATGTGAAGAGGTTGGAGAATATGAGACTGACAAGAAGTAAGTATTGTATATGTGAGTGTGGTTGAGTCTTGGGATGATATGGAGGGATGAAGAAATACTTGGGAGAGGGAGGTGGGTGAGTTGGAGGGATGGCAGCCAAATGGCAAAGGATAGAGCGACGCTGAGGAGATTTGTTTGTAATTACCCGTTATGGGATTAAGGCATGGCAAAACGTAGATAGCCAGATTGACACTTATATTTTGTTCCTAGATGATGGGACAACAGAATACTACTGAGGGAAATGCCAACTGACCTATCAGTAATTTACCGTAAAATCTATTTATCGTGTTGAAGGTGTGGTATTTTCATAGTTATCTGAATTTAAGGCAGCTCAAGGAGTTCACCAGGTACAACATTTAGGTACAATCTTAGATATCTTCATGTTTTGGACCTCATGCGCTCCTGTGACGATTCAAGTCACAAAAGTGTATATTTACATTCTAAACTACTCACCTTTAGTAATATAAAATTAATGAACCTTATACACATTACATTCGTTTGCATTGGAGACATAGTATTCTCAGTATTTTATTATTTCTTAAAGTACACTTGGTATCGTTTTGACACGCAGCTGAATGAGCTCATGTCTAATTCTCGAGCTGGTCAGACTTTTGAATAACCGTGTATCTAACTTGTCGCTGTTCACCCAGCAGATGACTAGCACCAATGATGTGACAAGGACTGTTGTGAGTCGTTGTCCAAGAGGACTGAAGCAAAGAAAAAATTGTCCACATTAATGGTTACTGAGTGATAGGTGGTGGCACACAGCATCCACTCTCTTGATGTAGTGATACGTTAAGGTAACTCTACACTGCGTGACAGGCCAAATGGTTCCCGTAACACAGGACACCTAGTAATACTTTGGATGGTAACCCAGATGACGCCTGGTGGTGTAGTGGGTCAAGACACTCCAGCCGGACTGTACCTGCTGGTTTTCATCCATTTGGTGGTTGACGTTTATTGCTCATGCAGTACCATTTGGGCAAGCGAGGCTGTTCACCCTCGCTATTCGATTATATGTCCGGACTGAGAACTGAGAAGCCTAGCTCCTGGTGCCTGTACTCCTGTGGGGACATAAAAGTTCTGCGTGATCGTAACAGAGTGGTGGAGAGTGCGTTGTGAAGAGGTTAGGTTGTCGATATGATTTATACTTGGTCTACGATGAGGAACAGTAGGGGAAAAGAATTCCCCCAATATTTTTCATCTCTCCTGCCTCTCAGTTTCCTCTAGTTAAGAAAATATGCAGATGATTTATTCTACGGCAATAGGTTTAAGATGATTTTTTTTTTTTTTTTTGTCGTTTGTTCTTGATACCGCTGAGCCAGTTTTTGCAGTTTAGTGGGTCCTTAGTTCATTGTGTGTGTTCTGAGGTACATGACACCCATCACAACTCATTGATATGTTAGTGTAAGGGCAAATTAATGATGCGCGCGCGCACACACACACACACACACACACACACACACACACACACACACACACACACACACACACACACACACGGCTTGCTGGCTCAGTGGTAACATTCTCGCTTGCCATCTGGTAGACGGGAGTTCGTGCCTAGGTCAGGTTGCGAAAAGTTTCACTGACGAAGTGGGAGGTTACTGTCCCCCTTGAGCAAGGGGACGGGTGTGTGCGTGTGTGAATGTTTAGATTGCACTACATGACCTCTCAGCTCCTTTCCAGGAGGGTAAAAATCTGATGATCACGACCGTCAAATGATCCTGACCGACGCGGTGAATAAAATTACACACACACAATCTCTCTCTCTCTCTCTCTCTCTCTCTTTCTCTCTCTAACCCACCTGTCACTGAAAAGTCCCGTGCTATCTTTATTTTGGTCACCTTCTCCACGCCTATTAGGGTGTGGTCCCCCCTCCTCACTTTGACATCCAGGTTCTTCAGTTACTCAGAGGTGTCGAAGGCTTGAAATCTACCTTCCTTCTTCAGATTGTTTATGTCGGGGAAAACACCACTCTCAGCTGTGTGAAAGTTGCACGATGACCGTCTTAAAGCCTGTATTATAAAGGGCCCACCTATTTTAGGTTAGAACTGGACATATTTTAACGTAAAGTCCTCGCTCGTATATTTATGTCGCAGAAAGCACCAATCATAACCGTCTGGAAGTAACAGAATAAATGTCTTATATAGCCCTTCTACAATTACCCCAGAAGCAGACATACTGTGACATAAATTCCCAGACAGTGTTAGTTTACATTAAAACTGGAAAAATAACCCGTATAATCTGTTTGCGTTGTTGGCATTTGGCTTCTCTTTGTCCCCTGTAGTAAGTCTGGTATTGAAAAATGGCTTGCCCAGAATAGGTCCTATTGTTACGGAGAATTTTTAATTTCCTATGTTTATCTTGGCCTGCATGAGCAGACAATTTACCTCAGATTATGTCCAAGTCTGGCCTTAGTCACAGTAGTTCTGTTGACTGAGAGAGCCAAGAAATACTGTACATCAATGCCCAATGATACATCACAACTAGTATCATCAATATCATCTATACATGCTGTTCCTGCTTCTTCTTCATCATGCATGGCTTCATGAACTGACTTTTAATGAAGCTTCCTTCTCGTTTGTCTGTTTGTGGTGAGTACATTTTTTGCTGTCTTTTGCTTGTCTACTTTGCCAATGTACCTTTTACTACAACTATTTTGGTCCACCCAAAAGGGCTACTCTTCAGGAGGTATCTTGAAAGCCCTGGCACAACGACACTCAGACCTCTCTCGAGCATCAACATATCTGTAGCAATTACAGCAGCAGATGTCAAATAGTACAGCAAAGCTGGCCAACTTCTCCAAGTAGGTGCTTGAAATCCTCTTGGTTGCAGAGTATTTTCTTATCTCCTGAGCTTTTGTTATCAAGCGTTTCACACTGATGACAATGCTCTTGTAGCCAATTATAGGAATCGATGCCTTCTCACATATTTCTACTACTTGGTCATCAGCAGTTTCAGTGTGGGCTTGCATGCTTGATAATGGATCTGTCATTATGTGTTCCAAGTATTCTCAAATGATATCTTTGCATTTAGGTAGCTGAAGCACTGGAAGACTACGAGGTAAACCAAATACGGAGTCTTTGACCTCTGCCCTCGTGCTGCAGGTAGCCATCATTCCAACACAGGGTATAAATGAATGCAGGAAGTTAAAACTAACAACTGACAGGCACAGGTCGTTTGTATAACCAGTAACAAAGCCGTCAGAATCAGTATCGTCACTGTCAGTCCTGCCAGAGTTCGTATTATCGCTAAATTATTACTGCAAACACTTAGTGCAGGCATATGATAAGGTTCCTGGAGGAGTATTGGCCAATTTTCAATAACACGGTTACGTTATGTGAATATGGTGTTTCGGGCATCAAAACATTCATGTTTTCTTTAATTTAAAATTGTCGACCCATCCTATCTGTCTATCTATCTATCTATCTATCTATTGCCAGACGACTTAATCCCTTATACGAGGTGGCCACAAACAAATTGCCTCTACGTCACCCTGTCGCTCGCAATTTCACTGCCGTGCTCCCAATTCACACACCCCTCTTTCATATACCTCTCCAATCCAACCCTCCATCTCATCCTTGGCCTTCCCCTCCGTCTCTCCCCTCCACATCATTCGCATACACTCTCCTCGTCAGTCTCTCACTCTCCATTCTCTCCACATGGACAAACCACCTCAGTGTGTTTCTCCTAACGCTTCCTATCACATCCACAGTCACACCACAAGGCTCCTTCACATCCTTATTTGTCAGTCTGTCTCTCCATGTGACTTCACAGGCTCCTTTCAAATAACTCATTTCCACTGCTCTCACTCTTGACTTCTTTCCCTCCAACAACGTCCAAGCTTCACTTCCATACGCTAGAGTTGGTATCACAATACTGTCATGGAATAACTTCTTCACTTTCATGCTCACTTCCCTTTTTCTTATCATTGCCTTCAAGGAACCAGCAACCTTTCTTCCTTGTTATACCCTTTCAAGCACTTCACCCTCCGATCTTCAATCCTTACTCATCACACTACCCAAGTACTTAAACGGACTCACATTTTCCATTTCTTTACCATCAAACCTCACTGTACATTCCCTAACGTCACCTCTCTCGAAGACCATAACTTTACTCTTCCCTACGTTCACCTTTAGATTGCGTTTCTTACACACTCTTCCAAACTCTTCCACCAAGCCTTTCAGCTCCCCTTCGTCTTCACTCACCAACACAGTATCATCTGTAAACAACAGTACAGGGAGTTTCCAAACAATGCCCTCTCTCATTAGGGTCACTCCAACATCCGGTGCACTACCTTGTATCTCCCTTATAACCTCATCCATGTACAGATTGAACAATATGGAGACATGACACATCCCTGTTTCAACCCAACCTTCAGACAGAAAAACTCACTCGGTTCACTCTCCACACGCACTGCGGCCTTAGCACCCTCATACATACTCTTCACAGCATTCAACAACTTCCCATCTAATCCATATATTCTTACTACTTTCCACAATCCTTCTCTATCCCCTGTCATATGCTTTCTCCAAATCCATGAAGGCCGCATACAACTTCTTTCCCTTCTCTAGAAACTTTTCCACTAAAGATCTAATAATGAATATCTGATCTACACAACCTCTTCCCTTCCTAAAGCCTCCCTGTTCTTCTCCAACTAATTACTCTGTTATTTCCTTAACTCTGTCAATAAGTATCCTACCAAATACTTTTCCTATTACACATAGAAGAGAAATGTCACTATGATTACCACACACTTCTTTTTCCTCTTTTCCTTTGTACAAGGGAATAATTATAACTGATTTCCAATCCTCCAGGACTCTACCTTCCTCCCAGGCAATCTTCACATCTTCCACATCCATTCTATTACTATCTCTCCCCCATGCTTCAGCATTTCACCGCACACTCCATCAAATTCCTGGGGCTTTCCCCATTTTGATCTTCATTGCTTCCACAACTTCCATCCTACTGATTTCTTCCTGTCTTCGCACCTTGCTCCTTCTCCCAGCCATTCCTCAGCCACTTATACTCGCATTACATTCATTCTCTATATTCAACTCTTCATCAAAATGTTCTCTTCATCTGCTCACTTTTTCTCCCTTCTCCACTAGTAATCTACCATTAAATTTTCACTCCCCAACTAACTTCTTTGCCACCCTATCTGACTCTCTTTACCCCTTCCCAGAACATTTTCTTACATTCCCCCAACTTGACACTGAAATTCCTTCCAAATTCCTCATCCACTCTCTTCTTACTCTCTCTTACTAATGTTTTCACCTCTCTCTTCATTTCTACGTATAACCCTGTCTTCCGTCTCTCAACTTCTTCCATGCCCCTATTTCTCATCCATTCAGTATATGCTTTCTTCTTTTATGCCACAGCCTGTCTCACCTCTTCATTCCACCATGCTGTTCCTTGCACCCCATTCTGTCTTCTTTTCACCCCACACACCATTCACCTTTAAATTCCGTTTCTTACACATTCTTCCAAACTCATCCACCAAGCCTTGCAGCTCCCCTTCATCTTCACTTAACAACACAGTATCATCTACAAACAACAGGGCAGGGAGTTTCCAAACACTGCTAAAAGATGCCAAATATGGTGAATCTGAAGGCGGTGTATAAAAGTATCCGAACAGCACACCGCGACACACATAAGCTTAACCAGATTTGATCCACAATACTTGTATCCATGTCAGTGACGTAATGTTTCAGATGCTGCTTAATGAGAACACACGTGCCTTGATGGTGGGAATTATTACTATCACAACTAACATAAGAAACATAACCTGTAAAGGATACTAGTATAGACATTTTGATTTCATTTAGACTCACAATATCAAACTTACAAAGCATTTCCATCACATTATCTTTTTCCATCTTAGTCCTCACTGCAGTAATATTCCAAGACACAATCCTTATGCATGTTTGTGGTCGTGTTAAAAAGAAGTCAGTTTCCACTCATCTATAACCAGTCCATCCCGGTACAGCTTCCTCTCCTTGACGTCGAGCCGGATCACACAACCCTGGTTTTCCGGCTTGTTCCTTTCAGTAGCCTCTGCCATGTGCAACCGTTTCCACTCCTGCCAGACTGCCGGGTGAAGATCCTTTTTTAACATAAATCCAGTCATAAGGTGAGCCATGGTCCTTCAGCTTACATGTTTCGCTTAGTATCTTGTCTCGCTCACCTGTGCTTTCTACGACTACCAGGACAGGGCGCTTCCTTCCATTGTTACCATCGTTTTGGCCCAGACGTCGGCAGGAACATATCTGCGTGTTGACTCCCAGCCCGGACATTACCTTGACGATCTTGGAATCGTCGTCTGTAGCGCCGTCCAGAGCTTCTCCTTCATCCGGCACACCAAGCATCACAAGGCTGTTTTCTCTCTCCTTCCGATCAATGCCCTCCAGGAATTTCTGCTGTTGTAAGAATATGCTTGCCAGTGTATCTGTTCTCTCGTGCATCTTCTTTAGCTTCTTGTTTATATCTCCCACCGATGACGTAATGCCCCTCTTCAGACCCACCAAGTCCTTTGATATCTGTTAAACGTGTCTCTAACCTGGTGTCAGGACTACATATTATAATTACAAATCATAATAGATAGATAGATAAATAGATAGATAGACAGCCCTCTGCGAGCCTGGGAAAAGGAAATGAGTTTGCAAGGTACACTGAGGAAAGCTGACGACAGCGGCCAGTAAGGAGATGATGCAGTTAGTTGTCAGCAAACCACCCGGGAACAAAGCCCTGGTGACCACACACACATATACACACATACTCACACACAGGCTTCTTAAACTTTCCATCCACGAGGAACACACGTGATACGTCTCCTGTTTCACCAGAATTTAGGAAAGAGAGCTCAGAAGGAGACAGGCCTTAGAAGAGACAGGTCACAGGGAGAAGGGCTTGGCAACTCGAGAGAGAGAGAGAGACAGAGAGAGCGAGACAGAGAGATAGCTAGCGGGACGGGACTCTATACTTACACTCTGTGTGAGAGTCTTGTTAATATTTCCAAGACAAATAAAAATAGTCCCATACTATTCTTTACCTCTCCTGTCACTACATGACAAATGGGAAGCTACTCCAAGATATAAAAACCGCTCGTCCACAAGTCTAAAATATATATATATAACTCAACCACAAAGGAACCACACAGTCTTTAATGACACAAAGTCATTTATGACATTTGGTGGCAGCGAACGTATACGAACCTCGTCTACGAATCAACATTGAATTCCTACAAAATATCAAGATTGAAAACAAAAAGAATACCTCTCACAACCAACAACACAAACAGCTCCTGACAGTATTCTCTCCAACCAGCCCCCTCCGTCTCCCCGATCATCATGCTGATGCAGAGATCAAGAGATCACATGACGCCTTGCAAGTAGTTTAACAAAATATTGATACGATCTTGCAACATCTACGACGAACCAGCGAATCTACGGACATCGTCTCCGAATTAAAAGCAAATTTCTACAAAAGCAGGCGAGACTCTACAAGATTAGCTTCAGTTCTACAGTGAATCCCTACAAAATACAGCCTACAATGCAAATAGTCTACAAGTCTACAAAACAACTCTATAATCTTCACGTAACTTCAAGCAGCAACAAGAAGAATATAAAACAAAGCAAGTAAAGAAGAGGAAACACCGAAGCAACAAGCACACAAGCCCCCACCACTCTCTCCCGCTTATGCTGACCCAGAGGTCAAGACACGCAGCAAAACACCAAGTCCATATTCACAACTCGTCTTACTCACCCGTCTTCACTCAAGTTACTCATCGCTACTCATTCACTCACCACAGCTACCAGTGTGGGAAGCCGACGTCACCATGTGCTGAGATGACATCACAACGCGAGTCTGCCATGCCAAGCAACGTGTGACTGACACCAGGCACTTCTCACCCACTACTCATTACTCATTATTCACATAACTCCTACTCATACTCATTTATTTTCACAGTTAAGTTGGAAATTCGACGTTCTATGCTGAGGTTTGCCTGGGACAGCCGTTAACCACCATGGAATTTCCTGAGTAATATCGTCCATCAACACACCACTAGAATTATCAAGAAATCTTCAATCAAACCTGTATTTTTCTTCCGAGATCGACTTTTGTATCGACACACCTCTACGATCTGTATCAAGTGGGTAAAATTATACTTGCTCATTTCTTCTCAGTGCTAAAATTAGCTATATTCAACTTATTTACTCATCTATTTTGCTAGGACATAAATAAACAAGAGGCGTATTTCATAACACCATATCTTAATGACAGGAATATTTTCACCACCACCCACGTTAATACCAGATGACACACAATTTGCCACAACAACAGATTCACAATTACGAGAGCCCCAAGGCAACACACCAGATAACACACAAATTGCCACAACATCAGACTCACAATTAAGAGGCAGCCCACCCCTAGTACAAACCTCACCACACACTAAAGATAAAGAAACAAATACGGGAGTTTCAGATGATGAGTGGGAAACCGCCTCTGACATAGAGAGTGTGGACTTTGCCGCTGCCTTGCACACGTATGCCAATATACTTAACAGGGTTCACCGGTCCGGTCATACATATTCCACCATTCCCTCACACAACGATAAACACGTACAAGTTGAATTAACAGGGCAATCATTAAAAATGGATCAAGAAACAAATACCGCTGATCTAACAACCACACCTCACGTGTTTGTGTATCACGAGGATAAAACTGCCCCAAAATTCTCTGGTACAGACAAAGATCGCATTGATGTCATTTCATTAGTCAGTCAGTGCGAACAAATGTTCATCAAGCGCCACATACTAGATGAACAAGAGAAAATTGCTATTTTTTCATCTTGCATAAGCCAGGAAAGATGTCCAGCAATTAATTTATTGCGCTCAGATAAGCTCCATCGTGCTAGGACATATGATGAATTTAAAACTGAATTTCTGAAGAAATTTTCTGAGGTATGAACTTCTTGCCAGGTATAATTCCAGAATTACATAAAATTGTAGATCTTGTAAGGGAGCACACTACAAACCATGTGCTCAGTGAAATAACTGCTGATGTCTCCACAATCAAGAGAACTTTGTTAGCTACTCTGGAGAATTCTAATTGGATAACAGATGATGGAAAGATGTCCCCAGACCTCGTCGTGAACATCATTGGTTATGTAGCTGCCTTGTGTAAATTACCTGATAGGACCCTTAAGATCGCCAAGACGATCGCGTACACCCCAGGAATGTGCTTGCTTGACTTAATGAACGAGGTAGAGATGCAGTGCAGTAAAGCAGGTGTGGTCGACACACATGCACATTCTGGTAGAATCAGGGTACCTGAGACAGTATCAGCAGTGAAAACATCTACACCGGCCCCAAACAGAGAACAAAATCGATCGCGACCAGAAATGAGGCAGCCCAAACAAACAAAGACGCCTAAACCTCGTTCCCAGACGCCTTCCTACAGGCAGTTTCATAAGTTTTCGCGCAGCCCGAGCAGGTCTCGCGCCATAAACAACACTTCTTATGGGAAATCACCTCGTAGGTCACAGTCAAGGGATAGGTCCATTCTATGTCATTATTGTGCAAAACCAGGACACACAAGGTATGAATGCTTTATCAAGGCAAAAGAGGACAAACAAAAGACACAAGGATTTGGTCCTTACTGTAGGCATCATAGATACCAAGGGCACTGGACTAGTGATTGCAAAACAGTAGAAAAAATTGTGTCTATGTTCAAATCGGGGGAAGACCAAGTCATGACAAAAAACGAACAAACGTAAAGAAGAACAAGGCTAAACTTCACATAGGAGGCATGTTGGGAAATGAGTGTATCTTGATACCAGCTGTATGTGAGGATCAAAACGTTTCCTTTTTTTTAGATACAAGCTCTCCAGTGAACTTAATAACACATGAAGAACTAAATAGAATTCTTAAAAATAAAAAGAAAGTAACTTTTCTGGATGAAGCTGATTTAAATTTATACACAGTAGATGGACAAGAGATTACAGTGAAAGGTATGATAAGATTAAATCTCAGTTTCACAGAAACTACAAGACCATTCTCTGCATTTTTCTATATCGTTGAAAACTTAGCAATTAAAGCTCATATGTTACTGGGCTTAAGATCCATGAGAGCTGAGAACATAACTATACTCCCACAAATTAATGGAATAGACTTTGATAATGAATTCATAGAGGAAATAACTTCAGAGCCCTCACCGATTGGTAGAAGAGAGCCAAAAAGAATTGGTAATATTAAAGGCTTAAACAAACATACACAAACAGATGAGTGTATAGATCCACTCGCACCACCAACCCCATCCTCCAGAATTAGTGACCCAGATAACAGTACTGATTTATCAATTTTTCCAGCCCATCTCACTAATGATTTAGTTATACCACCTAATTCATACATGAAGGTTACCATAAAGAGCAAATTACGGAATAGTACTGTTCTTGTCTTAGAAGAATTATGTAAAGGGATTCTCAGTAGAAAACGCATTATGTCATACGAACGACGAAGGGGAAACTCAGATATTCATAATTAATCACATGAATGGGGAAGTTCAGTTGAAAAAGGGAACTTGCATAGTTAATATTGAAAAATGTCCCGCCCCTGTGAAGGAAATAGTTATAGCTGGAGTAACAAGTGAGATAAAATCTACGGATAGAGAAAGAATAAAAGAGAATTTAATTCACTCAGGTGAATTTGACGAAGAAAATGATTTGTTAACCCTGCTGGAAACACACAGGGACACCGTAGCATTGCCCGGAGAACAATTAGGGTGTACTAACTTGATTAATCACATGATTAATGTGCACCCAGAAACACCACCAATTTTCGTACCAGCTTACCGCATACCACACTCCCAACGTACACTTGCAAATCAGTACGTCGATGAAATGTTAAAACTTGGAATTATTGAGCCTTCAGTTTCCCCGTGGAACGCCCCCCTATTCTTCGTGCCCAAACGAAATGGAGAAATGCATGCGGTAGTAGATTACCGTAAACTAAATAATCACACAATCCCAGACAGATTTCCCATGCCATTGCTAAGCGATGTTCTACAGAATATTGGTCCTGAGAATAATATATTCTCGACCATCGATCTCCTAAACGGCTACTATCAGATTCCGGTATCTCAGGAGTCACGTAAATACACTGCCTTTTCAACAAACAGAGGCCATTATCAATATACAAGAATGCCAATGGGACTGAGGACAGCTCCAGGCACATTCCAGCGTCTTATGAATTACGTATTGTCCGGAATTTTAGGACAAGGAATATTTGTTTATCTTGACGATATTATAATCGCAACGAAGAATATTAAGGATCTTCTCAGGAAATTAGACTTACTCCTACAAAAGCTTAGTGATGCTGGATTAAAAATTAAACTTTCTAAATGCAAATTTTGCTTTAAGGAAATAAATTTCTTAGGCCACAAATTAAGTTCTGATGGTATTCACACTACTGATGACAAAATACAGGCAGTGAGAGATTTTCCTGAACCCACTACGACTGACGAAGTTAGACAATTTTTAGGTCTGGCTGGGTACTATAGGTCATTCGTACCACAGTTCTCTCATATAGCCTTCCCTCTGTTCCAACTACTCAAAAAAGATGCTGTATTCCAATGGGAAGAACAAAAAAGGGCATTTAACAATCTAAAAATTAAACTAACAAATGCACCTTGTTTAGCAAATCCGGATTACACAAAATCATTTCTTATTTGTACAGACGCATCAGTTAAAGGATTAGGGGCTGTACTGATGCAGGAAGATAAAAGAGGAAAGAATCAACCGATTGCATTTGCCAGCAGACAAACAAGAGGTGCGGAGAAAAATTATTGCACTACAGACTTAGAGGCACTTGCAGTGGTTTTTGCATTACAAAAGTTTCGAGATTTGGTATATGGTTACGAAATCCACTTATTCACCGACCATAAACCACTGGTGGGTATGATTAAAGAAAAACTCCTTTCTGGGAGGAGAGCAAGATGGAAAAGTACAGTTGAAAACTACAATGTACAAATTCATTATATACAAGGTAAAATGAACATAGTAGCTGACGCATTATCTAGGAACCCAAACACAATTCAGGTCGCGGCGTTAGATCTCAAAGGAAATATCCCAAACCACGAGGATATCGCAAAGGCACAAAGACTTGACCCAGTATGGTCTAAAGTAATATACAAGTTAGAAAGTGGAGATGACATACAATTACCCAAACTGCATGTCCCACTTGAACAATTCACAATGGTCAATAATACATTATACAAAATTAACTCTAAACAACCAAAACGCCAAAGAAATACTAACCAGTTGGTAGTACCTAATGACATGATACCCCAAGTATTACGATTGATACACGACAGCCCACATGCAGGACATCCTGGAAAGGATAAGACATTCAACCAAGCCCAGCTATTATATTACTGGCCTTCATTACGAAAAAATATCAACAATCATATAGACAGATGCGAATCATGTGCGAAACACAAAGGATACCCAATCACACCTGCACCGATGGGTAATTACCCAGTACCACATCAACCATGGGACGTTGTCGCTGTTGATTTACTCGAGATGCCATTATCATACAATAATAACCTATACTTATTCGTAGCAACGGATCATTTTTCCCGTTATGTCATTTTAGCTCCAATTAAAGATAAGACAGCAGAGACAGTAGCAAAGGCAATAACAGATAATGTAATATGTCGCTTTACTACCCCAAAGGTATTAATAAGTGATAATGGAGGAGAATTTAATTCTGAGATCTTACAAGAAATATGTAAACAATACAACATCAAAAAGGTTAACGTTTTGGCCTATCACCCAGCATCGAATGGGTTGGTAGAGAGACAAAATAAAAAGGTATTAGATGTGCTACGACACATTCTCAGTGAAAATTATGCAAGCTGGGATGATTGGATTCCCAGAGTAGAGGCCTCAATTAATGGGTCTATAAATAAATCCATCGGTGACACACCACATTTCATTATATATGGCACAGATAAAAAATTACCATATGAGCTCCTAGAAGGTGACAGCATGCCTATATACAATTACGATGATTACTCTAAACTCCGTTTACGTGAATTCCAGGACATTTACAAAAGAGTCAAAAAACAAGTAACGATGTCCAAGGAAGAAATGACGGAGGCATTTAACAAGAAGGCAAAAGATTCACCTATCAGCTTAGGAGACATTGTTTACGGAGTCATTCATACGAGAGAATAAATTATCCCCAAAATTTGAGGGCCCATACAGAGTAATTAACATAAAAGCAAACAAAGATTTAATTAAGTCACTTTCAAGTGGCGAGGAGAAACAAGTTCATATTGACCATTTAAAACGAGTTTCAAGGGAATTATCACATAATTATTCAGCCTCGGATACAACCGAACAGGTGAATGTACCTCAAGAAACCAAGCAAGATCACAACAATGATTACAAAAAGAAATTAAGGTCATATACCAAACAATCGATCATAGGTGCAACTATTCCAATAAAATCTACAGTACATCATTTACGAGAATTAAATATCGATTTCAACTCCTTCTATAAATGAAATAACAATCAACCGTAACGCACATCATCACTATCATCGACCACAGCATTATAGGAAATTAATAGATTTTTTTTTTTCGGTAGGTTACGATGAAGGGACTTATGCTATGGATTCTCCTCTACATAGTAAGAGGATATGCGCACCTAGACCCCAAACATATAGTACGACAAGGATGCCTCATAGCTCCAACGGCCACGACTACAATCGTTAAGGACGTCATGAGTACTGAAATAAGTCTAGATTACTTGTATGACTTACCTACTTATCTAGAAAGACTTGTGACGCCGATGCGGACTCTGGACTTCATGATAGGAAATTATGTTTCACAATCACATAACACCAAGGAAGTGAATGAAATGGTGAAGTTAGCGAAATGGAAACTAGAACAGGCGAAGTCAACAATGGTCGTCATGATCCAAGATCTCCCATCTTATGGAACGGAGGTACTGAGCGACAGGAACAACATCACACGTACTCGCCAAAAGCGCGGTTTGTTCGACCTGGGCGGCGCAGTTCTTGGGAACATCTTTGGATTGGCTACAGCGGATGACCTTAAAGAAATAAACAACAAATTTAATAAGATAGCTCAGGTACTAACATACCAAGATAAATTCATCACAGGACAGAACTCAGCAATGAAGACAATTGTGAAAAATCTGAAACAAGCAGAAAACGTAGCTCTCGAGAGTGTAGATAAAATAAATGAATTAGAGGGAAACGTTACTCTTTTCCAGCACTTCTCCATCATCACAGAACATATTGACACGATTCTACTACAATTAGAGAACACTAGAGATCGCTTCAGGGCACTTATGCAAGGAATTTCGAATGCTGGTGATGGCAAGATCACAAATGACTTACTCCCAGTACATGAGCTATGGCAGATAGTTAGTCAAGGCATACATAAACATAAATTGAAGCCGTTGTTCCGCAGTAGGGAATTTATGCAATATTACCCGTATTTAGAAGCAACACTAACACCAACATCAGTGGTAGTTCATGTACCATTCATCACTGAAGACCTCTTTACAGTATACCAAATGCACCCATTCCCCTATAAAAATAACAACACTTTGGTCATCGTCAACATCAACACAGACACCGAACTCATCATGGTCTCCAAGAGACGGGACACTGTCACTTTCGCAAGTGAGTCAACGATTGAACGAAAGTGCTGCACATCCTTACATGCTGTTCATCTTTGTCCTGCGTACATTTTCACGTTTCAGCCTACTGATACAGTCCCTTGTGAAATGGCTATCATCAGAAATGACAATATTCATCATCATTGCAACTTCACTTTTGCTCCAGATAAACTTGTACACCATCAACGCATTGGACACTCACAGTTTTTTTATTTCCCTCATAACACATCAGTTTACATAGTCTGTCCAGATATACCACCATCTCATACATCAGCATCAGGATTATACATAGCACCAGACTACTGTGCGGTATTTACACCAGCCATGTCTACTTTATCCACCATCAATCACTATGCCATTCTCAATCATACACACAAACATTTCCACCCACTGCCTGATATGAACTTAAACATGAGCACAAGTATTAAGCTGACTTCACCTAAGTTTGAAACTATGCAGCTGATCAATGAAACAATGAAGCCCTGGGAAGATTTGAGTTTGAGTATGTTCAACCCATATTATGTGTATAGCCCAGCACCTACTGTCTTTATAATCGTCTGCATTGTAGTTGCAGTACTGCTGTTCGCAATGCACAGAATGCATGCAAGAATTGCTAATTTGGAGTCATTATTTAGTGGGGGTGAGTTAACATCACAGTTAACCACCCTGAATGAAGTGTATATATATATATATATATATATATATATATATATATATATATATATATATATATATATATATAGTTAACATCACAGTTAACCACCCTGAATGAAGTGTATATATATATATATATATATATATATATATATATATATATATATATATATATATATATATATATATATAAACCATTATCTTTAAATGAAATATTAATAACTCTTACCATAATCTTCATTGTAAACTATTTTTTATTCTTGCATGTATGCATTTCACTATAATAACCCAAGTACATACTGTATTACAGTCAAATAATTTACTTTAATGCATTTATTGAAATATGTATACAACTTGTTTAAAATGTAATATTACTGAATAATCACTATTTACTATGAATAATATAAGTATACAATATTCATACAATTATGTTACTTTTACAATATTTTGTATTTCACTTAATTAGCTTATAAGTTCATTATAATGTGTATATAGTATGTATTAATATGTTAGGACTATTAACTGTCGATGGTACGCCATTTTCGCGCGGCCGAGCAGATGTCAGGACTACATAATTATTATAATTACAAATCATAATAGATAGATAGATAAATAGATAGATAGACAGCCCTCTGCGAGCCTGGGAAAAGGAAATGAGTTTGCAAGTTACACTGAGGAAAGCTGACGACAGCGGCCAGTAAGGAGATGATGCAGTTAGTTGTCAGCAAACCACCCGGGAACAAGGCCCTGGTGACCACACACACATATACACACATACTCACACACAGGCTTCTTAAACTTTCCATCCACGAGGAGCACACGTGATACGTCTCCTGTTTCACCAGAATTTAGGAAAGAGAGCTCAGAAGGAGACAGGCCTTAGAAGAGACAGGTCACAGGGAGAAGAGCTTGGCAACTCGAGAGAGAGAGAGACAGACAGAGAGAGCGAGACAGAGAGATAGCTAGCGGGACGGGACTCTATACTTACGCTCTGTGTGAGAGACTTGTTAATATTTCCAAGACAAATAAAAATAGTCCCATACTATTCTTTACCTCTCCTGTCACTACATGACAAATGGGAAGCTACTCCAAGATATAAAAACCGCTCGTCCACAAGTCTCAAATATATATATATATAACTCAACCACAAAGGAACCACACAGTCTTTAATGACACAAAGTCATTTATGACACTGGCACTGGACCCAACATCTTCATCTGAAGGAGATAAGATGGCATTGATGAGCTTATCTTTATACTCTTCAGTTGAGTACGCTGTAACTTAGGCAAATCAACTAAAAATTGCACTGGCATAGTTGAGCAGGGCACTGGGCTCTAGGCAGTCACCTAACCTGTAGCACCGCCATCACTATAGAAACGGCGTCGTGGTTCTCGTGGCAACGGTTCTAATATCACACCCTTACTGCGCATGCGCAGAAAATGGCAGCATATTTGAGGGAGGTTTATACCTAGGACATTCAATTTACCCCCACATAAAAAGACTAAGTCCATCTGTAACTTCTACTTCAATATAACCACTCCATGCAGGGCACCTTCACGCACCACATTTATGAACAGAGGCAGTTAGGAGTCACTGGTGGGCGTAGATATAGTTCGAAACACGGGAGCAACAGCTGGCCAGATGTCAACAAAGCAGCGCCCCCACACACACATAAAGATAGATTGACCCTTGCTCTGACAAGTCTGCTTTGTAATGTTTAAGACAGTTCTTGTATGGAAAGAATTGCAAAGAATTTCAAGTATCTTTTTTTTTTAAATTAAGGAATTTCATATTAAATATTTAATATTTTTAGACGTTTTTATTTAATTTAGAATATACAGCATTTCGTGTACTAAAGATGTCACACAAAACATCCATTAGATTTTTAACACTTTCAGTAGGGTGACATTTTAGTCAATTTTATTCCTGTTATCACTAGAACATTTAATTCACCTTCGTGGAGAAGTGCCGAAGATAAAGTGATAAATGAAGGTCGTATGTAACACACCTCAATTCCTAAAGCTTGTAAGGTGAATAAATCGTCTGCTGCAAGGATGAAATATAAATTGGATAAATTCGTTGATATCCTTCCTATTTTGTCTTCGTCATTTCTAGATGGTTACCTTCTGCATAGAAGAATTTTAGAATGTATCCAATCCAATTCTGGATCATACTCCTCTCTCAATAAAACTTCTCTAATAGGAAAAATGGAATAAAAGTGACGCTTGAGCTGAAGAAATTGATTTTTTTTTTTCTTATAAACCGATCTCGGAAAACCAGTAACTTAGTCTGCAAAATGTCTAGTGCACAACCTGGTCAGTAACTTGCAATATAAACCCCAAACGCCGGTGGATAACTGATTCGACTCTGCCACTCCAACAGCCTCACATCCTTCATCACGGACACATTACCGGAGGTGTGAGTAGATGAGCTCGAAGCAGAACACGTGAAAACTAATTGCCAGGCCAGCCACGTAAACCACCAGTGTTCCCTGCAATGTGAGAGAATATACTTTTATGAAACTGCATCATATTTAGTACAAGTAATACCGCTTCACTTAATATATATGAATAAATAAAGAGAGAGATAGAGAGATAGAGAGAGAGAGAGAGAGAGAGAGAGAGAAAGAGAGAGAGAGAGAGAGAGAGAGAGAGAGAGAGAGAGACATGTGGATGGATTGATGGATGGAACAATAGATAAAGAGATGGATGGAGTGGAAAGTATGGCTCACGAAAGCACAGTGAGGAAGTTACCCATATATTGGATAGGCTGAGTGAGGATCTGACGGCCATGGTTGTGGGTGGGTTGAGGCAGGTGGTCATGTTGGGGATGTAGCTGTTGATCCAGTGGCCATAGATACCTGCTTCTCTCACTGTTATGATCCTGGAAACACGTGATTAGGAATATGTTACTATAAACCTTTCAAATTAACTTGGCCCAGATTTTCGTCCTCTTGTAGCTTTGGTCACGCAACTACTTCCTTCATGACCAGCACAATTCTAGTGATAAGCCCCATTTACAATTCCGAATTCAAAACGCAGAGATGGCAATTTTAGTCCAAGTTAAGGTAAAAACAGAATAGCAAACTGATAACCTGTTCATCCAGATAAACTTTTAAAATATTAATCCTGATAAAGCCAAATGATCTTAATCACCTCAGGAGTACTTACAAGATCAAGCAGATAAAACTGATGTATAATAGCTGACCTACGGCTGACAGCGTTGATGAGCGGACTGTCTTTGGGCCCAGCTATGGCAAGCATAGACTTTAGGAACTTCTCACGTGCTAGATAGAAGTCACACTTTCCTGTTGACACCAAGAATATAGTTAAATACAGACAAAATTAGTGGTATGAATACACTGTATGACCTTTCCTGTATATCTGTCAGCAGTCTTACTATATATGAAGTAATATTATCGTAAAACACCGGATGATAGAAAATGTAATCATGGTCGGAAAAATTCAAGCTTGACAGACGCTGACACTACCAAATATTGTCTCGGAATAATGCTGATTACAGTTCCTTTATTATGGGGTCCATTTTCATAATCATAAATAACAAAGGATCACAAGTATATTTCCAGGTCAAGGTTAACCAGAAAAATGTCTTACATCTCCCAAAATATAATTAAAAACAAAATATGCAGATAATTTATTCTACGGCAATAGGTTTAGGATGATTTTTTTTTTTTTTTGTCGTTTGTTCTTGATACCGCTGAGCCAGTTTTTCCAGTTTAGTGGGTCCTTAGTTCATTGTGTGCGTGTTCTGAGGTACATGACACATCACCACTCATTGATATGTAAGTGTAAGGGCATATTAATGATGCGGGCGCACACACACACACACACACACACACACACACACACACACACACACACACACACACACCGCTTGCTGGCTCAGTGGTAACATTCTCGGCTGCCATCTTGTAGACGGGAGTTCGCGCCTAGGTCAGGTTGCGAAAAGTTTCACTGACGAAGTGGGAGGTTACTGTCCCCCTTGAGCAAGGGGACGGGTGTGTGCGTGTGTGAAGGTCACAGCCTTGCCCTTAGAATGGACTACATGAGCTCTCAGCTCCTTTCCAGGAAGATAAAAAGCTGACGATCACGACCGTCAAATGACCCTGACCGACGCGGTGAATAAAATTACACACACACAATCTATCTCTCTCTCTCTCTCTCTCTTTCTCTCTTTCTCTCTCTCTCTCTCTCTCTCTCTCTCTCTCTCTCACTCCCTAACCCACCTGTCACTGAAAAGTCCCGTGCTATCATTAGTTTGGTCACCTTCTCCACGAGTATTAGGGTGTGGTCCCCCCTCCTCACTTTGACATCCAGGTTCCTCGTGAACTCAGAGGTGTCGAAGGTTTGAAATCTACCTTCCTTCTTCAGATTGTTTATGTCGCGGAAAACACCACTCTCAGCCGTCTGAAAGTTGGACGATGACTGTCTTAAAGCCTGTATTATAAAGGACCCACCTATTAAGGGTTAGAACTGGACATATTTTAACTAAAGTCATCGCTCGTATATTTATACGTAAAGTCATCGCTCGTATATTTATGTTGTGGAAAGCACCAATCTTAACCGTCTGGAAGTAACAGAATAAATGTCTTATATAGCCCTTCTACAATTACCCCAGAAGCAGACATACTGTGACATAAATTCCCAGACAGTGTTAGTTTACATTAAAACTGAAAGAATAACCCGTATAATCTGTTTGCGTTGTTGGCATTTGGCTTCTCTTTGTCCCCTGCAGTAAGTCTGGTATTGAAAAATGGCTTGCCCAGAATATGTCCTATTGTTACGGAGAATTTTTAATTTCCTATGTTTATCTTGGCCTGCATGAGCAGACAAATTACCTCAGAATATGTCCGAGTCTGTCCTTAGTCACAGTAGGTCTGTTGACTGAGAGAGCCAAGAAATACTGTACATCAATGCTCAATGACGTTATGCTAATATACTAACCTTTATGAGGTAAATACTAACCTGAATAGTGTAAGCCTGCCTAGCTCCCTTCTGCGCTAAAAATGTAATAGGATTATCAACCACGTCCCTGAGAGACTGTATGGGCATTGGGATGTATCTGACGGCCAGGAGGGACACCAGGTTGCCTGCATAGCTACGTGTCAGCACCACAGTTGTCAACATCCACACACCCAACACCACACGCTCCCACACCCACCATGTCCTGACAGGACTGACATCTGAAATAAGCACATGAATTTATTCCAAATTAAGGTATTACTGAGTTATTACTTCACTCTGGTAGTTCTCTCATGTGGTATCGTGTTTTCTTACTGTGTTTTTAATCATACTTAATAGGATTATTTTTGCCCCCAAATGAATCAAGATATTTCTTTGCTCTCATGTACCCTTCCTACGTGGCCTTCAGCGACAACTTTGATTAGAGTGCTGGGATTGGTCATGAATGGTAAATAAAGAACATAATAAAAAATGGTAATAATTGTATGTATACTCATTGTGATGTAGTTCAACCGTTAACAATCGGCATCAGACACACCAACGTGATATGCCATTATTATGTAAGCAAATAATATCTCGGCTTCGGAAGTGCTATTGGAAATTTTTTGTTTTGGCTGTTTTTCTACAAATTTTGTCACCAGTCTTGTCCCACTACAATGCTGAGTAGTTACAGTAACTCAAGGCTGGCCTGCAACTCATTCAGGTACTTTGCAGCACAACGAGCAATTTCTTTGTAATTTTGATCTCAGGACTCCATACAGTCTGAATAACAGCTCGCAATATAACCTATGAAACCATCCTGAGAGTGTTTTCAAGAGGGATTTCTCTCGTTCTCAGTAATATCATTTGCTAGTAGAAATAGTTTTTTTTTTTAATAATAATTTACTACTGCATACATGTGTGTAAATTATTATGGGTATTCATGATAACTATTCTAATCCCTGCCACCACGTGATATAAAAAAAAAAATACTGGGAATTAGATGTAATTAAGACGCGGAAGTGGAGCACCCTGATGGAATAGTGCAAGTAATGAGATATTGTTGTTAAGACTTTGTTGTAAAGGACCGAGCCAATGCATCTAGATGCCTTGATCAATAGTCCAATATAACTGTACGACCACACAAGGTGGTAGGATGGCAATACTACCCTAAAAGTGACGACTTCCACCATAACATACAGAACAAGCTGGAGGTCTTACCTTGTTGTAACAGCACTCGAACGCTGGTGAATGCCTTCGCCATTAGCCCTGTACAATGACAAGCCTGGGTTTGTAGACAGGAGGAAAATATTGTCATTACTGCAAGGACCCCCAGCAATGCTGCAAGAAGCGCTGCCCAAACACTAGGATCCAGGGGCAGTAGGAAGCTCCAGGGGCTCACCTCGGGCTTCCCACGACCCACGATCATCCTGCTGTACATGATGTCAACGGGAAAGGTGAGGTCGACTACTTTGGCTCTCGCAGAAGTGATGCCAAAGAGGCCAATGGAGATGTCAGCTTCCTAAAATGAAGAGTAAATTAGTATCTGAAGCGGAATACTGTTAGGAACCTCAAAATCACTCATATCATCCTATCTACATTTTTAAATCAGTCTCTGATGACATTTTGTCCATTTTGTGCCTGGTTGATTTATCTATCTATCTATCCTACTTTCAGCCTGTGTATGCATCTGCAATACCATCTCAGTCCAACTGATCTTCAATGAACAGATTAAATGAAATAATATAAAGTAAATAAAATTATTTAATCAACATCCAATACATAATGATACAAGGCCTTAAATGGACCTACTTCTCGCATTGACATTCCGATCATACCGGTCCAGGACCCGTCAGGCTGTTCCACTCCCCACGCTCTGTCAGCGGGAGTCACATAGTCGTATCTGCAAAGTTAGTGACACGAAATGAATCTAACACTATTCCCAAGGAAAGGGAGGTAGCCGAGACAGAACGACACACTCCCAATTTACTCATCCACTCAGACACATTCATTCGGATTTTAGCCATAAAGGGGAGTAGGGACAGATCCTTACCGCACCACACTGCACGAGGGTCAACTGCACGGTGAAATCAGTGACATGCACAGGAAGGCCTGACAGCAGAGCTGGTTTACCCCAGCCACATCATAATGGACCCATCCCCTTACCCACACCTGTCCTGATCAGCTGATCAGACCAAATGCTCGAGAATATCCCCTCAGGGCTGCGTCACCATATATTCATTCACAATTTCTCTCCATTCATTTCTATCATACACAGCCACTCTTCCTTGCTCAATAGATATCCATCTCGCATCCAACACTCTCTTCACATTGTCCATCCATCCTATTTGTGTCTTCCTCTCAGCCTTAACCTCTCACATCAGATCTACTGTATAGTAGTTATCTTTTTCACCAATCGATCATTATCCATTCTCTCCATATGCCCAAACCATCGCAACACCCTCTTCTCAACTCGATCAGCCATCTCCCGAACAACTCCAGTTCTCCTCCACACTTCATAATTTTTCACTCGATCCATACGTGTCACTCCACACATACTCCTCAGACACCTCATCTCCATTATATTCAAACTTTTCCTCTCTGCTACACCCATATTCCATGTTTCAGCCCCATATAACGCAGTCGGTACCACGACACCCTCATCAAGCCTTCTTATTACATCCATTCTAAACAAACGACATTTAAACATTTTTTTCATTCCTCCCAACACCTTTCCTACTTCATTCACTCTACAGTAAACTTCATTTCTGCATCTATTCTTCTATCCACAGCAATATGTGACCCTAAATTCTTAAAACACTCTACCTCCTCAAGCAACTCACCATTCAAAACTATATTTATCCCCCTACCATCTATCGACCTCATACACTTCATTACTTTACTCTTATGGTGACATGTAGAGAGGTGTATGGTATGTAGGAGGACTACTGGGCCTTGAGAGCAGGCTGTGAAGCCTATGCCCAGAGCCAGACACAAAAAAAAAAAAAAAGAAAAAAAAAATTCTTATTTACTTTCAATTTCCTCCTTTCACACACCCTTCCAAACTCCTCTACGAACTGTCTCAATCTCTCCACTGAATTAGCCACCAGTGCAGTATTATCTGCAAATGGCAGCTGCTTCAGATTCCACTCTCTGCCATCAACATTCACCAGATTCAGACCGCCCTTACAACACCATCCATATAAATATTAAACAACAAAGGCTACATCACACATCCCTGCCGCAGCCTTAGCCTCACGGGAAACCAATCACTCACAGTATTTCCCACTCTTACACACGCTCTATTATTTATATAAAAACTTTTCACTTATTTTAGTAACCTATCATCATGTCCATACAATCTTAAAACAGTCCTCAAAGCCTCCCTATCAGTTCTATCATATGCTTTCTCAAAATCCATGAACGCCCAAGACACATCCTTACATTTTGCTAAATACTTTTCACGCACCTGTTTCACAGCAAACACCTGATCCACGCATCCCCTACTCTCCTAAAGCCAAACTGCTCATCACCAATCATTCCCTCTGTACTCACTCTACCTCTTAATTAACACTCTAACATACACCTTACCTGGAACACTCAACAGACTTATACTCCTAAAGCTAGTACATTCATACTTATCAATCTCTCCAACATACACCTTACCTACAACACTCAACAGACTTATACCCCTAAAGCTAGTACGTTCATACTTATCTAACACTCATAACATACACCTTACCTACAACACTCAACAGACTTATACCCCTAAAGCTAGTACATTCATATTTATCACCCTTACCTTTATACAGTGGGACCACACAAGCATTTGCCAAGTCAATTGGCACCATACCTTGCACAGAGCACACATTCAACAATCTCACTAACAAGTCAGGAGTAGTCGCTCCACCACCTTTCAGGCAATCCACAGCACACCCATCCATACCTACACCTTTCCCCTTTTTCATACATACATGCATATATATATAGATAGATAGATAGATAGATAGATAGATATAGATATAGATAGATAGATAGATAGATAAACATGAGCCTCTGTGGTACAGTGGTAAAGTATGCGTTTTCGCCCACTGAAGAACGAAGGTTCGCGCCCCGCCAGGGTAAAAAACTTTGAAAGTGTTCTTCTGACCACGTAACGTAAAGGCAGACACAAGGGGTGCTGTGGTTGAACCAGTGATGCCTACTCTAAAGTATGCTTGCACCCAGTTGGCTTGCGCGGGCCGATTACACTTGGTTCACAGACTACACACACATCCAAAGCCATTCCAACACAACAATTACACTTACAAGCACTTCTCACCCTACATACAATCTCTATTAGACAGCCCAAGCCACTTGGTAGAGATACATTGGCTGTATCGTCCCGACTTCGGTAGCGATAGGCCAGTCCTGCAGTGTATATCTATCTATCTATCTACCTATATATATTTTACACGAGTATAATAGGGATACAAATTGATAATAATAATGACAGTGTAGAAGCGTGTGTGTGTGTGTGTGTGTGTGTGTGTGTGTGTGTGTGTGTGTGTGTGTGTGTGTGTGTGTGTGTGTGTGTGTGCGTGTGTGCGTGCGTGTGTGTGTGTGTGTGTGTGTGTGTGTGTGTGTGTGTGTGTGCCCACACATTAATGTTAGACAGTAAGGACACTGCCTGGCAATTTATGGCTTTAAGTGTAACACTAATATTCTTGCACAATAGCCTCTTAGGCGATAAGTAGAGGAGCTCACCATTCACACATATAATAAGGTCATAGGAGGAGTGAACACCAAGAAGGTCATGGAATGTGGTAAATGTGTGCCCAGATACCTGTGTGACACAAATATTGACATACTGAAACCTTTGAATTAAATATACACTTTCTTTTTTATTTATATTTGTAAACGAGTTTCAGATACACCTGTGAAATAAGCATTCCCATGACAACCAAACTGAAAATGTGATGCCACACCTTTGGCAAGTGTTTCTTCTTACATACTTCCTCCATCCAGTTTGATCCTTTGTCAGATTCATGGTTTTTTTCAGCTTCCTTACATCGTTTTCTTGCATGGACACCCGTGCCGTCTAAATTTTTCGAAACACTGAAACAAATATTTATCTACATGCCAGAATCTTGATGCCGAACATGCTACAAACATGTCCGTTGCAACGTTCCATGACAAATTTCGTGGCAACAGCTTCACCATGTTCGAAGCTGACATGCAGTCCACACAGAGATGTCTGTTGCAGTGCTTCCATTATATTGGTGGGAAAAATATTGTTGCTTGCTGCGGCTGCCTTAATGGTTATTTGTCGACAGGAAGCAAAATATTGTCTTAAGTTCACATCCATGTTTGAAGCACCATTGTCATGGACGCGTTCATAACGTCATTTAGAAGCATGTTGGTATCCTTGGCGTGGACATTTCCTGCATGGGCATGAATGTAGCTGGCTAGGAAGTTAAGGGAATACCACAGATAGTGAATGGGGATTGCCTCTACATCGTGAAGTGGGCCAGGGACCAGGTGTTATGGTCAATAGAACAATATTAGGCACATCGTGTGTTCTGAGATCTGACAGACTCAGAATACAAACACGAGATTAAGAAACTAGACACATGGAACGACATCAGTGACACTGCGAGTGGATCGTGCCTCTGTCATGAAGATTGATATTTTGATCGGACAGTTCCGGTGAAAGAGTAAATGAACAGAAAATCATGGCAGGATGCAGACGATGTATATGGCGTTCATTACTTGGTTCAAAAGGCAGAGCTTCCTGCTGCACAAAAATAAACCACACACTACATTACAGTAGATACTGAACTTCCGTTAAGAAAAATCCAGAATAACCCACCCTCACTTACCTGTGCTGCACAAGTCCAGTATCATCATGTATTCTATCACTGATTACACTGTGTCTGTGGCCACTCCTACCACTTCATGATGGGCATACTTAATATTCCCCCAGACGTTTTTCTTCCTGTCCACAAATCACCATTCAGGCAGCCACAGCAAGCAATAGAATTTTTCCCGCCAATATAATGGAAGCGCTGCTACAGACATGTGTCTATGTGGACTGCATGTCAGCGTCGAACATGCTGAAGCTGTTGCCACGAAATTTGTCATGGAACATTACCAAGGACATGTTTACAGCATGTTCGGCATCAAGATTCTGGCATGTAGATAAATATTTGTTTCAGTGTTTCGAACAAAATAGACGGCACGGGTGTCCAAGCAAGAAAACGATGTAAGGAAGCTGAAAAAACAAAGGAACTGACAAAGGATCAAACTGGATGGAGGAAGTATGTAAGAATAAACACTTGCCAAAGGTGTGGCATCACATTTTCAGTTTGGTTGTCATGGGAATGCTTATTTCACAGGTGTATCTGAAACTCGTTTAAAAATATAGATTAAAAAATATTAGTGTATTTTTAATTATAAGGTTTCAATATGTCAATATTTGTGTTTTTCATTACAGTGCCTATGTTTTTTGATAGTTCTACTTTTCTTGGTTTCTGTTAAATAGTTTCTGAATGCTATTTCACATCAACTCTTTGGTGAGAATTACGTTCGGAATGACAATGATGATGATTTTTTTTTTTTTTTACCTGATTCCATGTCAACATTTAAATAAAAGAACACACATACGAATGCAAAATGAAAGACACATTACATTTATTTGTTGAAGTTGAAGGCTTCTGAAACGCTTCGATTTGCTGACATGCTGGTGTTTTCATGTACAATCATCTATAATATTTACGTATTTCAATAGGCAAGAGACAATGGATTCATGCTTTTACTTAAACACACACAGACACACACACACACACACACACACACACACACACACACACACACACACACACACACTCTTACGCTCACATCCACACTCACGCTCAGGCTTACGCCCACACTCACGTTCATACTCATACTCAAACTCACAGCACAGTCGCAGTCACAGTCACACTCACTCACACTCGCTCACACACACTTGATTGCATTGCAGATCCCCTACGTGAAGTTCATAGCCTCTGAAACAGTTTCGAGCAGTGTGACGTCGGGGTTCAAGTTGATGACCCGTTTCCCCCCAGGCGCGTCAGGGTCGTCGACCACCTTTGTTCTGAACACCGACGTTGGAACATGAGCCACCAGCAGACGAGGACCCGTTGCCAATCTGAGGGAGAAAACTTAGATTTATGGCTTGACTGCGCAATGGACATTAAGGAAAAGGATCAGTATTTGTCATATCCAAACAAATATTGCCAAGTCCTAATCTACCTTTAAAATCCTTTCGCCAGTTTAATAAATATATCTCAGTTTTATGCCTGTCGGTTACAAGAGTTATTAAAGAAGTCACTTTTTAATATCCTATTACTTCCCTTAGAACCACTCACCAGTTTCTCACATATACAGTATAGTCTGAACTACTAACCTGTGACTGCATAAAAAAATTTCTTCATAATTGGATTGATATTATTATTATACACAAGAGTGTGTGGGGCGAAAAGAAGACAAAAGGGGGTGCAGGGAACAGCATGGTAGAATGAAGTGATGAGAGAGGCTGTGGCACAAAAGAAGAAAGCATATAGTGAGTGGATGAGAAACAGCGGCGTGGAAGAAGTTGAGAGACAGAAGAGAGAGTTATATGTAGAGAAGAAGACAGTGAAAAGATTAACAAGAGAGAGAAAGAAGAGAGTGGATGAGGAATATGGAAGGAACTTCAGTGAAAAATAGAGGGAATGAGGTAAAGAGAGTTAAACAGGGTACCAAAGAAGTTAGTTAGGGAGTGAAAGATAAAAATGGTAGATTACTAGAGGAGAAGGGAGAAAAAGTGAGCAAATGGAGAGGACACTTTAAGGAACTGTTGAACATAGAGACTAAAAGTAATGCAAATATAAGTGGCTGGGGAATGGCTGAAACAAGGTGGGATGTGAGAAGACAGGAAGAAATTAATAGGGTGGAAGTTGTGGAAGCAATGAAGAAAGTTAAAATGGGGAAAGCCCCAGGAATTGATGAAGTGTGTGATGAAATGCTGAAGCAAAGGGGAGAGATAGTAGTGGAATGGATGCGGAAGATGTGCTGATTGGCCTGGGAGAGAGGTAGAGTCCCGGAGGATTGGAAGTCAGGTATAATTATTCCCCTGCTCAATGGAAAAGGGGAAAAAGAAGTGTGTGATAATCATGGAGGCATTTGCTTAGTATAATAGGAAAAGTATATGGTATGATACTTATTGATCGAGTTAGGGAAACAGAAAAATTAGTTGGAGAACAGGAAGGTTTTAGGAAGGGAAGGGGTTGTGTAAATCAGATATCAATTCTTAGACCTTTTGTGGAAACGTTTCTAGAGAGTGGGAAAGAAGTTCTATGCGGCCTTCATGGATTTGGAGAAAGCATATGACAGGGTGGATAGACAAAGATTGTGGAAAGTATTAAGAATATATGGAGTAGATGGGAAGTCGTTGAAGGCCGTGAAGAGTATGTATGAGCGAGCTAAGGCTGTAATGGATGTGGATAGTGAACTGTGTGAATTTTTCTATTTGACGGTTGGATTGAAACAAGGATGTGTCACGTCTCCATGGTTGTTCAGTCTGTATGTGGATGGGGTTATGAAAGAGATTCAAGATACGGCAGTGGCTGTTGGAGCGGACCTAGTGAGAGAGGGCAGTGTTTGGAAACTCCCTGTACTGTTGTTTGCAGATGATACTGTGTTGTTCAGCGAAGACAAAGGGGAGCTGCAAGGCTTCGTGGATGAGTTTAGGAGAGTGTGTTAATCCAATGGTGAATGTAGGGAAGAGTAAGGTAACGGTCGTCGAGAGAAGTGAAGTCAGTGAATGTACAGTGAGGCTGGATAAGGAAGAAATGGAAAATGTGAGTGTGTTTAAGTTTTTGGGTAGTGTGATGAATAAGGATGGAAGTTTAGAGGGTAAAGTGCTTGAAAGTGTACAACAGGGAAGAAAGGTTGGTGGTTCCTTAAAAGTATTGATAAGAAACAGGGAAGGGAGCATGGAAGTGAAAAAGCTACTACATGACAGTATTGTGATACCAATTATAACGTATGGAAGTGACGTTTGAACCTTATTGAACGGAAACAAGTCAAGAGTGACAGCATTGGAAATTAGTTAAACGAGAGAAGCATGTGGAGTCACATGGAGAGACAGACTGACAAATGAGGAAGTGAAGGAGCTTTGTGGTATGGATGTGGATATGGAAGGTGGTTTTGCCATATGGAGAGGATGGAGAGTGACAGACTGACGAGGAAAGTGTATGTGAGTGAGGTGGAGGGGAGGAGAGGGAAGGGAAAGCCAATGATGTGATGGAGGGATGGAGTGGAGGTATATGCGAGAGGGGGGTGTGAGCTGGAAGCAGGGCAATGAAATGTCGGGGGACAGGGTGACATGGAGGCGACTTGTTTTTGGCCACCCTTTACTGGATTAAGGCGTCTGTCAATAAACAGTTAAATAGATAGAAGAGTTCCTTCATATCCCATCTTTTCCACCAGTTTGTCTTCCAGGTTGTTGAGCATAATACCAAGACATCTCAAAGGCCTTAAAGAAGAAAAAGTCTATTAAACTGAATGAATACGTCTTTAGTGACAAGAGTATGTATAATGGTCATTCCTTGATGATTTTAAGTTCATGTGACTAAACCTCCTGGCCACTTCGTTATAGCACATTTACAATGATGAAGTCTACCTGTGAGTTATTTTACACATCTCCAGGCGGCTCAAAGCACAGAGCAGGTGGGGGATTGTACCATCTTTCGTAGGTGCTTGAAGATGATGCCTGTGCTATGGGAGAAGGAATGTTCTTCTTTGTGGAGGCATCCAAACTCCTTGGTAAGATTTAATGTTCAGTGGTTTTAGTGTCTTACTTTTACCCCTTTATCTTATGGTTATATCGACTTTTGTTCTTTATATTGTTGCTTTTATCACAATTACCCGCCACACAAGAACCTGGTAGTTTTGCCTTCAGTTTGTATTTTACGTTATTCACTTACTCATCCTCATGCATTTTTATCTTTTGAAGAAATTTGTTGGGTTCCTCGTAGAAGGGGTCAGTTATAGCATTTTCTCTGGACTCTTTACACCAAAGTGGATCATCTAAGGTGCATAAGTTTACCTGAAGGTATAAAAAATAGAGACTTCAGTGTATTGAAAAGGTTAGGTTTTTTACTGATATCAGCTGATGTTAGTTTCTTCTCTAATTTTGGTAAAATCCTAGTAATGAAGAGAACACACTCAGTACGCTTACCTGTAAAACTTGTCAGGAAAAAGTGGGAGGAGGAAGGTGAGAACCAGACCACGTGAGGGAGTCCACCAGGCAACCTTCTGTGGCCGTGAGTCTCCTGAGCTGTAGGGCAACTCCACCAACACGCGGCACCTTCAGAAGTAAATACAAATAATTAATTCATTGGCTGTGGTGAGGTTCCGTAAGCTGAACAGAACTTTGTCTTCTTAGTTGGAGGGGGGGGGGTAGGGGATGGAACGGATAGTTATAAGAGACGGGTGTATGAATTAAAGGGATGGCAGCCAAACGGCAAAGGAAAAGGCGACGTGGAAGTGATTTGTTTCTGTTCATCCCTTGCGTGACTAAGTTGTCTGGCAAAAGTGCAGCAAAAGCTGCAAACATTAATATATTCTTTATGCTTTAACATAAGAATCTTGATACTTTTTTACGTTTTTGGTTTGTATATCTTTTCTTGAGTGTTGTTAAATCCTCTGACACTTTGCAGTTAAAGGGTGAACTGAAGACTTTATCCTTTACGCATATCGAGTCAATCTAATTATTTTCCTCCATCCCATTCAAGATGTCGATTTAGTATAACGAGTTCACAGATATCAGAAAAGAAACATAGGCAATAATGAACACTTAATCCATACGATGCTGTGGAGTCTTATACTGTGTTCTTCCTATAATCAGACGATTTGCTTCATGTTAGGAAACCCTCCAGAATGATGTGTATCTCTTAAGCTACCATCTTGTGGTAATGTGAGTATTCTGTTATAATACGTCACCGGATTTAAAAGGTTAAAAAAGAATGCCCAGTTACAATTTTCTTCATGTTAGGAAGCCCTCCAGTTTGACGTGTATCTCCTAAACTACCGCCTGTAGGTGGTGTGAATATACTGCAATAATACGTTACGGGATTCAAGAGGTTAACATCGGAATGTCCAGTGATGTAGTCCATAACTTCCCAGAACAGCCTAGGAATTTCTTAGTATCATTCAAAGAATAACTCATTTTGCAAAGCTCCTTCTTGCACCTTTTCCAAATCGTCTTAACACCGGAGACTCTGTTTAACTTTCCTCGTGTTAACCCCCATATTCCACATGTTTCACAAGCATCACAGTTATTAATCACGTGTATTCTAATCATATAAAAGTAAAGTACTGAATCTTCCCTTGTCCTGTATTTGCCTACTCTTGTCCCACAGAGAGATCGATTGGCTTATGTGGCTATAGGGTTATGGGAGAGAACAGTTAAACACTCAAAAATTTGTCCTTTCCCCTAGTAAGAAGTCGCTACTTCCCCTAGGTTCACAGTTAAGTGCATTTAAGAAATATAAGAAATAACTCACTGGATCCTTGATGTCGTTCTTGAATCACGTTCAGTCGTTTCGTTTCATGACACAGCTTGTTTTCAGTTGTGAGGTTGGCTGGCTGGCTTTGTTTGTGTGTGTTTTACATCCTGAAGTTGCGTCAAATTAGAAATGGGGTGCTGAGGAAAAACTTTCCAGCTGCTCGGGTGCTGAAATCCCATCGTGAGATGGCTTCAAGTTTCCTACTCAAGCACCACTCCTAACATCGACCGTGTAAGGGAAAACTTAACTTTAACATTTTCAACATTAGTCTATATTTGCATATCATTCCTGTCTTTAACCCGCCCTGTACTGACTAATTTATAACAAAACCCACCCCCAACCCCGGACAAGTTTTCGACATTTTTTGGGAGGGGTGGGAGGGGGCTCAAACCACCGCTTTTGGTGAGTAACAATGGGAAATCACTAAGAAGGTGCTCACCTCAGCTTATAAGTGGTCAGGACAGGTTAGCCTCTGAGCATCTGGTCTCGTACTCTGTTGAGGTGCGGTGCAGGTGCAGCGTTTTCTATGGTAGGGCTAACTATTTGAAACCATCCACAACTCATAAATATACATTAATTTGGTAGAAATTTACATAGAGTTCAAGAATATTTTGGTTAAAAAAATATATATAGGTTACACGAGCATAGGTTCATTATCAGAACACCTGCAAATTGCTGAGTTCTTGCACAATTGACTTATTGAGACTGTTGTTTTAACTTAAATTCTATTTCTCAAGTTACATTATACTTTTCTACAATCATTATACCATTTCAACTTTCTATAATAATTATCACATATTGACAGGCCTTACTATTATAGTGAGCATAATATCCATACTGACATGCCTTACTACTATAGTGTGCGTGATATTCTCGCAAGCACACAGTGGCAACGGGTAGATGAAGGTGTCACGCACCAAAAATCTCACATGAAATATGAAAAATGTGCAAAAGACGGATCTTGCAATTGCAAACTATATGCAATATTTATGTCGTGGGGACCGACCGTGAAAAAAATTTGCAACGTGCATCGTACGTCGTGGGTATGGGCTGGGTTAAAGGACATACTCGTGCCACTCTAACCAACACCACCACCCTCATGCTATCTCATCCACACCTTTCCATCCAACTCACCCACTTTTTAACCCTGATCACTGATCCACTTTACTGGTTAACCTACAGCACACATCTGCACATGACAGCCAATAAATAACTTGTATTTAATTATTGTGCTTGTGACCAAAGGTGGAAACATGGGTAGAGCTCTTATTAATTCATATATAATGCTTTACTATATAATATTCATTCATTTCTGAGCCTGCTGCAATTAATGATCAGCAGTTTGTGAACCAAGCAAGACTTACTTTGGAGAGGGTTTATTGTTAATGATGATTAACATGGAGTTGGTCTTTGCCAGGGTGCTGCGCAAGTGTGGGAGGCGGTTGAGAGGGAGGCGAGTGAGAACAAGGAACTTCGTTGACCACACCTGGAGGCGGCCCTTGAAAGACCACTCGACAAAGGTGGCAAGGAAGGCTGGGTCGTCACCTACCACCACCACTGTTATGGATCTTGAACTTTTCCTTATCTGCAGTAGTACGACATATTCATATGCAAGTGTGTGTACAAATATATGTTTACTCAATCGCAGAGAGAGAGAAATATATGTTTACTCACTCGCAGAGAGAGAGAGAGAGAGAGAGAGAGAGAGAGAACATTTGTTTTACAAGAATGAGTATATTAACGTATGATTACTAATGTAAAATTCCAGTTATGCAGAAAAAATGTCAGAAATCTATGATCTGGACACATTGCCGAACCACGATCCTCCCTAAACAGCTGTGTAAAATGGGAAACATTTGAAAGAATAACAAAAGGAAATGTAAAAACAAAATTTCAAGGACATTTGGAATGTATGATGATGGTGTTGCAGTAATATAATATGACAGGTGGTGAAGGGATGACTGGGCAGTTTTGCATTGAGAAAACCAGGTATGAGTATGCATGGTCAGAGTAAACTCTCTGAAGGAGGTAGTTGTAGATGAATCAGAAACTGAGAAGAAATATCAGCTATTTGGGACAGTTTTAAGACTCAAATGATAAATAAGGTCCTTATAATTATATCTGCACTTGTTGATGACACTTTTAACATGAAGTGACTGACTGAGAACAGGGCCTCTTACAGTATGTGATCGAGGACGTAAATAGAACTGGAATGGCCAGGCATTGATGTAAAAGGTGACTTGTGTGCCTAAGGAAATGCTTATAATGCTTATATATATATATATATATATATATATATATATATATATATATATATATATATATATATATATATATATTGTTACATAGCCTATGATTTCATCATCCTTTGTATAATTCTAATGTACAGTATGCTGCATGTTTGATCACGATTCGCCACGTGGCTTCCATAGTGACCAGGCTTGCGTGTTCTACCTCACTCCCCCCTTCTCACCCTTATAGTAGAGTAAGTGGTTCTTTCTGTTGTTCAGAGCAGGAGTCCTCTGTGCCTTCATTTGCGCGTCCTTCTTGCAAGTTGAATCAAGCTCTGCCGGACCCCTATATAATGAGCTCAGTCTCTGCATTAGTTGCCACTTAGATCTACTCCTCATTTTGTTCACATCTCTGTCCTCCCCTATATAGTGTATTATTATTTTTGTGAGTGCTCAGGAAGTCTCCAGCCATCTAGTTGCTGTATAATTTGAGTATAAGTGTTATTACCATTTTTCTTCTACTGTATAGCATAGGGCGTTAGTTCGTAAGCCTGGTAAAGTTTTTACTGTCAGCCAGTGTTAGTAATATTTTGTATCTGTAATAATATTATATCTTGCTTTAACTGAGCATTATCCGGTTTTCTCATTTTATCAAGGCTGACTTAGATAAATTTGCTCTTGCTAAATTCGTGTTAATTTAGGCTATTCCAGTTAACCATATATGTAACCTGTTTTGCCATTACATTATCCTTATGAGTCCTGAATGTTTAGTTGTTAGTTTGAGCATTAAACTTTAACTTGTAATTTTACCTAAGTCTTTTGTTCTGAACCTGGAACTTTGCGGGACAGTAGTGATTTTAGTATTCTCACGTGAAGTGTTCATTATCTCTCTCTGTTCCGTAACTTAAATTTGGCGACCTCTTATCAGGATATTCAGGATATTATCATGAGGATATTGCTTGATATTTTGTGACTGTGATTTATTCATGATGTCTACTATTACTACTCTTAATGAAGCCAAAGATTTTTTGTCAAATGTGCAAACAGTGTGTGATGCAGAAAACAGAACGAAGAATGAACTTAAGCTTGTTGCTCAACAATTGGGAATTGCTGTTTGCTCTCATCATTCTAAAGATCAAATTGTTGGCATGATTAATAAAAGCTTGTTTAATGTAACTCCTCCAGATGAGTAAATGCAGATTTAAATAGCTAAGTTACAGCTAGCCCTGCAGGAGGCTTGTGCTAAGGAGGCTGAGTTTCAGGTTCATGCTAAGGAGGCTGAGTCTCAGGTTCGTATTCAGGATGCACAGGCACAGGCACAGGCTCAGGTACAAATTGAACTTGCTAGGATTCAGACAGACCATGAGTATCGCATGAAACAAGGTAGAACTGGATGATCTAGCTCTGATGATTTTGATGTGGCTAAAAATGTTAAACTTGTCCCTCCTTTTCATGAATCTGGTTTAACAAAGTATTTTCAGTTGTTTGAGAGGGTAGCTACAGGTTTTAATTGGCCCAAAAAGTATTGGCCAGTACTCCTTCAGAGTGTTCTCACCGGTAAAGCTCAAGTAACTTATGCATCTTTGCCTCAGGATCAATCTGATAATTATGATGTAGTTAAGAGCTTGATTCTTAAGGCCTATGAGCTTGTTCCTGAAGCCTATAGAGTAAAATTTAGGACAACTTATAAGCAAGATAAGCAATCTCATGTTAAGTATGCAAAAATCAAAGAAGATCTGTTAGAGCAGTGGTTAAATTCTAAGAATGTAAATTCTGATTTTGATAAATTTAAGCAGATGATTTTGCTGGAGGACTTCAAAAGGTGTATTAATAAAGATGCAAGCCTATATCTTAATGAGAAAAGAATAGATAATTTGTCTGATGCTGCAGTTTTAGGTGATGAATATGTTCTCACTCACAAGAGATGTTCTAAAGAAAAAAGGAAAGCTGAGAGTAAGTACGTTGCCTCTACTCAGAGTACAGGTAACAGGAAAGAGAATAAAGATGATGTTTCTCAGGAAGTAAATACCAGCTCCACCTCTAGATTTCAGAAAAGTAAATATACTTTTTGTAGTAAGCTTGGTCATACTACGGAGAAATGTTTCAGGAGACAGCGTGATGTGAACAAAAAGGAGTCTTTAAATATTCAGTCAATTGGTCTAGTGTCCACCCTTGAGAGTTCCCAGAATTCTTTAACCGAGTTAACTGAACCTGCTTTGAGGGGTAAATTAAATTCTCATGATGAAGCTCCTCTTTTGAGCAGTAACATGGGTGACACTCTCAAGAGTTCTTGTGCTAATTTCCTGTCTGATGGTTTTGTCAGTCCTTTGGACAGTAATGACAGGAAATCAGTTAAAATATATCGTGATTTAGGTGCTCGCCAATCCCTTATGCTGACCAGTGTTCTAGGCTCTAATGTTAATTCCTCTGATGAAACTGTAATCTTACAAGGTGTAGGGAATAATTACTTCTCTGTCCCTCTGTGCAGAGTGAATTTAGAGTCTGGTTTTGTTAATGGTTCCGTTATGGTTGGGTTGGTTGAGACACTCCCAATGTCAGGTGTAACTTTCTTACTTGGAAATGATATTGGTGGAAGTCAAGTGTGTCCAGCTCCTCAGTTGTCTAGTGAGCCAGTGGCTGCGGCCCAGGATTGTGATGTCCCTGATGTGTTCTCTGCATGTGCTGTCACTAGGGCTCAGTCTAAAGTTACTGGTGACTTAGAGGATAATGATGATGATGATGTTATCCTAGCTGACACTTTTCTTGCTAATTTGGACCACTCACCAGATGAGGCAGTACCCCGTAGTGTTGACAATTTGTCTCGTCAAGAGTCGGTTGAGTTGCAGGTTGCTGACCCTGAGTTGAAAGGTCTAGCTAACTCTGCTTGCAGTGAGGAAGAGTCAGCTGGTGCTTCTACTTGTTATTATATAAAGTCAGGAGTACTTATGAGGAAGTGGAGACCCCCAACAGCATCAGCCGACTGTGAATGGGAGGTTGTACATCAAGTTGTCATCCCTCTTGTTTGTAGGCAGGATATCATTAGAGTGGCTCATGATTCCAGTTTGGCAGGACACCTTGGAGTGAGGGAGACGGTGGCACGCATTTTGAAACACTTCTACTGGCCAGGTATCTTCAGGGATGTTTCCTGGTATTGTAAGTCTTGTCACACCTGTCAAGTTGTGGGGAAGTGTAATCAGACCGAAAAGGTTGCACCTCTAGTTCCCATTCCTCCTTTTGAGGCGCCATTCACCCGTGTGTTGGTGGATATTGAGGGGCCCTCTTCCTAAGACTTCTTCAGGAGTATTCATTAGACATACAACATGTCAAGGGGAAAGAAAATGTTATTGCAGATTGCTTATCTAGACTTTAGACAGTTTGTTTTAGAGTACTAAGAAATTTCCTTTGTAAATTTCTTTTTCTTTGTGGGGAGGTGTTACATAGCCTATGATTTCATCATCCTTTGTGTAATTCTAAGGTACAGTATGCTGCATGTTTGATCACGGGCGTGTTCTACCTCACTCCCCCCCTTCTCCCTTATAGTAGAGTAAGTCGTTCTTTCTGTTGTTCAGAGCAGGATTGTCAACTCTTTGTCCCCATGGCTTCATTTGTGCGTCCTTCTTACAAGTTGTATCAAGCTCTGCCGGCCCCTATATAATGAGCTCAGTCTCTGCATTAATTGCCACTTAGATCTACTCTTCATTTTGCTCACATCTCTGTCCTCCCCTGTACAGTTGTTATTATTGTGAGTTCTCAGGAAGTCTCCAGCCATCTAACTGCTGTGTAATTTGAGTATAAGTGTTATTACATTTTGTTCTTGTACTGTATAGCATAAGATGTTAATTCTTAGGCCTAGTAAGGTTTTTGTGATTAATGTAAAGTTTCATGTCAGCCATTCTTAATAATATTTTGTATCTGTAATAATATATCTTGCATTCACTGAGTATTATCTGGCATTTTCATTTTATCAGGGCTGACTTAGATAAATTTATTCTTGCTAATTTCGTGTTAATAGAGGCTATTGCAGTTAACCATATATTTAACCTGTTTTTTGCCATTACATTATCCTTATGAGTCCTGAATGTTTTGTAGTTAGTTTGAGCATTAAACTTTAACTTGTAATTTTACCTAACTCTTTTGTTTTGAACCTGGAACTTTACGGGACAGTTTTCTCTGTTCCGTAACAATATATATATATATATATATATATATATATATATATATATATATATATATATATATATATATATATCAAAGGTAAACTACCATTAGTTCCCAAACAGATACAGTATAAGATGCCATCACAAGGGATGTGGCAAGTCAATTTTATATCTGTTCTTAAGCTATTCCCAGTTCGTTCACTCGTTCGTTTATTAAGGCTCCAACACGCTTGCATGCGTCGGCCATGGTCACCTAATGGCAGCTGTCCATGCTGCTTGATCTGCCTTGCGCATGACGGAGGTTATTCTCTCGGGCATGGAAGCATACATTCCTTTCACTTATCCTCTGACTAATGCACGAAAGTCTTGGTTTAATCACGCTTGTTCTAAATCTGTCCGCAACAAGAAGAGGGCCTATATGAGATACCAGGGCCAACCCACCCCTGAATCACATCTATTATACGTTTCTGCCTGGAATCGTGCTAAGTCTGTTCTTCGCTCTGCTAAAAATAATTTCATCCGTACAAAATGCTCTCAACTCTCTAACTCGAATTTTTCCCACTCCTTCTGGCACCTTGCCAAAAACTTTTCTAACAAGCTCATCATCCTTCCCTCCTCTTTTCTACTCTGATGGCTCTGTAGCTATTTCTTCTACTGATAAAGCAGATCTCTTCGTTCAAACTTTCTCCTCCAATTCTACCTTAGACGATGTCGGTGCTGTTCCTCCATCACTTCCCCCCCTCTGACTTCCTCATGGTTAACATTAAAATTTCTTCAGCTGATGTATTTTTTGCCATCACAGGCCTCAATACTAATAGGGCTATGGGCCTGATGGAGTCCCTCCTGTCGTTCTCAAGAACTGTGCTTCTGTGCTTACACCCTGCCTAGATAAACTCTTTCGCCTTTGTCTATCAACTTGTACCTTTCCTTCTTGCTGGAAGTTTGCTCTCATTCAGCCAGTCCCAGAGAAGGGTGACCATTCCCAACCCTCTAACTATTGTCCAATTGCTTTAACATCCTGAATCTCAAAAGTTTTCGAGTCTATTCTTAATAGAATAATTTTAAAGCATCTTTCCTATCATAACCTTCTTTCTGATTGTCAGTATGGGTTCAGTCAGGGACGCTCCACTGGCGATCTTCTCACCTACCTTTCAGACCCCTGGTCATCCTCCTTTCGGGACTTTGACGAAAGCTTTGCCATTGCATTTGAGATCTCAAAGGCTTTCGATCGAGTCTGGCATAAATCTTTAATTTCCAAACTGCCGTCTTACGGTTTCTATCCTTCTATCTGTGCTTTCATCTCTAGCTTTCTTTCTGGTCGTTCTATAGCCGCTGTTGTAGACGGCCATCGTTCTTCTCATAGATCTGTTAAAAGTGGTGCTCCTCAGGGCTCTGTCCTATCACCAACTCTCTTCCTTTTATTCATCAATGACCTTCTAAGCTGTACATCTAACCTTATCCACTCATATGCTGATGACTCCACCTTTCACATTTCTATTCGATCCCCACAACGTCCATCTCAGCAGATACTTCAACAAACAAGGGATGAGGCTATGGCACACCTAATGTCTGACTTGGCTCATATCTCTGACTGGGGTAAAAATAATCTGGTTGTTTTTAATGCATCAAAGACTCAGTTTTTGCACCTATTAACCCAACAAAATCTTCCACAGGTATACCCACTAATGTTTAATAATATTCAGCTTAATCCTGCATCATCGTTGAACATGCTTGGCGTTTCATTTACTCGGGACTTATCTCGGAAAGATCATATTACATCTCTTGTAAAATCTGCTTCCAAGAGATTGGGTGTGCTAAGCTGACTCCATTCCTTCTTAACCCCCTCACAATTGTTGACTCTATACAGGGGTTTTATCCGCCCCTGCGTGGAGTACAACTCCCCACATACAGCTCTTCTCAATAGGGTGGAGTCAAAGGCTTTTCGTCTCATTAACTCTCCCCCTCTTACTGGCCCCCTTCAACCTCTGTCACTTCGCCACACTGTTGCATCTTTATCTCTTTTCTATCGCTATTCAATGGTCACTGCTCCTCTGAATTGTCTGCATGCAATCCTCCACCTCTACGACAGGCGCGTAGCACCCATCTAGAAGCAAACTCTCACCCCTTTTCTGTCCAACTCTCTAATGCAAGAGTTAACCGTTACTCCCAGTCCTTCATTTATGCAAAAGGTCAACTCTGGAACTGTCTCCCTCTGTCTGGATTTCCTGGTTCCTATGATCTCCATTCTTTCAAATGCAGTGAGTCCAGGCATCTCGAAATGAATGAATCTTGAATATGGCTCTCTCTTGTATTTTGTTTTTCTCTTGGAAAGAGCAGTTCTGCGGGCTCGTTGCCTTTGGCTCCTCCTTCCTCACATAAAATAAAAAAGTCACTCCCAATTAAAGTTGATAGCAGCAAGTTAACCCACGGCCTGGCAATTTGCCCATAAGTACACATCTGAGTTGACTCGGGGATTGTTCTTCATTATCCATTGCTATCCCCGGAAGGCACTGTAGCTGTGACAAAGCAACTGTTATGTGGATGCTGGAGTCTTGATAAGGTTTGCCAGACAGTGCTATAACGCACTTGTGATTTCGGGGGTGGGGAATCTGGCTGGTCATCCTAAGCAGTGGGGAGTACAGTGGGGTCTTTGGCGGTGAAAAGGGGTCGGCTGCTTTATCCCCCTCATGAGGCACCATGTTGTCAGTGCCAATGAATTAAGTAGGTCTGATGGGGCTTTGTTTGATGCTACCAGTAACTTCTTCTAACACCTCTTTCAGGAAGTGTGTTAGTGTACTGAATGATGTTGTGTGGTGGTCATTCTCAGAGAGCTCAGTTAAACTTACCCATGCTGTTAACTTAGAAATTGGTCTGATCTTGACAAACAGGCTATTGAAAGAACAGAAGCAGGGAAGCCTCTGAGAATAGCCGGTGGGTCTGTTTATTATGCCTCCTGTTTCTTCTTGGGTTAATTTTGTTCCCCACCCCCCTCCTTCCCCCGCCGTGGACTTTCGTCTCACAGACGTCGGTATTGCTTTGTGCAAGTGAACCGAGGTGACAAAGCAACATTAACAGAAAGTTCTGTTTTTCAGTGTTTCGATTTTTTTTTTTTTAAATCCTTTACTGTCATTTGTGAAATCCCACATCTGATTCCAAATCTGCACCGATATTTGATTACCGTACTGATGACGGAAGAGTGGCCCACCCTCCTCAGCAGTAAAATGTGAACATTAACTTACAAAGCCCGCCTGGCCGACCACTTGGGAGAGCTGTGCGTGCGTCACGTTAGCGTCCTGACCACTCGCCGCCACTTTGAACACACCTACACCCCATGGTGCTGCCACCTCACTTACACCACTGAACTGTAAATTATTAGAACACAGCAATTTCTCATCCTCCAACTCATATCATAATGGACTTCAAAATCATATTGAAGCATTAAAATACGGTAGACCATTATCAAATGCACCTAAAGTATAATAAGAAAATTCGTACCGAGTAATTTTCTGTAATAAAGACAGTGCAATGATCCCGTTCCTTGGCAGCTCCAAATATCGCATTCAGAACTTCGATTACTAGTCCTTCCTCCTCGGTCGCATCTGGATATGGTTAATAGGAATTACATAAGTGGTACTGGAAGGCACAAGAATCAAGTGATTGAAAATAAAAGCAATGAGAAAAAATATATATTTACATTAGGCTACTGCAAATGGCACACATTCTGTAAACAGTGTTACACAAAGAAGCAGGAACATCAAGTCACCGTCCCGTGCCAACCCAAAGCACAATAATTTAAGACAGCTTTGTGCTCAAGTGTGGTTATTTAGTAATTACTTTAAGATAACCAGGAACATAGGCCACACACTCCTTATAGTTCAATGTGGTGGTCCAACATTAATAATATAAAAAGAATTAAAAGACAGAGTAATTATAACAGCATGAAGACTCTTCGTTCACATTAAATTGCCAAGCCATTAAACGGCGAAAACATTAGCGATACAGGTAGAAAATATCCGAGAAAACTTGCATGACAAAGGTAAAACAAAAACTAAAATTATTTTCCTGCTGTCTTAACATTCATAAAATTATAAACAATGAACATGCCTTAAATGTGTATTTTTTCTGGTGCATTTTTTTTTTCTTTTCTTTAGTAAATTAAAGCAGATCTAATGTGGTTCATACAGCATTCCTTCAGTACATTATTCTGGTCAATTTTATTGAAGAACATGAACATTAAGATAGTGATAAAAAAGATACACATTGGCATCAGCATACAAAACGTTAATCACCCTGCCTTTAAACAAATTAACCTGCCTTTAAATTGACTAGTATCAGTAGTAAAGATATGCGTATTATTATGTAACTTAACTTTCGGCCATTACCTATAGTGAGATGCTCAGGATATATTGGTGACAATATTCACCTTCAGCATTGTTAAATCCTTTTACAGTTTTCAAACACATCAGGTTATCTCTTAGCTCACTTTCTTAAAGTAAGATAATTTCAGTTTCCTTAGCCATTCCTCATAGTTTTATGTTTTTAATGAAGGAATTAATTGAATAATCTGTCCTTGAACAAATTCTGAATAGACCAATGCAGTTTTTAATTTGCGAATTCTAAAACTTGTCTAATTAGCCTTCTGTACAGAGGAAAAACGGTTTCTTTACCGAAATATCAGCATTTTATGTTTTCAGAAACATGAACCTCATAGTATTTGACATGAATTGTGTGTGTGTGTGTGTGTGTGTGTGTGTGTGTGTGTGTGTGTGTGTGTTTCCCAGTCTACAACTCACTTACTGTAGCAGATAAGTGCTCATATTGGAATAAGTGTGCATTTAATGATGAAAGCATAGCTTTGGTACCAGTGGTTGTACATACTGTAAGATTTAATTTGAGTTGTGGAGGTAAGCTGGATTCGACCTGTGAGGACCATGAGAGGTCAATGACTTCAGGTCATCAAAAAAATGACATTTCGAGCCGTCTCCTCACAGGAAATGATATAATCAGTGTACAAATATTGTACTAATAAAGGGTTTGCACATCACAATGTGTTGGCAATTAATTTCGTTTGTCCAAATATAGTTTTCAGGTCATTTTTTTATATATTTATATTTTCAGAATGGATCACCCTAAATGAAGTATGCAGAACATGTTTATGATGTAAAATGTTGTGGTTGGTTCCTAACAATGTACTGTTTTGTGTATTCAAGGATCCCTTTTCCATGCATGGTTCAAACCCTCTGCATCCTAGACCTGCTACTCTAGTTGGTGGTAACTCCTCTTCTGTCAAGCTGCTTTTGTTGTAACCATGGCACAGCGCCACATTCAGATAGACCCTACCCAGCCTCCCACATCCAAACAGCCCAAGCCACCACCAAGAAATAACTGGGAGATATGTGTCCTGTGCCAGGAAGAAACAAATGACCCATTGCAGTGTCCACTGAGGTCAACTAAATCACCCCTTGGTAGCAGCTATGCACCCCTGGCAGAGGACCTTCGTATGTTTTGAAAGCCTTGAGCACATGCCACTAGACTTCAGCTTGGAGAGACTAGTTGACGGTAACGGTATTGAAGCAACCCCTCAGAGCACACAGTGTTCAATGGCAGAAGAAATGACAACTCAAAAAAAAAAAAAAGTTTGATCAGCAAAGCCAAGCAGAAGCTGCCACAGTATGGCAGAGCAGCACATCTGTCCACACATGGTCAACCTACAAATGTCCGGAGTCCATGGAACCAATATGTTTCTTCTGTGATAAGCCTGCCGGCTCTGTAGGCTTACATGAAGTAGCAACCTACCAGTTAGACAAGCAGGTACGAAAGTGTGTTTATGAGCTGGAAGACACTATTCTGTTGGCCAAGCTTGCAGCAGGGGACTTGATTGCCACTGAGGCCAATATCACAAGAAATGCCTGACGCCATTGTATAAAACAGTCAGACAAGCCACTTCCCACGACGATGCTGCAGATGAAGAACGCCAACTAGATGAACTGGTGGCATTCATGGAGGTGTCCACTGATGAAGACAGTGCTCCAGTCTTCAAGCTGGCAGACCTGTCTCAGCGGTACAAGGTCAGACTGCAGCAGGAAGGTGTTGTGGTGGAAAACCGCCTGCACAGAACCAGACTCAAAAACAGACTGCTTTCTGAACTTCTGGATCTCCAAGCCTACTCAAAAGGAAGGGATACTCTTCTAACTTTGAGAAAGACGTTGGTCCAGCACTCAGGAAGGCCTGTAATCACGACAGTGATGCCATGCAATTAGTGCGAGCAGCACAAGTGGTGCTCCAGGAGATGTTTGACACAACATTCTCATTTGATGGGTCTCTCCAGGCAAACTGCCAGCAAGATGCTGTGCAACCATTCCTGTTGACTCTTGTGAATATGATCCTGAATGTGAGAAATATCAAGCACTAGACTACCACACAAGCTTCCCTTACAATCTCTCAGCCCTTGGTGTTCAACAGTGTGAAACATTAAAGGAAAATGGAGTAATCTTGCTCAGTGTGTCACAACTGCAGCCAAGAGATCCCACTGCCACTCTACTTGGCTTTGAAGATCCACGCTGTTACCTGAGGTAGAGGGTTGGTGGACACCCTCTACAGTCTGGGAATGTTTCCTCTGACAGGATTTTACACCTCTCATCAGACACTGTCAGTTGTGTCTGTCAGCGTTTCAGGATTGAAGATGTTGTGTGTCCACCAAAGTTGCACCAGGGACTCTTAACAACAGAAGCAGTGGACAATACTGATCATAGTCCAAGCTCTGCAACAGCCAAAGATTCTTTCCACGGCACTGGCATTTCTTTTTTCCAGCACCCATCACACAAGCATGGTGGCATCGACCAGTGTACCGGTAATCAGTCAGAGCAGCTCTTCCACCAAGTCAATAGAACCTGTCATCATCGAACATGAGTGTCCCACCAGCTGCTCTGAAGACAAAGAATTTCATTGCACCTGCCGTACAAGGTCCAATGAGACCTACCAACCTTGCAAATGCTGCCACTGTTGAAGAAGATTATGGGTGGCTGAACACAGTGAAAGCGAACCTGGAGAACACACAAGTTCACTGTGTTTCTTGGTATTCCTATCAGGTGATATCCATGAGGGAACTGTGATTACACCTGCAGCGATAAATGCATTGTTGCCCTTGTTTCATAAAAGTGTGCACTCAGTAACAATGATACATCACTCCATTAATGTCATCAAGGCAGCAGTTCAGCACCTGAACCCTGGTCAGGTGCCAGTCATTACTGCTAACCAACCACATTTTGCCCTCGACAAGGAAGTCAAATGGACTTGGCCAACCACAGATGGAGAGGATCGTTTTGTATTCATATTTGGTGGACGTCACATCGAGAGTGGTATAGTGATGGTAAGATGTATTGTATGCTTAACTGATTTTATATTGAAAAATGTTTTTTTTTTTTTTTGGGGGGGAGTATGAATTAATTATCTACGTACTGCATACTACATGTCAAACGAGCTTGTGTTCATACGCGCAAATATATATTGGATTATACGTTTATGCAAATATTTTAATTATGTGCAAAGATCTTGTATGGATTTGTAAATATTATATTCTATAATCTTTACTAATTGATATTTGTGTTGTTTGGCCTGCAACCTTACAGTACAAAGATTTTTTTTTCTGTCTTGGAGACCCATATGTACATTATGTATATTGTACTGTACATTAAAATCAATAAATGAAATAAATAAAACATCTGGAAAGGCACCAATTCAAAGTATTTGAATAATGTTTTAATGTCTTGTATTTCAGTTGCTTGGAGACTGGCTCGAGGACAGACGTTGGACGAATGACCTGGTGTAATCTGACATTGCAAGCTCTGGAATGGCAGATTCCTTCTTACGAGCCGCCCATATAACCAAGAGCCATCACACTCACAAAGTCACAGCTGCAAGCGTCTAAAGTCTTCTCTGCCGTGCATACACTCAAGATGTTGCTATACAATCAGATGGTTCACCATTTTAGGAATAATGCACACAGCAAGCCAGAGAGAGAGTTCAATTTGACTACTGGTTCAAAACCCTGTCACTTGAGATCCTGTTGCTGATGTACATCATGTCACTTCGTGAAGGGAACTTTGAGCTCTGTGTAAAATCCCTGACACAGATCATGCCCTGGATGTTTTCCCTAGATCACACACTACTCCAGATGGCTTTCCATACACATCCGAGACATGATGACACTTGATGACAAACACCCACATGTCCTGGCAGAATTTAAGCCTGGCAACTTTGTGATGCATAAAATCAGCAACAGGTTCTCGGCCATGGCAATTGATAAGTCCCATGAGCAAAATAATAAAATGGTCAAAGGGTCAGGCAGGGCTATCAAACTGAGAAGTGCTCCTGTGGCACTTCGACGCTGGATGGTGCCAGGACCTGAAATTGCCAGGATCACTACAGAGTTTCAGTTGCAGGCAAGCCTACATGGCCAGACACAGAACACTGGAGACTGTTATCATGACAAGAAACTTGAAGTGCAGACAGCCTTCCTGAAGGATGTCAGGTCACTTGTGGCAGTAATGGAGGAGATGGGAATCCATTCCTTGAAGACAGTGAAGATCTTCTAGTCCTCGACGCAAGGGATATCATGAAAACTGCAGTGGCAGAGACTGAGGAAGATAGAATCCCTTGGTTAGGAACAGTACACCAAGTTCGTGGAAGAAAGGCTAAAACAACTCACAAAAGCAGTCACAGATCCAATCCCCAAGAACAAACTGTGACTGTTCAGCCATCAACCAGTCAAGACAGTCAAAACAGAAGACACAACTCGCTGCTCTGAAGAGTGACTGTGATCTGTTTTCTACACTGTATATATCTTGCCAAACATGAGATGGGGATCTCGACCAGTTCTTCTGCCATGAGAATCAAGCAGCACCTCCAGCTTTGTCAACAGGAAGCAGACTCCAGCTTGGAGTCATAGCAGATCTACTACACTGCCTGGAAAAAGACCTTCCTTAAGACACTGGTGTCCCTGTGGTTGTTGCAGGAATTCTCAGTGGGGCGGCTGTGGTTCAGATGTTGAACCCTGGAACATCGAACACCTTTCAAGAGCATGCAGACCCAGTGTTTGTACCGTATATCTCTGCTCAACTGGAGAAATCAATCGTGTCGACATAGTCTGGGATGTCTACCTATACCTCATACCAATTAATCTGGCCAGGGATGTATGGCAACACTGTTCATGCTGAGATTCTGATTGGCTGGAGGTGTTTGTTCGATTTCGTTGTTGCTTAAACTGATACTCTCTTTAGTATCAGATATGATACTGAGTTTGTCGACAATACAGTCGTCAAAAGCAATAAGAAATCCGTTATATACTTAACAACAATGAACGTTTCATATAAATATAGAGATATGAGTCAGCAATGTATTATAATAGTCCAAGTCAAGGTCAGCATTCGACCAATTTCTTTATGTCTCCCACAGTCCATAATATAACAGAAAATTGAGGAAACCTGCTTAATCTAAGCATTTGAATTTAAATTATAAGATCAATCCGCACCCTTGAATCGTGCCACAACTCTAAATAATGACCGTAATAATTCTAAAGAAAACACGAGTTCTGCGGGGAGGGAGGTTTGAAATAATCGCAAAAATCGAAGTAGGCTAAAAGAAAGCTATTTCATTATATCTCCTCTATTATCACAGTATGAACTGATCTTAAAATTTAAATGTGTTATACCAATGCTTAGATTAAGCAGGTTTCCTCAGTTTTCTGTTATGGAGTGTGGGAGACATAAAGGAGTTGTTCAAATGCTGACCTTGATTTGGACTGTTATAATACTTTGTTGACTCATATCTTTATCTTCCTACGAAAATTTCATTGTTGTGAAGTATATAACGGATTTCTTATTGCTTTTGATGGTTGTATTGTCGACAAACTCAGTATCACATCTGATAATAGAGTACCCATTAACCCCTTAAGACCGCAATTGTTTCAGGCAGGGTGCTTCACACAACCGCAATTCGGGGGTGTTTTGGCGACTTTCACCAAGGGCAAATTGACTGTGTTCTGGCTAAAGAGGATGAATTTACACACCTGACAACGCAATTCGTACCCCCGTAGGCCTATGGTTACCGCACAATCGCCCGTCAAAGTTTAAAAAAAAAGTTTATCATAGTTACCCCTCGAAAACAATCGAAAACATGAAAATTTTGATAACTACCTATTTTTCTTACTGAAACAGGTCATTTCAAAGTGTTTTGTCACACTAACCATGAAAACAGGTGTATGTAGGTGTGGGAAGATTACTAGACTGTGGGGAGATAAAGTAGGCGTGGAGAGTAGGCCTATAGGTACGGGGGTTGGAAATAACCAGCTTTTCGCATGAAAAGAAAGCACTTCATTCTGTTCTATGACATCTACCATGAAAACAGGTGTGTATATAGGTGTGGGGAGATAACTAGTGTAGGGAGTAGGCCTACAAGGCCTTGGTGGTACTTGGGGAGAAAAATTTTGGCAACAACCAAATTCTCTTGTGGAAACCCTCTATTTCAATGGAATTTATCATACCAACTATAAAAACAGGTGTGTATGTAAGTGTGGGGAGATAAAACAGGTGTGGGGAGTAGCCCTACAAGGTCTCATAGTCATTCCTAAACTAACACAGACGCATATTAATGTTTATAACCATCAAAGACATCAAAAGAAAGTTGAATAATGCTATAAATGCATGCATAAGAAAGGGGAAAATATGCAATAATTTATTACCGATTTCTCTTTTTACTGTCCCAACTTCTCGTTACACATTAATCACACCATTATAATTATCACATTATCATTACACTTCATCTCACATATCATTACAATTTCGGCAACAACCAAATTCTCTTGTGGAAACTCTCCATTTCATTGGAATTTATCATACCAGCCATGAAAACAGGTGTGTTTGTATGTGTGGGGAGACGAAACAGGTGTGGGGAGTAGCCCAACAAGGCCTCATAGTCTTTCGAAAACTAACACAGACGGACACTACTCAGAGATGCTAATCTGGGCAGGTAGGGAGAATAAAAAACAAAAATAAATAATTAAGATGCGTAGTAATTTGTACAACATACTGCATTCTCCAACTATGTACGTACAGAAAGTGGTAGGTACGAAATGAAAAATGAACAGAGTGAGGTGTAAAATATTGGGAAGAAGTAGATATAAAATGAAACAGGTATGTGCAGTCGGTAAAGGTTCCAGGTACCCCAGCCTCGCTCTGGGACTCGTAGTTTTATCTGGTAACACTTGGTGTAGTAAGCAGGGGTATCTTACAGCGACTGTGATTGGTGGATGTAGTCTCGACTATATCAGTGTTAGCACATATATTAAACAAGGGTAAGGAAGCATATGTGTAATATTTATGTATACATTGCTATATGTGTTAATCAAATGTCATCGAAAGTTCGTAGATAGGCGAAAATTAAGCAAAAATCGATTTATTGGCAACATATATAAAACCTGCTGGCTGCCACAACAAAATTTCTTTGAGTTTCAATAATATATATTCGTGTATGATGCATGTTGCTTAATGAAGGTTATATTAACAGTGTAAACGTTACATAATATTATTTTGCCAGAGGACAGACACATGTGACAGTAGTGGCTAGTGGTATCCCTACAAAGAGACAAACGACTGGCAAACGAGCGTCTGCACAGTGAAACTCTTCGCTTCCTCTCTCTTCGGTCTTCGTTTTGCTGAACGCGATAAGTGGAAGTAAATAGTATGGTCCTATATATATATATATATATATATATATATACTGCTGATGACAATATTATTATGAGCATCCTACGCAACCTAAGAAAACTAGAGATGGTGTTATACGTGGAGAAGCATACTTTTAGAATAGGTGTGGGTGAGGGAGATCATTATAATGTGGGAGGCAGAGAGGTATCATGATGAAGCAAGTGAAGGGGAGAGGGAAAGACTGAGGAAAAAAAAGAAGCAGAGAGAGAGAGAGAGAGAGCAAGTAAAGGGGAGATGAAAAGACTGAGAAAAAAAAAGAAGCCGAGAGAGAGAGAGAGAGCAAGTGAAGGGGAGGGGAAAAGACTGAGAAAATAAAAGAAGCCGAGAGAGAGAGAGAGAGAGAGAGAGAGAGAGAGAGAGAGAGAGAGAGTGTCACCTGATACAGAAAGCGAATTGGGGTAGAGATCGTGGGGAAGGAGACGGTGCGTGTGACACACACAAATATACAGTATACTTATTGCACCGTATTTCTAATATTGTGAGAAGTGTTGTTTACTTCGTATTGAACGATGATGAAGTGACTTATTACTCTGTGAAAGACGATTATTGTATTTTCTGATACATTCTATAAGATCCAAAGTTCTAGCCTCTTACTTTCATCAAGATGAAAGATTTGGATATGCTGAGGGTTTAGGAATATGGGCGTAGATAATTTGGGGTATGGATAACTTCATTTACAATAAAGGGGCGAATAGCAGCCCGTCGTGCTGTTTGGTGCTTAAAGTAGTAATCGGCATTATTCGTATAATACAGTATAAATGAGAGAGAGAGAGAGAGAGAGAGAGAGAGAGAGACAGACAGACAGACAGACAGACAGACAGAGACAGACAGACAGACAGACAGACAGAGAGCACCTATACAAGTAGTGAAATTACGTAAATTACTACGTAATGAGTGACCAAATGGGGAATGTTCACTAGTAACGTAGTATACAGTAAATGTAACCTCATGAAATATACGGATAAACAAAAGCCTTACACATTGTTCCTCACCGCTTTTTTTTCGTCTAACTAGGTAATAGGACATTCAACAGTTACCATTGTATATGTGACGTAAGCAGTAGGCATTACACCCACCAATCACAAAACTTCTGACATGCTGGCATCATCCATTCAGAGGCTGAGCGAGGTGTTGTGGTGACTGAGGCTTTGAAAGTGAACCAGTGTGGTCGCCATGAACAGACCTCAAAGACGATTAGTTACTCGTGGGTAAATAGTAGCTCTCCGAGAAGAGGGACTATTAATCCGCGTCATCGCTACCAGACTCGGGGTTTCCACCCGGACTGTCAAGAAATGGATCAGGAGACATGCTGAAACAGGAATATTAACCGATTTATGTATGTATGAATACCGTAATGCTTAGATATTTCTGACTCGCTTTCATATTTGATTTATAACTACCTGTAGAAATTACTTGCAATGTAGGAAGAATCTGTGTTGGTAAATGGGATAAACAGACGATTGTTTCCCTCACTTACCAACTGTTTGTTGAATCTTAATTTCAAGAATTAACTTTTAACTTCAGTAAGGTCGTATGCAAGAGCTGTAATAAATGTAAGGACGAGTCCTATTCTTATGATTTTTTTATTGGTAGTTATAGCATTATGGCAATGCTGATATTTGTAATCGTAGATTATGACAAGAATAATCACAGTAAATAATGGTAAAAACACATGCATAATCAGTTTTCTTAATACATGCAGAGAGAAGACCACGGCCACGGCTAACAACTAGGGAGGAGGATGCGGCCATCATAGCAGCAGTGCAGAATAACCCCTTCACAAACGCCGTGGCCATCAGGGAGGAATTACGGCTAAACGTTTGCAGCGAAACTGTGAGGTCACGCCTGCATGAAGCCGGCGTGCATCACAGAGTCCCTGCCGTGAAAGAATTCCTATCTGAGCAGAACCGTGTCGGTCGCCTCGAATTTGCCCTGCAGTATGTAGGCTCTTTAGAGATCAGGAGTTTTGGTGTGGAGCAGTGTTTGCGGATGAGAAGACATTTGCCAGTACTGATCACTGGAAAATTCATTTGTGGCGGCCTAATGGCATGAGGTAAGTAAACACAATGTTTTAATTCAAGGGGTCAGTAGTGTGACGAAACTGGGTAGGTAGAAATATACGGGTGCAAATTTTATACGGCAAAGGCGAATTGTTAAGACAATAATTAACGAAAGTAGCACTCTGAAGAGAGCATACCTACGCCTACACTGATGGTGGTATGTGCTCAAACGATCGCCTCCGAAATAAATGGGTTCTTCCACGATGCATATCCTATGTGCCTAGCAAAATTCATTACTATCAATTCATAACTTGGAGATCTAAAAAATAAGGGGGGGATGGAGGGGTAAGCACACGTAGCAAAAACATAATCGCCACCGTCATTGTTTGGTGTAAATATGAACATTATTTCATAAGAGTAAACATGAATATGTAAAATAACTGACAATAAGGCATGAAAATTGTTACACATCTTAAATAAAGAAAAGGGTAAAATGCATAACCGCGAAAATAATATAGAATAATAATGCATAACAAATGAAGCATGTAGCATGTTCTTCCCGAACATTTATTTCATAATCTTTATTCTCTTTTTGTGCAGATATGACAGACGTCACATATTCGAGGTCGCTAGAAGTGGCCATGTGACTCTGAACGTGTGTGGTTATATATCCATGCACGGTATGGGAGATTTTTTTTTGTATTTATGGGAGATTTACAGCAAATAAATACATAGACATACTGCACAATCAGTTTCTCCCTTCAATACAGGAACACAATTTCCCATTCCCTTGTGGACCTATTACTTTCATTCACGACAAATGCCCCATCCACACGGCCAAAGTGTGCGAAGGTGGTTTGACGAGCAGCAAGACTTCAGGCTCCTGGAATTACCAAGTAAGGGGTGCGATAATAACCCCATCGAACACATATGGGCAAATATCAACCTGTGGGAGCCTGAGTTCGAAAGGACACCGGAACAGTTACTCGACCACATAACAAGGCAGTGGGAGATAGCAAGAAACAAGCCAGACCTTGTTAGAAATATTGTCTCTTCTATGCAGGACAGGCTACAAGCTGTAATAGAGAAGGAGGGTGGATGGACTGAATATTAAACAATCGGTGCACTTACCTTTGTTTTTACTCGGCCCTTAATGCAGTACTATATATTTTAAATGATTGAGGTTATGGTATGGTAATACACAGTATCGTCTTGATTAAATATATACCTCAGACATTGCGCTGAATAATAGAAAGATTTGTAATGTGTAAATTTGTAAAGCATTATATTATGGTATAGATGACATATTGTAAATTTATCTGAAGACAAACTATTGCTCCAAGATTTTGTAGTACAGTAGTAAATCGTCGAAAAGGAAGTTGCAAAAATAATTCACACTAACGGTAAATCATGGCCAAATATGTTGTTCACGTTGAGTAATGCATTACAATAATGCACAATGAATCAAGTTATAAAATAACTAACATAATTATAGAAATGCAAATTATTTTTATACGTTATGGGTAAAATGATCTAGATTGTAATATTATAAAATGATCCAAGACCTTCTAGATAGAGTATTCCCTTGGGTAGAGTTACATTTTTTGGTGGTAGCCGCAGTATAATAGTAGTGTCAAATAACAAGTGGAAAATGTTACAGTAAAGCATTTTATAACATGTAAATTTACCTTTTCAGCCTCGTATATACACACAGTATTTTACTTTGGCTGACGCCAGACGACTTTAAGTTGGCTAACGACTGACGATTTTACTCTATTCACCCTTGAAGTTGAGTGTTATGTCAAGATTAAGTACCCGTAAAACTAATCCATTTAAAATATAACTGACCAAATATAACCATAACATATAATGCGATATATAATAAAGCAACAATACAAGTATCTTCATAACAAAGAGGAATCACGTCAAAAAACGTAATGAGCAGAATCTGTTTAATATAATGTCCGTTTATGACAGTGATATATAAAAAGCGAACAATATTTTAAAAGCATCACAATGCAAACATTGTCGTTACCAAAACAAAATGTGAAGACAAGTTAGCTTAGTTACTCTTCCATTACCTTGGGTAGTCAGACATTGTGGCTGGGCCCATGAACAAGAGCTTGAATCACTTGGAAAGTATCTCCGGATTATAACCGGCATGGAAACTATATAAAACAGTGTTAACTAGATATGAACAATTACCGGGTAATACAATGCTTTCGTTTTTTAAGGTAGTGCGGTAGGTATCAGCGATAGGAATATGCCGGGCACTAAGCTGTTTGGGATTAGGAGCCTTACGGCATGTAATGCGATTATTTCTTCCGCTTATCTTCCATTTCCTTACTGATAACTGATCCTTACGCCCGTTTGTCAGATAGCGTTACTACTAGTAATGTTTATTCGTATTTGTGGAACATGTTGAATTACCTCCATATTTTCGGAGATAGTTCCAAAATGCAACAGTAATTTTAACTTTGCCATTCATAGTGAGTTATTCTTTGTGCGTTTATAATAATATACTTAACACACATACTTCAGCTTCAATCTGCGACCTACTAATAGCCACATTATAATCGGTCATGAGGCAAACTCGCGACAGTTTAGCAATTCACATAACATCATGGAAAGTCACCATATATTAAAGGTCCTAAATAAACAAGAAAACTACAGTACTTGATTGACAACGTGAAAGAAGACTAACTGCCAAACAAGCCTGACAACCACTTTGCCTGTCACAAGACTGATGCATCACACGTCAAGAATGAATGTTCCTACTGTTACGATAAGTGGCTGATGGACGGTTTTGTGTGTTAGAAAGAGAGAGAGAGAGAGAGAGAGAGAGAGAGAGAGAGAGAGAGAGAGATTTATATACAGACCAAAAAGAACACAACAGCAGGGGTGTGGTGAATGTGCTTAAGCCAAAGCCACCTTCTGCTTGCCATTATTGATGAAACGATGTTACATACTGTATGCTTAACACTGCCACATATTATTATCATATAAGCAAATATATTTTGCATATATTACTTGAGATATTATATACTTAGTCGTATATAAACATATTAATACGAATTCACATTATGCAGTACTATATTTGTTTAATTTTTTACCTAAATATCATTGTAATTAGACATCACATGTATTGGGCTCTTATATATCCTAAACTGTAGGTTAATACATGTGCTTAGTAGTCAGAGTTAAGTTTCTCGAACGTTTTCGTAAAAGCGATGGGAATATACAAAATGTTTCATATGATTTCGAAGTGTCTTATGTGGTTTATATAGGTAACGTCGGAAATATAAACATTAATATGCAACAGAAATTTGGTGAAACTGGATGAAATAAATCTGTATCTCTCTCTCTCTCTCTTTCTCTCTCTGGCTTCTTTTATTCCCTCAATCTTTTCCTCTCCCCTTCCCTTGCTTTATCATGATAGGCGACACTCTCTCTCTCTCTCTCTCTCTCTCTCTCTCTCTCTCTCTCTCTCTCTCTCTCTCGGCTTCTTTTTTTTCTCAGTCGTTTCCTCTCCTCTTTACTTGCTCTCTCTCTCTTTCTCTCTCTCTCTCTCTCTCTCTCTCTCGGCTTCTTTTTTTTTCTCAGTCTTTTCATCTCCCCTTTACTTGCTCTCTCTCTCTCTCTCTCTCTCTCTCTCTCTCTCTGCTTCTTTTTTTCCTCAGTCTTTCCCTCTCCCCTTCACTTGCTTCATCATGATACCTCTCTGCCTCCCACATTATAATGATCTCCCTCACCCACACCTATTCTAAAAGTATGCTTCTCCACGTATAACACCATCTCTAGTTTTCTTAGGTTGCGTAGGATGCTCATAATAATATTGTCATCAGCAGTATATATATATATATATATATATATATATATATATATATATATATATATATTATATAAACTTATAGGACCATACTATTTACTTCCACTTATCGCGTTCAGCAAAGCGAAGACCAAAGAGAGAGGAAGCGAAGAGTTTCACTGTGCAGACGCTCGTTTGCCAGTCGTTTGTCTCTTTGTAGGGATACCACTAGCCACTACTGTCACATGTGTCTGTCCTCTGGCAAAAAAAATACTACGTAACGTTTACACTGTTAATATAACTTTCATTAAGCAACATGCATCATACACGAATATATATTTTTGAAACTCGAGGAAATTTTGTTGTGGCAGCCAGCAGGTTTTATATATGTTGCCAATAAATCGATTTTTGCTTAATTTTCGCCTATCTACGAACTTTCGATGACATTTGATGATCACATATAGCAATGTATACATAAATATTACACATGTGCTTCCTTAACCTTGTTTAATATATGTGCTAACACTGATATAGTGGAGACTACATCCACCAATCACAGTCGCTGTAAGATACCCCTGCTTACTACACCAAGTGTTACCAGATAAAACTACGAGTCCCAGAGCGAGGCTGGGGTACCTGGAACCTTGACTGACTGTACATCAGGCCTGACACTCGGGGGCCTGATGGGGGTTGGAAGGGTAGTGAGGGACAAGAAGTGAGAGATGGGGTGGGGTTTGGGGGGGGGGATGAGGCTAGCAGGGAGGGAGGAGGGGCAAGAGAGGGTTGGAAGGGATCCAGGTTGTTGTGGGAGGAGAGATGCAGTTGCGTGGAGGGGTGGGAGTGTGATGGGGGACAAGGAGGGAGTGGAGTAGAGGGTGGCATGGAAGTGGCCGAGAAGGGGGTGCTCCCCCACCGCCTGGGTTGGTCCGATCCCCCCTCACGCCACATCAGGGACAAGTTCTCATTGGCCTGAAGCCATGTACGTCATAATCGGGGTGGAGCAACCGCTCCCCAGTTTTTTACAGGCTGCGTTCCATTAATGCGATTAGGCATTTTGGCATAAAACTCAAATCACATCAATTGATGCGATTGGGACTTAAGGGGTTAAGCAACAACAAAATCGATAAACACCTCCAATCGTAATCTCAGCAGGAACAGTGTTGCCATACATGCCTGGTCAGATTAATTGATATGAGGTATAGTTGAGTGTCTGAAAGGCACAACCAGAGAGAAGAGAGGGAATGGCATCAGGAAAACAGTGGCTTCATCTACTCTGGTGCCAAAGAACTGGAAGGACTTCCTTCGTGTAGATGACAACAAAATTGAGTTCTTCAGTAACCCACTGCCTTCCCTTAGCAGATGGCAAGGAAGTTTATGCAACATATGGAAGAGAAGTACTCTGCTCTCCTGAGGAGTCTGACTTGACTTACCTTGCACCTTGTCACAGGAGGAGGCTCATACTCGTCTTCTTCTTCATGTGGCAGATGCTGTACAGAAGGCAGCAAGAAGGTAACCATACACATTGTTGATACTGATGTGGTGGTTGTAGCTGTGTCTTCATTCAGCGAGATAAATCCTGATGAACTCTGGGAGTGTGGGTAGCACTTGGTATTGGCTCCAGATTCAGTTACATAGCTACTCATGAACTGGTTGCCACAATGAACTGAAGACAGTGTTCTACTCTACCCGTCTTTCACGCTTTCATGGGATGTGACACTGTGTCTGTGTTTGTTGGCAGAGGAAAGAAGACTGCCCTGGGAAACTTGGAAAGCATTCCCAGAGGTAACAGAAGCCTTTGAGGAACTTCTTCACATACCAGCTTATATCAGTGAGGAGACTATGGCACTGGTTGAGCGTTTTGTGGTACTCATGTATGACAGAACCAGTGACAGCATGCGGGTGAACGATGCCAGGAAGCAGCTCTTCACACTGAAGTCGCGAACTTTAGAGAACATTCCACCAACACAGGCAGTACTGAAGCAGCACATAAAGCGTGCTTGCTACCAGGCCAACATCTGGTGACTGGCACTGGTTATGCTTCTAGATGTGTTGAACACATCAGACTGGGCAGGGGGGGGGGGGGACGAAGCAAACAACTGAATGGTAGCCTCTTTGGAGCACTCTTCCTGAAGAATCGAAATCGTGCCATGAACTAATCCAGTGTAGCTGCTAGAAGGGCTGCAGTGGACATTGCAAATCCAGGAAGTTTGCCCTCGAGTGCATTGAACTATGTATTTGTTCAGGAGATTGCTAGACATGCACACCGACTACTACAGTTCACCAAATTGCGTGCTCCATTCTCATGATTCAGACATATTTATAAGCACTAAAAACACAATTGCTTGATAATTTCTGTATATGTACAAACCTAAAAATTAGCAAAATATAATGTGACATTGTGTGATGTGTAGACCCATTAATCTTACTGAAAACACATCATTTCTTGTAATTTGTTGAAGTGAAATGTCGTTCTTGATGACCTAAGGTCATTGACTCCTCACGGTCCTCACAGGTCGAATACAGCATCTCAAATTAAACTTTATGGTGTGTACTAACACTGGTAGCAAAGCCATGCTTTCATCATTAAATGCACAATTCTTCTGGTTATCCATATCACTATATCGGTGGTCAAGGCACAGCTTGGCCCCAGAGAGATGATGACGATCAATGTTGCCACTACCAAATTTCTAAACGTACCAAAATTGTACCAGTTTTCATGAAAACGTACAAATCAGCAAGTTCTTTGGTAATATTGGATTTTTGGTAATCATATCAGTCAATGCATTCACCAGCCGTTTAACAGTATTTGAAGAAAAATAACTGTTCATTTTTCACCAAATTAAGATTAAACATGCTCTTATCAATATAATGTTATAAATAAGACCTTCAAAATTCCTTTAAATTAAGGCACATATTATTTCACACATAGCAAAAAAATTATGCACTTAAAAATACTTCAATCACAAAAGTCTTACTTAGAACAGTTCTACTTAGGCTTGTGTAATCAATTTAAAATTTTTCATACCATTATTATTACAGAAATAATAAATGAATGGCATAAACACATGCTGTACATTTATACTGTGTAATGATATTTGGCATTCTCATAAACAATAGGTTCCTTCAAAACTATATATTTCTGCATATTGTATTAATAAGAAGGTATCAAACCAAAATAATAATTGCACTTCATTCCTAGAAGCACAACGCTATGTAAATAAAAATAATTCCTAATTTTCTACCACTGGACTGATGGGATTAAATAAGATCCTCATCTGAAGATAAATAATTATCAACTTCCTCATTATTAAGTGGCAGTCTGATGTAAACAGACGGTCCCAAATTGTCTTATACATTCGGTTAATTATGTAGTCTTGTATTTCGGGCATTACGTCACTGACTGGTAAGATTTAGGTTCTTCAATATATTGGCATATACAAGCTTACAACTAGAGTTTTACAAAAATATTGTAACTGAAGATATTCATTTATTGCTGATCGTATGTTTGCAACAATATGAGGCCACTGCCGTACGCGTGGAGAGTCTAATCAAAGAGAGTATATGGAAATTGTACCATAAGACAAACCATTTTCTGCCATAATGTACCAATATTCTTCAAAATGTACAAAAAGACTCAGTGGTGTACCTTGTACTAGAAGTTATGAAAATGTACCATAATGGTACAAATGTACTCTAATTGGCAACACTGATGATGATATCAAAGGAAAAGTGTTACAGAAAACAGTTTTATAGCTAACTTTGGTATTAGTGGTCGCGTTTCTTTGGGATAACTGTGGTATTATGTGCCTTTACTGTGAGCCTCTCGGTTTCTTTGCCTCCTATTGTGGGATCGCATATTCAGAAATATTTTAAAGATTCCAGCATGTAACATTTAACACTCAAGTTAAAAAGTGACTACTGTTTGGAAGACCACTCTTTTTTTGTTATTAATTTACTATTGATAGGCCATCATTTTAGAAGACTTCATTTACAGTTTACCATAATATGCAAATTTGGATACTGTATTGCTTAACCCTAAGCCCTATGGAACCCCACTGCTGAAGGTCACCCACGAAGAAGATAAAACAACCTCTTTTCAGTTTCCTTTCTTCTTATCCAGTTTGTTAACCAGTTATGTAATTTACTGGTAGTTTCCAAGTTCATTCTTCAACCCGTTAATTTTTAAAAACATTACCAAATAACTTGGGGAAACTTAAATAGCCTATAAGTCGTTATGAACACGAGCTATTCAAGCAGATCAATGAGACATTATTACCCTTTCTGGGGCTGCTGGTTACCCATAATTAGTTTCAGGGATTCTAGGTGTGACATCCTTGTATCTCTCAATAATGGAGTAAACATTTCTCAACTAACTTGAAACTTCCTGATTTGTGCTTTTAAGTTTTAACTTTACTACCCTTTCTGAAAACCAATGAAACATTTACCAGTTTTCAGTCCTGTGGCACCAACACTTGGTGAAGTGTTTGCTCAACTTCTGAACGAGATGTTTCACTACATGTCCACAACATATAGTTGCAACTACAACATTGGTGTAAATTTGTTTGACCTTCAAGATTTACATATATCTATATATATATATATATATATATATATATATATATATATATATATATATATATATATATATATATATATATATATATAGATGTATATATATATTTCCCCGTCTGCCATGATTTAATTTCCACCTGTATTCATCCTGTGCTTCTATCTCAGTGATATAATAACTAGCCATGACAGTCAATAATATTAAAAATAACTCACACACACTATGAATAATATATTCACCGGTTCGTGAGTATCTTTAATTAGAGGTCATATTTCACTCCCATGGTGTTCACAGTCGTAGTTTATGTTTATTTGGGACTTAACGTTCTATATTTAAGCCTTGATAAGAAAACTTCAAAGACTATATGTGTTATACGTCAGCACTGGCAAGAATATCATTGTCCTCTGCAGCCAGTATGTAACGATGGAAAAAACTATACACACATTATGAGAGTTATTCTTAGAGTCATTATTCAGTGTCTGGATGGACAAGCCCCCCCCCCCTTAAAAAAAAAAAAAAAAAAACATAATGTAACTTGGTGGTGGTATGAGGGTGTACAAGTTGCAGTTAAGGAGAAAAGACGGCTTTTCTGAGAATTGCAAAAATGATAGTAACATAGAGGAATACTTGGCTGCCAAGCGTCAGGCTAGAAAATAGGTGAAAGATGCAAACTCTGAGTCCCAGAGACTTTTACTGGATAACCTAATTAGTGTGAGAAAGAGTATGATATTTAAGGTGGCAAATCAGATGAAGAAGGAAAACAGGGATATCATACGCAAGCAGTGTGTGAAAAATGGTGAATGATAGGTAATGGTGAATAGTGGGGAAAAATAATTATAACCAGTTGTTCAATGAGGAGTTTGACTGGAATAGGGAAGGTTTGGAGTCAGTATATCCAGTGCTTGACCCTCGGCCATTAATTGGTTGAATCTGCTACTGTGAGCTGGACAATAGGAAGGATGTGGGTGGGAAGGCGGCTGGTGTGTCTGAAATGACTACTGAAATGCTTAAGGCCTCAGGAGGTATAGGAGTGAGGTTAGTTACAGACTTAATATAGACTATACGATTATATTTTAGTGTTGTTGTCACAGATGATTGGCTGAAGTGTGAGTCTGTAAATGTGTACAAGGGGAAAGATGATGCCCCGGAAAGAAGAAATTATAGGGTCATAAAACTTTTGGACCAGATAACGAAGGTAATGGAGAGAGTTCTAGAAAGTATGATTAGAGAAAGATTGAACATTGATTGGATGCAATTTGGATTTTTGCCATATTCATTGTTCGACTGCTTAAGCAAAAATAAATAGGAAAGAAAAAGGATCTGTCCTTTGATTTTGTTGACGTCCAGAAGGCCTTTGACAGACTCCATAGGAAAGTGGTGAAATGGGTAATGAGAAAACTTGGGATCGATGAGTAGCCGGTTAGAGTGGTAATAGGTTGTATGCTGGTGCTCGCACCCAGGTAGGATTGAATGGACATTTGAATGATGAGTTTCCGTGAATGTTGGTGTGCATCCATTTTGAGCCCATTGTTATTTATCAAGGTGCTTGATGCCGTTTCACGTGACTTCAGAAATGGACTCCCATGGGAGATGTTGTATGTCAATGATTTGGTGTTGATAGCAGAGAATGAAGGGGGACAGAGGAAAGACTTAGGAAGTGGAGAGGCGCTATGGGGCACATGGGCTTGAAAGTAAATGCAGATAAAACTAGAAAGCATTAAGAGAGCGCATACCTCAGCCAATACCATTGCTATTAAAAAGAATCTGGATCCGTGAAGATGGGATCCGGATCCGGTTCCACCCCAAAACTTAACAAATTCTTTATTTGTCCATGGCCCGCTCTTCAACAAAACCTCATTGAAATTAATGGAGGAATTTTGGAGATATCGCATGGACAAACAGACAAACAGACAGGCAGAAAACATAGGAGAATATATATCCTCCTCCCACTTCGTTGACACAGGTAACAAAGGTGTTGGTATTTAGGTTTAGTGGCAGTACTGTCAAATAAGTTGGGGGGTGGCTATGTGCGGATTGCCACAAGGGCGCGGGAAGTAATTCCATCTTGTGCACTGTTTGTGATAAGTGGGTGCTTAACCCGTCACGTCCCGAGGCTTTCCGCACCTCCGACATCTCCCAGTCCCGAGCCTTTTGGGGAGAAAAATTTTTTGGCTAAAACTTCCGCTTTGGTTGAGAAACGAAGGAAAATCACCAAGAAAGGGCTTACCGTGGTCTATAAGTGGTCGGAACAGGTGAGGTCCCCCGCGCCAGGTATCGTATTCTATCATTGACGTGTCAGGCGCTCACTGTTCTATGGTAGGGAATACTGGGAGAAACGACACACAACGCCTCTACATTTATTGAATTTGAACTAATAAACAATAACAGTAGCAATGTAATGGATTTCAGACACATATATATGAAAAATAAGCATTGTACCATCGCGCGAGCATAGCGAGTTAGGTCCGAGTCGTAACATGCTATATGCTAAGTTTCTTGTATCAGTCAACATATCATTTTTTCTACTTGTATACTTCTGTTTCAATGACATTTTACCAATTTCTACTGTTTGTAAATGTTTTCAGATGTTTTCATTCATTATGATGACATGCAGCATAAGTTTAGCGCACATCGGCTTACTAAGCGCACTCGCTATGACTCGTATTTCAACATACCCAATTGTTTTATCACTTTCCTATTATTTTTCCCTTTACATAGAACCTTTCCTCCACCACTGTAAATGTTTTCAATTATTTACATTCATTACGAGGGCATTTAGCGATATGCTAGCGCATATTCACGTAGCAAGCACAATCTCAAACACTCGTGTTTCATCTTCTACTTTATTTATTCACTCCAATTATACTTTCCCACTTACATTACACACATTTACACCCCTATACTGCACTGTACATACTTACTGGCATTATTTTTTCAAGTGAGCGTCAGAATATTGCATGAAAATACCCTCACAATGAATGTTTCGACCAACATAATACTCAAACACTTATATACTAATTCTTCACATATATTACACACGTTCCCACTTGTTGACTTCTATTTTCATTATTACGGGCCTTATTCATTCAACTGAGCGTCAGGATATCCCATCTCTATACACACGCTATGAATATTTCGACTTAGAATATATTTCAGCACTTACAATAATTTGAACTTATATCCGTTAGCATTTCCAATAATAATAATTACATATTTACGGGCTGTATTTATTGCACTGAGCGACAGAATATCGCATCGTAAAACCCTCGCTATGTATGTTTCCACTTACAGCATATTTATAGACTTACGTACAATTTTTGCACTTATGTTATACCCGTATGCACTTTATACTAATATTTGGAGATCAACATGACTGATACTTTCACTGAGCGTCTGTTTGTCGCATTTGCTTCATAGTTTCAGCGTTCTATCGCATTCACACCATATCAGAATTGCATCAACGTGTGATATTCACTGAAACATGGGTGAATACAGAGACCCACGTCACACTCCACGCACTCATAGCGGGTGTCCTTCCTCTGTGTGGTGAGTCTCACCCGGAAATTGCTACACACGTGACACCTGCGTTGGGGCCTTGGTCTGTTTGGCTGTGGAGGGATAGGAGTGGGGAAATGGCAGCCGGATATTCTCAGGGGAGTATGGGAAATAGGGGCAGTGCGGGTGCGATGTTGGGGCCTTTCAACAGCATAACGTGCAAACATCTCTCTTCTGAGCTCCCTCACAAACCCTTCAAAGGCTTCCTGAACTCCTGTTGTCATGGTGTGAAGGTGGTGGCAATTCAGAGCAGTGATGTCTAGCAAGTGAAAGAACAGTTTCTTATACCATTTCATCGTGGTCCTGGCACACTCTACCGTCGATATCATGGAGTCTGACTGGTCCACCAGGCGCATGTTTATGTTATAGTCCATGACACACTCAGGTTTCCAAATGTGACGCCTGTTCTCGCTCCGGTAATCAACGGAATCAGTACAGTGCATCAAGGGGCGGTGAACCGTTGACAAGAGGCTTACTTCTCTATTATGGTTCCACACAGTTGCAAGGATGTTGTTGGCTTTGAAGAAGACAACCTCATTCCTGGCAAGTTTCCGCCCTACCTTGGCCATGTGACGCCGGTTCACCTTCACGGTTCCACAGACTCCCGTTTCATGCGTGTGAAGAAAACGAGCGAGAAGAGGGCTAGTGTACCAGTTGTCCAGGTAGAGGACGTGACCACGATGAAGGTAGTCTTCTATCATTGTCTTTACCACTGCTCCCGACAGTCCAATACTCCGATCTTCTATTATGTCTGTCTGTGCACCGGTGTACAAGACTATGTCTTGCACGTATCCAGTCCTACAGTCGCACATAACAAAGATCTTGAACCCAAAACGGTGCCTTTTGCTGGGTATATACTGCCTAAATGAAATATTACCTTTCCACAACACGAGACTCTCGTCTATGACGAGGTCTCTATAGGGATAAAATGACAAACGAAAGGTTTGCCTCAGGTGATCAAAGACCAACCTAATTCGCCTCATCTTATCTGTGTCATTCGCATTTCCAGGATCATGAGCATCATAGAAATGGAGGCGACTTAGAATTTGTTGAAACCGATTATGGCTCATCATTTGCCCAAATATTGGGGTAAACATAACAGGGTCCCTTATCCAGTAAGCCGGAATTCTGTTCTTTCGTATAATAGCCATCAAAAGGACCAGGGCAAAAAATAGGAACATTTCTGAAAGGAAGACAGGGTTATCATATATGATAGAATGCCTACTCCTTGTTTCCAATCTTTCACTCTCAAGGTGCTGGGTGCTTGCAAAAAGGTTGATTTGGTTAACAATCTGCTCCATGAATGCCTCACTAAAAAACCGATGGAAAAAATCCAACCTGGTGGAATTACTGTGAATTCCGGGAGCAATGTAGCCAGAGCGCCCCTGCTCAGTGAAGGGGTGAATAAGGGGAGAAAAATCACTCCCATCCTCCCAATTCCATCCCACAAATCCCTCGTCCCCTTCATCCCCATCACCGCCTTCATCTGGATGAGGAGGAGATCCTGGTGGGGGAGGTTGGGGAGAAGGAGTGCGGAGGCCTTCCCCACTGTCACTCCTATTTCCACTGCCTTTACCCTTTTCCTTTCCCTTACCCTTACGGCCTTGAGGAACATTAGGGGGCTGTGGGGATGAAGTAGGGGAATATTGGGTAGCATAAGACATGCTGGGGAGTGGTTCCTCCCCACCTTCCCCCTCCATGACAACACCACGTGATTTTTCACACACCCTAGCTCGACCACGTGTTACGGGATATTGGGGGGCATAAGACGTGCTTGGGAGTGGTTCCTCCCCACCTTCCCCCTCCATCACAACCCCACGTGATACAGAACGCACCCGCACTCGCCCATGTGATACACTCTGCCGCCTCACACTACCTAGGGAGAGCAATAACTCACTCATGTCACTCTCACTTTCCATACTCCTCCCTGCACATTCCCTTTCACTCCCGACTCTCTCCACAGCACTTCCTAACTCCCCAAACAAAATGCTAGGCCCATACCTGCTCCTCCAACGTGGTGTGCGTTCTGGGCCACGATGAGTTATTACCTCACGTCCATACCACGTGGCAGCACGTCCCACGACTCCGTCCTTGTCCTCGTCCTCGTCATCGAAATCTGCTTCCATATCACGTTGGAGCTGGGCATAGGATGTTGCACGTGGTTTCTTGGCCGGCTGCCCTTCTCTAGCAGCATGGTAAGTCACGTACTGCCACTTCCTGGGAGACAGGACTTCTTCATCACTGCTGGTGGTTACTTCCTCCTCTGGCTGCACATAATCTTTATCCACAACCTCGTCATCCAGTGGGGAATCACTGTTGCCTGTAAAGGCATCCAGGGCTGCTTGAATTTCGTCCTCTGAGAGACCTCTCTTAGCCACGTCTGAGCAGGACCATTGCTACCAGGTGAGTGGACGAGCGGCGGGTTAGCGGCGGGTCGCGCGGGGTCGCCGAGTGTCCCCGCCTGGTGGCAGGTAGGGGAAGGTCATGCGAGGACACGTACCGCAAATCAAGCGCGAAATTTGAAAATTGTCGAAATTATGCACTTTGCAATTGCACGACGTACCGGTACGTCGCCGGGACTGGCAAATGCAAATCGATGCAACGTACCCATACGTCGATGGGACGGGGCGGGTTAAGAGGTGTAGAGGAATTAGTGGCTGAGAATGAGATAATGCTGATTTTATGTGTGCAGTCTGTCAGGGAGAGCATGTGGAGATTGTCAGGCGTGAAGGGATTGATTATGCTGGTGAGTCTCTCATGTATATGGATGACTTTTATTATTTGGGAGACATACGTGCTGGAGGTAGGGCTGGAGCTTGCTCTGTGGCTTAAGCGAGAAGTGGTTGAAAGAAGTTCAGGGAGCTGTTGCTTCTCCTCACAGTGAGATGGTTCTTCCTCAGTGCTAAGTTATCTTTGTGGCATGTGTTAAGAGTGTAATGGCTTATGGTAGTGAGACTTGGGCAGTTAAGGAAGAGGATGATCCCAGACTGAAACATGAGGAAATGAGAGTGATTAGGTGGATGTGCAGTACGACCTTGAATGCGAGACCTCGAGGGGGGAGGGGTTAGGTTTACAATGTAAGAGTTAAGATGAAGGATGGGACTGGAGTGTATTGATATTGTGATGAGGGGAGGTAGATTGAGGTGGTTTGGGCATGTGGAGATGATGGGGGAAAGGACAATTGAGTGGAGAAAGTGAGAAGTTTTGAGGTTAGAGATACAGTTGTGAGAGTTGGACTGAAAATAAACATTGGATGAAGTCACTGAGTGTTACCTCAGGGATAAAGGACTAAGAAGGGAGGCTGCCAGAGATTGCTGCAGCATGAAATGTCGCCATTAGGTGACCTTGGCCAACACGCAAGGATGTTGGAGCCTTTATCAGCAAAACGAAACGAAACGAACTTATTGAATTTTGGTTGAACATGAAAAACTTCAGAAATAGTGCTTAACAGTTCGAAACCAACTAGGGTCTTCTACCTGATAAGAGATAAAACCAGGCAGAAACTTTTGTATCTTCATCATATGACTATGTACATATGTGGGTAACGTCTTTAAGTTTAAGTGTTCATGGCACTTTCAAAACGCGACCTTAATGCAACATTGTCACGCAATATTCAGTGTTGTGCCTGAGAATGTAGCCGGAAATGAAGTACAGTAGTTTTTGATTGTCATGTTATATGCATAACCATGCATGACAATTTAGCCGAAAGTGAAGTGGATTTTTTGAAGTTTAGTGATATTGGAATGAATTAGGAAAGAACTCGTCTCGTGTACTGAAGTGTGTACTTATGCCAACCTGGATACAGCTGATCACCATCCACAGTCTTTAACGCCACCATAACAAAAACAAACCAAAGAACAACTGCTGTTGCCACGATCCTCTGCATTTGCATTCTAGTTTCTGGAAAAAATAAAAACGAACGTGAGGCACTAAAAGGATTAATGGTTTCGATACGAGGACTCTTATTATTATTATTATTATTATTATTATTATCATTATTATTATCATCATCATTATCATTATCATCCGGACCTCTTTTCCCACCCTAGGGCAGGGTGAGGAGTAGCAATGTCCAGACAGCCCAGATTTGCCCAATCCAATGGGCCACGCTTCCATTCTCTCATCATTCAAGCCCCCGGAATCCTGGCTCTATTGGATACGCCAAAACCATTCACCACGTTCTGTAGCTTCACATAAACATATCCGATTGAGTCAATCTGGACTCTGCCACGTTAAAAAGCGGTGTCAAATCCCTGATCATGCACAACATTCATCCAGCAAGCTCGATCTCTTGTCAGTTCCCTAGCCTCACCCACTTCCAAACCTCTCTTCCTCACACATTCATCCACTATATCTCTCCACCTTCTCCTTGGCCTACCTCGCCTCCACTCTCCTTCAAATTCGCTTCAGCACTCTGTTGTTATCCATTCTCTCCACATGACCACAATCTTCGATTCTGGTGTCCATAGCCTTCCTCACTCCACATCTTTCACGAATCACATTATTTCATATCCTATCCACCCTCTGTACTCCAAATACATTCGTCAGCAGTCCCATCTCCACTGCTTTTATTCTTTTCATTTTCATGCCACACCATAGTCTCACATCCATATGTTAAAGTTGGCACTAAAACTCCTTCATGCAAGCCTCGTGCACCTGCAACACTCAAACCTCTATTTCTTATTATGGCCTTCATTGCACCAGCTACTTTTATTCTTTGTGTCGCTCTACTTTCAACCTCTTTTGCACCTTTTCCTCTCTTTTTTTAGCACTGTACCCAGGTATTTGAACTTTCTCACCAATTCCAGTCTCTCTTCATTTACTGTAACATCGCACTGGGAGTTTCCTTCTCTCTCACTAAACTTTACTCTTTTCTACATTTACTCTCAAGGCATGACATTCACAGACCTTAGTAAAACTCTGCACCGGCCTACCAAGTTCTTGTCTGGTACTTGCAAGCAGCACTGCATCATCAGCATACAACGAATTTGAGATATTCCATCCATCACCATTCATTACCAACGCCATCCCTCTCTCCATTACTCGAGTTTTTACTTCTCTTTTCGCCCCATCCATATTGAACAACCATGGGGACATTACACAACCTTGTCGCACGCCCACACCGATCGTGAACCATTCACATAGATACCTGTTAACCCTTACTCATGCTTCACTACCATCATAAAAACTTTATGGCACCTAGCAGCTTACCATCTGCACAGTACATGAGCAAAATTTTCCACAATTCTTATCTGTCCACTTTGTTGTATGCTTTTTCCAGATCCATGAATGTCATGAACACCTTATGGTTCTTCTCACAAGCCTTCTCTGTTATCTGTCTCATTGCAAATATTTGATCCACACATCCTCTGCCACTCCTAAAGCCAACCTTTTCATCACTTACTAGGACTTATGATATCTCTCTTACCTTCTCTATAATAATTCTTCCATATATCTTCCCTACCACACTCAGTATACTTATGCCACGACAATTCTTGTACTCACTTTGCTCACCTATATTTTTGTACAAGGGTACAATCACAGCCTTTTTCCACTCTGCAGGCACAGTTTCACTCATCCATGCCTTCCTACATATCTCCAACAAACACTTCATTCCACTCTCTCCACTACACTTAAGCAGCTCTGCATACACCTCATTAACCCCAGCTGCTTTCCCATTTTTCAGCCACTTCACAGCACTCTTCACCTGTGCAAGTGTCACATCTTCTGGTACTGCATTCCTTCTCTGCACTCCCCCCAAACTAATCATGTTTACAGCCGCTCAACTGTCTCTATTTCCATTCATCAGGCATTCAAAATATTCTTTCCATCTGGTCCTTACTTCCTCCCCATGGGTTAATAATCTACCACCTACATCCATCACACAATCACATTTCTTTCAGCTTTCACTTCTACATTTCCGCACCTCTTTCCAGAATAACATCCAATTTTCAGAGTAGTTCACATTCATTTCTCTTCCTAGATCATCATTTACCTCCTTCTTTTTCCTCTTCCCTTACCTCTTTATGTGCTTCTTGCTCTCAGTATATTCAGTTCTTATTTCGACTGAATCCATGTCCTGTAACAACTTTAGCCACTTCTTCCCCTTTTCCTCCACTGCTTTCTTAACCTCCTCATCCCATCATGCCGTACCTTTCTTCTTTGTTGTTACTCTTGCCACACCACACATCACTTTAGCATTCCTAACTAAGCAATCCCTATATGCATTCCACAGGTTGTCCAGATTCATTTCATTTCCATTCACTGATTCTAACTCCTCCTCTACTTTGGTCCTGTACCGTAATCATTTGCCATTTCTTTGATCCTCAGCTTCTCAACTTTCAGTCTTTCTCCGTGACTGCTCCTCTCTTTCCTGATCCACCTCCCTCCTCTCAGCTTGATCTTGCATACCACAATCATATGATCTGACAGACCTCCATATCGTCCTCTCACGGCCCTCGTATCAGCAACCATTCTCATTCCTATTCCCATTACTATTATTATTATTATTATTATTATTATTATATTATTATTATTATTATTATTATTATTATTATTATTTTTATTGTTGTTGTTGTTGTTGCTGTTGTTTTTTTTGGTTGTAGTTGTTGTTGTTAGATACATCAAGCTACCTCTGCATAGATTTGCAGAAACCGTTCAGAATGATACGGATTAGACTTTTCCTTCATTAACATTTCAACGATTAGTATCTGACATTAGCTAGTGCAAACTTCAAAGATGACCTCTGCCTGAATGAATTGCTGGAGATACTTATGAAAGGAAATATTCACTTAATAAACCATGCATTTACACAGCAAATAATAGTCATATAAACGCTGAAAAAAATATGAATGTCTACTTTGTACTCCATATATGTATTCCTTATTTAAGTAGGAAGAAAAAAAACTGAGAGCCTGCAAAACCTTTCCATTCACAGAAAATTGAGCAAAAGAAAGCCAGAATCAATATCCGTTAAGATGGAGGGTCCTTGAAATACTGAGCTGAAAAGTCATGAGTTCATAGGGAGTGGCAATGGGTGAATGAAGACAACTGTAGATTTGACAATTTCTTTATATGAGAGACACAGTCAGAATCATTCCTTTTGTTTGCCTGGTCATCCTATGTGCACCTTTCCCATATCCAAAAGACAGACAGACAGACATCCACCCACACACACACACACACACACACACACACACACACACACACACACACACACACACACACACTCTATTCTAAACCTTGTCTCAAACATTCACACATTACTTGCTTTCATTAACCTTCAATCAAAGGTTTATTTATTTATTTATTTATTTATTTTTTCAAAGCTGACTCCGTCTAAAAACACATAATTTTTGTTTACACTTTCATCGAACCAATTTCAATATACATTTGCGGAGACCTATTGAAGCGAAGGAATTCGGTTGTCTCCACTACCTCTGTCAACAGGTGCTGAAGAAATGAACCTTAACGTGGTGACACTTATATTACTGGGTGATGGAGCTCCTCGGTTATACAAACGTCCCACAGCAACTTCCCTATCCTCCAAACGGAAGATGGTAAGCTGCAGAAAGAAGGTAATTTCCGCTTGCAGTCTATCTAGTCTATGGAATGGATGTATTTTGCCTCACCCTGAACATTTACAAGCAAGGATTACTTGGGTACAGCGTCATGAAGAAACGAGAATGCCTGTAATCTTTCATACATAGTTACAGTGAGTTAGTATTTTTTGTTTGGTATTATTTTTTTTTAAATATTTCCTATACCTTTATATGTATATCTGTATATGTTTATGTATTTGTGTGGATATATATATATATATATATATATATATATATATATATATATATATATATATATATATGTGTATGTGTGTGTGTGTGTGTGTGTGTGTGTGTGCGCGTGTGTGTGTGTGTGTGTGCGCGTGTGTGTGTGTGTGTGTGTGTGTGTATGGATGTATGGGTGTATGTGTATTTATGTGTATGTGTATGTATGTGTATATGTATGCATATGTGTATATGTGTACGTATGTGTATGTATGTATATGTATGCATATGTGTATATATGTATGTATGTATATATATGTGTATACATGTGTGTTTATATATATATTTTTAATGTACCTAAATTTTATATTCAAATGTTTCATATTTTATATTGTCCTTTTAGTCTTTTCGTCTTATAATGTCTTTTTTTTTTTTTTTTTGTTATTTTTAGATTTTTTAGTCTCCCGCTAGTCTTTTATATTTTAAAAGAGCTTTTCAATTATTATATCTATTTCTATAAACAAAATTTGTATTAGAGCTTCCTTTTAATTGGCTGTGTTCAAACACCTACTGCCACTGCTGATGCTAATTAGCTACGGAGACCCAGGCCAGAGCTAAAGTATTGTTGCAACTACTGAAGCTTATGCGATAAATGATTGTGTGTACAGAATAGCATATCACCATGTATTATATGTATATTATGTACTAATATAACCTATGTAGTGTACTGTACTGCGAAATAAAGGAATTGAATTGAATTGAACTACTACTACTACTACTACTGCTGCTGCTGCTGCTACTACTACTACTACTACTACTAGTAATAATAATAATAATTGTAGTTTTTTTTCTGTTCTTTTCATATGATTATATCCAGCTTAGGAGAGACCCCTCAAACTTGATTTAGATTTAGTTCCATATTCCAGTCGGTTAAGGAGGCTCCGTAGCACCTCTTCCTTCGTGATTTATTTTTGAGTCAGGCTGGTTAATATCCTTTTGTACCATACTTATGCACAGTTTTGCGGTATAAAAATGATTTAAGCAACAAGAAATATGATAATAAAGTATATTAAACACAATAAATCGTCTGGGAAAAGGTGATATGGAGCTTCCATATCCTGCCAGAATGCACACCTCATCACATAGTTAGTAACGTAAAAGAAGCAAAATAAATCACACAGGGAGAGGTGTTACAGAGCTTCCTTAACTCCTTAACCTCAGGGCATCGTTTTCGTGATGCTCTGGAGCAAGGGATCATTCTGCGGGGCATCACTTTTGTGATTCTGTGTTACTTTGAATTCGCTCGGGCTTTCAAGTGGTGGCTTGTATCATCTGTCAGTACTACCAGTGTCCAGCTATACCCAGTTCTGCTAATGTCACCTGTACTCCCATCCACTGTTAACAATTTAGCCATTTTTCTCCTGTCCTTGACTCCCCCCCTCCTTACCTCCCTCCATTACCCTCTCCTCCTACCTGACCAGCTGCGCTGTGCTACACAAATGCTGGACGGATTTTTCCACTCATTTTATCCATTGAAATGTGCCCTTTGCCTTATTCTTATACAAAATAATATATAAAAGAAAGAGAAAAGGTAATTGATACTGCCGTACATCTGGAATGGGCCAATTATCACCTGGTAACACCTCATGTGCACTCGTTGACTAATTTTCCCTGTTTATTTCCCCTTGAAATATGCCGTATGACCTGTTCTCATAATAAAAATATATATAAGCAAGGAAGGGAGAAGCCTAAGTGATATTTACATTCACCTGGAACTACCTAATTTATTACATATTGTCTTGATTTCCTGCCAATCATTTCACAGCGTATATATTAGCAGCTTTCACCACGCTGACATTGGCAGCCCTTCACTGCCCCTAGGCAACAGCATTCAGTTTACTGTCGTCTTTCAAAGTGAAACCACGTCAGATTTGCGCCTGTCCAATTCCGCTGCTTTTTAGCCCCATGCAAAGGGCCCTGTGACCTCTACCCCTACTAAACCTCGTGTGGAAAGGGGTAAAGGGCTAAGTGACTGCTGTGGAACGTGAACTGGCTAATTTATCAATGATAATGATGGACAGTGACTACGATCTTTCTGGTGACTCTAAAACAGAGCAAGTGGAAATGTACATAATGTGTAAATAATGTGTAAACAGCAAGTGAAAGCAATGAATGTAAATATAACTGAACAGTGGAAAATAGTGTTATAAGATACTGCAAGTGACAGTCCATAACATAGTGTAAATAAAATAGAAATACTGTAAATACTGTAAATAAAATGGAGAATGTAAGTAGAAATGTAAATAAGTAGTAATATAAGAATACGAGTATATATACTAAGAGTAATAAAAGTGAAAGTTTCACTCTAGCATGTATGAATACTAGGAGTTATGAAAGTGAAAGTGATAGATTCGTTCACCCTAGTATACAGGATGAGAAAGTGAATGCTACGTATTTTACTGAAAGATAAATTGAATGCCTACAGTGACAATAAACTACTCTTACTGAAAGAAACTTATGGATAAAGACTGCAGATATAAGTGTTATATAGCAATATGAATATACAGTAAAGTGTGAGTGTTTTTGTGAATAATGACAGAATACCAGCGGGAAACGAGCGCAAGTGGGAAGCTCCTACGCGCTCGTAATTTTCATTGCTTTCACAGTTTTTTTTTTTTTTGGAGTATGGATTCCAAACTATTTGAAAATCATAGAACAGTGTTTTTAGTGATAATATCACTCTGTAGTAATCGTATTACGGGGTGTCGGGAGTATAAAGTGGAGTCTTCGTTACCCAACTTCAGAAGTCTCCACAAGACCTACGGTACTCAACGAAGGCTCAACAAACATCCCAGGAGAAAGCTGTAGGTATGTGCCATATGCATATTTATTTATAATATCCTAGGACTAATAATTGATTTTTGGCAAATATTTTTACAAAGTCTGTCGGAGCGTGAATATCCTAGTGTTACATGCAAGGAGTGCCAAAACAACCCCGCAGTTTAGGGGTTAACCTACAGGGATACGGGCCCTCCTCCAACCCTATGTCATCTTGACATCTGAATATATTTCGCTTCCACTGCCGTAATAGCCACCACAGTCTCTTATTCTAGTTGAAATTAACAATGCACTACTGACAAACTTTACATCAGATCCAAGACAATTTACATCCCACACATAATTCTCCAAGTGTCATGCTGCTTCTTTTAACATAACACACTAATATAATGTACATATGGCAACATATGAACCTGGGACAGCATCAGTCTGTAATAGAGGTCTGGCATTTGGTACACTTGACAACAATGACATGTTTGTTGGTGGTACTGACATGTCAAATATTAGTAAAATTACTAAATAACTATGATGCATGAACGGGAAGTGTTGCTAGGCCTCCACTTCACACAGACACTGTCCAAGGTTCTTTTATGGCTAGCTGAACCTCTTTCCCGTTACAATAATTTCTATTAAATGATGGGCAGAGAAGATAAACAATCCTTTATTGAGGTCCATAGGGTTCATGGCTGAGAGGTCAGGGGCCACTACAGGAGACGTATTACATAAATGTGGGATTAAAAAGGGACTCGCTAAATCTAAGCACTATATGGGCTAAATTTAAGCACCTGATGGACTTAGAGTAAAGCATCTTTCATGTGAGAATCCTTAGAGAGATACTGAATGACTTTACTGGGTTGTGTTAGAGTACACCACGTTGCACATATAAATCCAGCATTAGATTTTTTTTTTTTTTTTTTACAAGGAAGAAGGAACCATAAGCTGGGAGCCCACAAAAAAGTTCCTTCCAAGAAAAAACAAGAGCAGTACAAAAGAGAGCCAAATTCAAGCTCTGTTCATTTCGAGATGCCTGGACACACTGCGTTTGAAAGAATGGAGATCATAGGAAGTAGGAAATGCAGACAGAGGGGGACAGTTCCAGAGTTGACCTGTTGCATAAATGAAGGACTGGGAATAACAGTTAGCTCTTGCATTAGAGAGTTAGACGGGAAAGGGATGAGAGTTTATTGTTAGATGGGTCCTACGCACCCTTCATAGAGGTGGAAGGATGCAAGCAGACAGTTCAGAGGAGCAATGACCATGGAATTAGCGATAGAAAAGAGATAAAGAGGCATCAGTTCAGTGAAAATACAGAGGTTATAGGGAGCCAGTAATAGGTGCAGAGTTAATGAGACGAGAAGCCTTTGACTCCCCCCTATTGAGAAGAGCTGTATGTGGGGAGCCTCCCCACACATGAGAGTTGTACTCCACGCAGGGGCGAATAAGTGCCGTGTATAAAGTCAACAACTGTGCACGGGTAAAGAAGGTACGAAGTCGGGTTAACACACCTAATCTCTTGGAAGCACAGTATACCAGAGATGTAATATGATCTTTCCAAGATAAATCCTGAGTGAATCAAACTCCAAGCATGTTCAAGGATGATGCTGGATTGAGCTGGATATTATTAAACTTTAGTGGGTACTCCTGTGGAAGATTTTGTTGGGTTCATAGGTGTAAAAACTGAGTCTTTGATGCATTATAAATAACAAGATTATTTTTACGCCAGTCAGAGATACGAGCCAGGTCAGACATTAGGAGTGCCATAGCCTCATCCCTTGTTTGTTGAAGTAACTGCTGGGATGAACGTAGCGGGAACCGAATGGAAAGATGAAGGGTGGAATCATCAGCATATGAGTGATAGGGTTCGATGTACAGCTTAGAAGATCATTGATGAATAAAGGGAAGAGAGTTGGTGATAGGACAGAGCCCTGAGGACCACCACTATTCATGGATCTAGGAGAAGAACGATGGCCGTTTACAACAGGGGTATAGAATAACCAGAAAGGAAGCTGTAGATGAAGACACAGATAGAAAGATAGAAACTGAAAGAGGACAGTTTGGAAATTAAAGATTTATGCCAGACTCGATCGAAAGCCTTTGACATGTCAAGTACAATGGCAAAGCTTTCCCCAAAGTCCCGAAAGGAAGATGACCAATAGTCTGAAAGGTAGCTGAGAAGATCGCCAGTGGAGCATTCCTGACGGAACCCATACTGACGATCAGAAAGAAGGTTATGATAAGAAAGATGCTTTAAAATTTTTCTGTTAAGAATAGACTCAAAAATTTTTGAGACACAGGATGTTAAAGCAATTGGACGCTAGTTAGAGGGCTGGGAATAGTCACTCTTCTTTGGGATTGGCTGAATGAAAGGAAACTTCCAGCAAGAAGGAAAGGTACAAGTTGAAAGACAAAGGCGAAAGAGTTTACCTAGGAAGGGTGGAAGTACAGAAGCACAGTTCTTGAGGACAACAGGAGGGACTCCATCAGGCCCATATGCCTTGTTAGTATTGAGGCCAATGATGGTAGAAAATACATCAGCTGAAGAAATTTTAATGTCAGCCATGAGGAAGTCAGAAGGGGGAAGAGCTGGAGGAACAGCACAGGAATCGTCTATGGTGGAATTGGAGGAGAACTTGCATTTTAAAATTCAGCATTAGGGTGCACCACCTTGTGTGTAAAAATTCTGCATTAGAATACATCACCTTGTGTGTAAAAATCCTGTGTTAGAGTGCATCACATTCTCTACCTTGTGTGTGAAATGCATAGGTCGGGCTGAATGATCGGGTTGTACAAGGAATATTTTTACAATAAAAGTAGTGGAAAAAAATTATAACTTTGCATTAGCCCAATTATCGATCTAAGTGTGCAAAGAGTCAGTCATTCTAAAACGTCAGCCAGAAATTATTGCCTTTTATTTGGTCACTTAGCTGATCAGTTATTACCACCCACTTTGCGAGGTGAGGGGGAATGATAATGAAACTTTCAGGGTATGAAGATATGGCCAAAATCTTTGACGAGTTCGAAAAATGGGCACTCGGGTTCAAGGCCAAGGTAACCAAATGGCTGCCAAAGGTCAACTAGTTGACCTTTGGTGACCTTGACCTTGACCTCGAGTGCCCATTTCCGAACTTATACAAGTTTTTGGCCATACTTTGATACCCCTGAAAGTAATCATGTTGATAGCTGAAGTAGTTCATGACATATCTTGTTTACCCACACACAAAGCCAGCCAACTACTCACAACTGAAATGAAAACATTACCACTCCCCTCGCTTAGCACCAGCGTTGCAAAGCGACCAGAGAGGGGATGTTTTCACTTGTGAGGTTGTCTGGCTGGCTTTGTTTGCATGTGTTTTACATCCCAAAATTGTGTTAACCCGCCCCGTCCCGACCACTTTTTCACCACTGGTACCCCCCAATCCCGACCATTTTTGGACCCAAATTTTTTTTTGCTAAAACTTTCGCTTTTGGTCAGAAACAATGGTCAGTCGCCAAGAAAGTGTTCACCGGGGTCCATAAGTTGCCTAAACAGGTATACCTTCGTCACACCTGGTACCGTGTTCTCTGTAGTTGGTCTGAGGCTCTCACGTTTTCTATGGTATTATAAGTCTGGGAAACCAATGAAAGTAAGTAGATATGTATTTATTACAAACATAAAAACATGTGATACAAGAGTAAATTGGATTTTATACAAAAATAGAGGTGAAATAAACGTTGTACCATCGTGCGAACCGAGTGAAATCGGCCAAACTGTTCACAATAAATCGCTAACATTGTTGAATCATGATACATATCATTTTTTCTACTTACATAATACATCTCCAATAACATTATACCATTTTACATTTTATTGAACTGTTTTTACGTATTCACAGGCCTTTCGATATCATTTAGCGTAATGTTAGCGCTTATTTACGTAGTGAGTGAACTCGCTGTGACTGTTGTTTCAACTCGTATTGTGTTTTTTCAACTTACATAATACATTCCTAATAACATTATACACTTTTCCACTTTAGAGAACTGTTTTGAGATTGTTTCAGGCCTTACGTAAATATTTAGCGTAATAATAGCGCATAATAACACAGAGGGTGAAGTCGCTATGACTATTATTTCAACTTACAACCTATTTTTGTACTTATATAATACTCCACTAACATTGCACATGTTTCCATTGATATAATTGCTATCACATAATTGGAGACCTTACTATTCTACTGAGCGTCATATTATCGCATATTTACACAGTGAGTGTTATCACGATATCATTTGTTTCATCTTACACTAGTATTCAACTTATAAATTACTTTCCTACTAACATTACACCCGTTTCCACTTTATATTCTTGCTATCACATATTTACTGACCAGAGTGTTATACTGAGCGTCATATTTTCGCAGATTTACACAGTGGGTGTAGTTTTGATATCACTTCTTTCAACTTACACTATTTCTCAACTTATACATTACTTTCCTGCAAACATTACACCCGTTTCAACTTTATATAAGACTTAGCACATATTGACTGGCATTACCATTATACTGAGTGTCATATCGCCATCCCACACAGTTTCAGTAGTGTCGGAAGTTATAGTACTCTCTGAAACATGGCTGAAGGCACAACGCAACATTGCACTCTGCACACTCATACCTTGTGTCTTTTCTCTGAGTGGCTGGTCTGACTGTCGAGTGCTTGCATACATGGCAGCGGCGATGGGGTTTACGACGGTTTGGTTGGGAAGGGATTGTGCTAGGATAGTGGCGTCCTGCGAGGTGTAGGGGAGTCTGGGCAGCCATGGGGGTGTGGGTGCGGTGTGTGGGTCTGTCCTGGGCATGCCTGGCGATTATTTCACGTGCCAGCTCCCTCACAAACCCCTCAAAGGCCTCTGATACTCCCGTTGTCATGGCGTGCAGGTAGTGTGCATTCAGGACCGTGATGTCGAGCAAGTGGAAAAAGAGCTTTTTGTACCACTTCATCGTGGTCGTGGCACAGTCAACACTGGAAATCATCGAGTCTGACTGATCCACTTGCCTCATGTTCAGATTATAGTCCAGTACAGACTCGGGTTTCCAGACATTGCGCCTCCTCTCGCTACGGTGATCAACGGAGTCTGTGCAGTGCATCAGGGGGCTGTGTACAGTTGATAGGAGGCAAACTTCCCTGTTGTGGTTCCACAGGGTGGCAAGGATGTTATTTGCCTGGAAGAAAACCACCTCGTTCTTGTCAAGTTTCCTCCCTATTTTGACCATATGGCGACGGTTTCTTTTGACTGTACCACAGACTCAGGTGTCGTGTTGGTGGAGGAACCTAGCGAGAAGAGGGCTAGTGTACCAGTTGTCCAGGTACAACACATGACCACGATGAAGGTACTCCTCTATCATTGTCTTCACCACAGCCCCTGAGAGTCCTTTACTACGATCTTCTGTTATATCTGTCTGTGCGCCCGTGTACAAGACTATGTCTTGCACATAACCAGTCTTACAGTCACACATAACAAAGATCGTGAACCCGAAACGGTGTCTCTTGCTGGGTATGTACTGGTGAAAGGAAATATTGCCTCTCCACAACACAAGACTCTCGTATATGACGAGGTCTCTGTAAGGATAAAATGAGGAGCAGAACATTTCCCGTAAATGATCAAATACAAGCCTAATTTTCCTCATTTTATCAGTGTTATTAGCATTAGCTGGATCTTCTGCATCAAAAAAGTGAAGGCGGCCGAGAATCTGCTGAAATCTATTACGACTCATCACCTTTCCAAAGAAAGGTGTGATGGTCATTGGGTCAGTGGTCCAGTATGCAGGTATTTGATTTTTTCTTACAACACCCATCAAGAGAACCAAGGCAAAAAATAAGAACATCTCAGAAATTGTCACAGGATAGTCATATTGCTGGGAATGCCTGCTCGTTGTTCCCAAACGTTCACTTTCACGGTGCTGTGTTCGTGAAAATAGGTTTGTCTGTTCCACGATGCGACCCACAAATGCCTCCCCAAAGAACAGGTGGAAAAAATCCACCCTAGTGGAACCTGCATGCACACCTGGAGCCGTGCAACCAGACCGCCACTCCTCAGTGAAAGGGTGAATGATGGGAGTAAAATTACTCCCATCTTCCAAGTTCCACGAGACACCACCGTCTCCAGCCTCGTCCCCATCGTCGCCTTTGTCAGGGTGGGGAGGTGAGGGTGGTGGGGGAGGTTGGGGAGGTGGAGAGTGGCGCCTTTCATCACTCGCACTTCTCTTCCCTCTCCGTTTTCCTTTACCCTTTCCCTTCCCTTTCCTTCCTTTCCCCACATCCTGGGGCTGTGGGGAGGAAGTTTGGGAATATTGTGGGGCAAAAGACGTGCTGGGGAGTGGCTCCACCTCCTCTCCCCTAGGCCTACGTGCACCACGTGCTCGTGCTGCCTCGCTCACACCACTTTCCCTTTCACCCCGCACTCCCGCCACACCACTTTCCCTTTCACCCCGCGCTCCCGCCACACCACTTTCCCTTTCACCCCGCACTCCCACCACACCACTTTCGCCTTCCCCAGACAAAACACTAGGACCATAGCTTATTTGCCTTCTCGTCCCACCTTCTGATCCTCGGGGTGAGATTTTTTCCTTCCCCAACCACGAGGCAACATCATGTCCTAAGCCGCCGTCATCGTCATCGTCCTCATCCTCATCAGAATCTCTCTTTAGGGGATGGAGAAAGGTCCGTGCAGGTGGTTTGGGTGCAGGCTGGCCTTCCCTTGCCTTACAATATGTGACATACCGCTTTTTCCGGGGTGAAGGGACCTCCTCATCACTGCTTGTTATTTCCTCCTCAGGCTGCATGTAATCTCGATCCACCACATCATCATCAAGTGGAGAATCACTATCTCCAGTGAAGGCATCCAGGGCGGAATGTATTTCATCGTCTGAGAGACCTTTACTCGCCATGTCTGACCTGGGTCACTGCTAACAGGCGAGTGACCGAGACATGGGCGAGCGCGGGTCACGCGGGGTCTGGGACGCTGCCTGCCTGGCGGCAGGTAGGGGAGGCTTGGGTAGGTGGGCGAATCGAAAATCTCGCACGAATTTTGAAAATTGTGGAAATTATGAACCTTGCAATTGCAGCATGTTAAAGTACGTCGACGGGATTGGCAGTGATAAAACGTGAGGACGTGGAAGAACGTCGACGGGATTGGGAGTGATAAAACGTGAGGACGTGGAAGAACGTCGACGGGATGCCGCGGGTTAAATCAGAAATGGAGGTGCAGACTTATGTGCTGTGGAATAACTTTCCAGCTACGAGGGTGCTGAGATCCCATCGTGAGATGGCTTCAATTTTGAAAATCAGATCGTATCACTGAATATAAAACTATTTGTAAGTTTTAGATTCCTCCTTTGTATTTCTTTTTTTCTTGCAAAGTAAGCCATATTTGCTAGGTCAGATAAAAAATATTGCTCGGAAACGTGTTTATTTTCACTTCAATACTAAACTTCCAAGATTAGTAATTAATGCAGGGTGATTATGTTGTGTAATATACAGTCATTTGTCATTAACTGTACCCGAATATTAGTTTAGTTACTGGTGTAACATTACAAACTAATGAATGTGTGTGTGTGTGTGTGTGTGTGTGTGTGTGTGTGTGTGTATGTGTTTGTTTGCGTGTGTGTGTGTGTGTGTGTGTGTATGTGTTTGTTTGCGTGTGTGTGTGTGTGTGTGTGTGTGTGTGTGTGTGTGTGTGTGTGTGTGTGTGTGTGTGTGTGTGTGTGTGTTTGTTTGTGTGTGTGTGTGTTGAAACTTGAAACCTAACTTAACCTCTTATCAGTTTCATGATGTTTGTAACTGTATGCACAAATATTAGAAGCATTTGCCATTAAACAAGAACATAAACCAAAAACATATCCTTCGATATTCATATTACAGATATAATACGGAGATGCTGGAGACTGATAATGATACTGGGTAGGAAAGGTGTTGTTTGACTTCGTTGCCAATGATGATCGCAAGTCCCCGTCTGACTGCCAGTGCTTCACCCACCTCTGCACAGTGGTTACGCTTGTTCCCATCCTCTTCGCTATCATTCGGAACGACAGCCCGCTCAGCCACAGCAGAATAAACATCTCTCGTTCAGCAATCACGGTTTTTCTATGGGTGTTGCGGCGTAGCATCCCCGTCTGTGTAAACCAAAACACGTGCACTCGAAATCATTATCGAATAGATGACTTGGACGTAAAACTTATTTGCAGATGCATTATATCCGGGTATCCCGTGGAACGTGTTGGCTGTTATCAAGGATAAGGCGATTTTCATCGGTTCATTCTGAGTGAAATATAATGGCACTGTAACAGGTCATTTGAGATTTGCTTCAGGATTAAACCTCCTAAAAGGGAGAGTGGTTGCCAAAAGTCTCTTATTCCCTAGTTGGCTAAGTGAGAAAGGGGACTTAGTGACCGTAGTAAGAATCATACATACATGTGAAAATTGATGTACATGAATGCCTGTGAGTGTGTGTGTGTGTGTAATTAGAATGAGACAACAGAGTGCGAACGTATACAAAGATATGAAAGTTCAAACTATCATTACACATCTAACATATCATTAATATGCCGGGAACCTAACTCGGGACTCTGATGTGTGAGGCAGGCAGCACACCACTACGCCGCTTCCAGGTAAAAGTTGTCTCACATTGTCACATCTTGTAACCAATGTTCCTCCGACTCTGAACTGTGAGTCCGAGAGGATGAGACAACCCTCTGGCACTCGGGCAAGTAGATACTTAATCTATCCCAAACACTTACGACAAGCCAGAATGGAGGGAGAAACCTGTACTGCACACAGAAAAAATCATCTAACACATTACAGGCTTCTCCCTTCATTCTGGCTTGTCGTAAGCGCTTGGGACAGATTAAGCATCTACTTGCCTAAGTGCCAGGGGGTTGTCTCATCCTCTCAGGCTTACAGTTGGGAGTTGGAGAAACATTGCTTACAAGGTTGTGACTATGTGGGATAACTTTCCTCTGGTCGTGGTGTAGTGGTATGCTGCCTGGCTCACACCTGAGAGTCCCGGGTTCGATTCCTGGCATAATGGCAATATGTTAGATGATTTTTCCCGTGTACAGTACAGGTCTCTCCCTTTATCACTACACCCTTTTAATGACAGCCGCGGCTAACGTGAGAGAAGCACCCACCCACCTCTGTTGTAGCTCCTACTTTTGAGTAATAAACGTTACATCAACATGAATCCGACATTAGCCATTAGGGAACTACGATTATTTATTACTTTATGGGCAAAGCTGTCTCCCTCATAATTCCTCCGTTCATCCATTACATCAAGAACTTTATTTCGTGAAATATTAAATTTCCTACATAAATGACAAGGAAATCGCCACATAAACATCTCAGTTCAACTAGATTCCATTTTAAATTCCGAATGTTTTGATGCTGTTTGTGAGGCACTAAATATTTTTCGATAATGATTAGTAATACATTTATTGACTATACTCTTTTCATTCAGTTTTGGCTTAAAATTCCCCTCTCTTCATGTTAAATGTTGAGTAGTAAGAGATGAATACAAGAATACGGAGCGAGCCACAAAGAAGCAATTTGGAAAGAATGTAGAGCCATAATATTGTCCTTTTGTGCTTCTGGGTTACGTGAATTACACTGCAAAGGTACGACAATCTGGGTTACAGTAAAAAGAGTATATTGACAATCCTCTAAGTTATTGTCAATGAGCTTTGAATTAAAAAGACTTGTTTGTTCTGAGGAATAAATTTCTCTGTTCTAATACTGGTATTAATACGCAGCTGGTATAATATGAAAAATTAATAACAAAAATAAATAACATTAAACTGCGATTTTTAGATGTGTTTATGGGAAATAATGTATCTTGACCAGAAACATAATTCATAACTTTAATATTCCACAGATACTCCAAGTCATATCTGTATTACATAAAAGTTTTTTCATACTAAAGCAGCACTAACACCACGCTAACACCATCAGCCACACCACCGCCACACTAGCACCGTCACCCTCACCACCACCACGCTAACACCATCAGCCACACCACCACCACACTAACACCGTCAGCCACAGCACCACCACATTAACACCGTCACCCGCACCACCACCACACTAACACCGTCAGCCACACCAGCACGGCACCACACTCTCAAGACTTACCAGCGGAGAGGCGATGGTCAGGCAACGGTGGGCGAGGCAGTCGGCCGCGCAGGGTCAGGCGGCAAGTGAGGGAGACAGGTTAAATCAACCTTATTTATCGCTCCACCCTTATACTCCGACACTTTTGCACCTGCGTTAACCGTGAAGCCTTGTTGGATTAATATTTTCCTGTTCCATTGTTAGCCATGTGCGAAATATACCGCACAGTCTAAAAAACGGAAGATCATTTGTTTTATATAACAGGTGTGTGTCTATACGTCAGTAGGCTGCATCGTATCATACTGTACTTGCTGTTCATTCTGGACATGGGTGGAATAATAATATGGGTTGATATTAACGAGAATATCTGGTACACAAGCTGATCGTAAGAAAGTACAGTAGTAGTGACTGAGATTTATCTATACGAGTACATGATGCAGTTCAGATGAGTGACGGACCATTAATATTTAGACATACTTACCGAAGGTAATAATGCAAAAATATAAAACAAGAAATAATAAACGAGAGTTGTGCAGGTGTGAGAAAAGTAAACAAGTCAGGGCACAATGCATTGTAATATACAAGTAATTTCCCCCAGTTAGATAAACTTAACCTGTCATGACTAGGTCTTGCAAGTTAAATATACTGTATTTTTTATTCACACATATTTGTATTATGTTAAATTGACATACAGAAAATAAGGTTAAATGAGACATAGCAAGACATGAATAGAAAGCACTGTTATTATATCATACTTTGTCAACATTCCCAAAGAAACACACGATGGTCTTCACAAATACAGAATATGAGATCTTGCCCACCCCTCGTCGCAGACGTTAGCAAATTCTGCAGAATCGTGTCTCACACTTCACTAAACGCATGTATTTGTGTGGTTTGACCTTTGCCCTATAAAACACCTTAGAAGGCCTGAAACAAACGTGTATGGGGATATTTGCCTAAGGAATTGTTATACCAAGTTTGATGTGAATTACTGAAAAATGGAGGAAATATATGAAATAAAAAAGCAATGGAAGGAAAGAAGAAAGAAGGTTAACAAAAAATACAATAAAAGTGTAAAGAAAACAATAAGGGCTGCATTTTTTGTAATCTGATTTTATAAGTTGTATATTGTTGATGTAATAATCGACCAATATTTCCGTATGAACATAGTATCACATAACAACGGCTTCGCTTAGAAACGTTTTACTTTTACCGTCAAGCAGCTGCACAGTTACTTATGTATTTTTCAATTAACCTCGTCGAAGTTCAAATACATATTCAGCGTAATGAAAGTACAGAGACAGATTACAATTATTTATAACATATTTCGCTTCATAATTTCGAGAAATGATTCAAAATGAATATTATTATCAAAATTCGTATTACTCTCGTAAGTGGTGTTCATTACAGGCAAGTACTAATAAATACGTGGATAATAACTAATAGTTTTCAAAGACGAACTGATGAAGACAATGCTAGGTTGGGCAGTGGATGCTGAATTGTCTATCATGAGAGAGGGTAGGGTGTGATTTCTTCCTGTACTGTTCTTGCTGATGATACCGCATTGTTAAGTGAATCTGAATGTGAGCTGCAAGGCTTAGTGAATGAGTCTGGGACTGTATGTAAGAAACAGAATCTAAAAATGAATGTAAATAAAAGTTATGGCCTTTGAGAGAAGTGAAATAACAGCATGCAGAATGAGGCTGGATGGTCAGGAAATGGAGAATGTGATGCATACGAGTACCTATGTAGCGTGATGAGTAAGGATGGAAGTTTTGAGGATGAAGTGCTTGAAATGGTATAGCAGGATTGAAAGTTTGCTGATTCACTGAAAACAGTAAGAGGGAATAATGAAGTGAACATAGACGTAAAAAAGTCCATGTCTGACAGTACTGTGAATTCTACTGTAATATATTATAGAAGTGAAACATGGACATGACACAAGTCAAGACAAAGAGGAGTGGTAATATATTATTTGAGCTAGGCATGTGAAATTTCATGGAGGGACAATGAGGAAGTAAACGGGTGTTGTTGTGTTAATGCAGGTGTGATTGAAAGTGTTAAGAGAAATACCTTCATTTCTTTAGTCATGTGAAGAGGTTGGAGAATATGAGACTGACAAGAAGTAAGTATTGTATATGTGAGTGTGGTGGAGTCTTGGGATGATATGGAGGGATGAAGAAATACTTGGGAGAGGGAGGTGGGTGAGTTGGAGGGATGGCAGCCAAATGGCAAAGGATAGAGCGACGTGGAGGCGATTTGTTTGTAATTACCCGTTATGGGATTAAGGCATGGCAAAACGTAGATAGACAGATTGACACTTATTTTTTGTTCCTAGATGATGGGACAACAGAATACTACTGAGGGAAATGCCAACTGACCTATCAGTAATTTACCGTAAAATCTATTTATCGTGTTGAAGATATGGTATTTTCATAGTTATCTGAATTTAAGGAAGCTCAAGCAGTTCACCAGGTACAACATTTAGGTACAATCTTAGATATCTTCATGTTTTGGACCTCATGCGCTCCTGTGACGATTCAAGTCACAAAAGTGTATGTTTACATTCTAAACTACTCACCTTTAGTAATATAAAACTAATGAACCTTATACACATTACATTCGTTTGCATTGGAGACATAGTATTCTCAGTATTTTATTATTTCTTAAAGCACACTTGGTATCGTTTTGACACGCAGCTGAATGAGCTCATGTCTAATTCTCGAGCTGGTCAGACTTTTGAATAACCGTGTATCTCCCTTGTCGCTGTTCACCCAGCAGATGACTAGCACCAATGATGTGACAAGGACTGTTGTGAGTCGTTGTCCAAGAGGACTGAAGCGAAGAAAAAATTGTCCACATTAATGGTTACTGAGTGATAGGTGGTGGCACACAGCATCCACTCTCTTGATGTAGTGATACGTTAAGGTAACTCTACACTGAGTGACAGGCCAAATGGTTCCCGTAACACAGGACACCTAGTAATACTTTGGATGGTAACCCAGATGACGCCTGGTGGTGTAGTGGGTCAAGACACTCCAGCCGGACTGTACCTGCTGGTTTTCATCCAATTGGTGGTTGAGGTTTATTACTCACGCAGTACCATTTGGGCAAGCGAGGCTGTTCACCCTCGCTATTCGATTATATGTCCGGACTGAGAACTGAGAAGCCTAGCTCCTGGTGCCTGTACTCCTGTGGGGACGTAAAAGTTCTGGGTGATCGTAACAGAGTGGTGGAGAGTGCGTTGTGAAGAGGTTAGGTTGTCGACATGATTTATACTTGGTCTACGATGAGGAACAGTAGGGGAAAGGAATTCCCCCAATATTTTTCATCTCTCCTGCCTCTCAGTTTCCTCTAGTTAACAAAATATGCAGATGATTTATTCTACGGCAATAGGTTTAAGATGATTTTTTTTTTTTTTTTGTCGTTTGTTCTTGATACCGCTGAGCCATTTTTTGCAGTTTAGTGGGTCCTTAGTTCATTGTGTGCGTGTTCTGAGGTACATGACACCCATCACCACTCATTGATATGTTAGTGTAAGGGCAAATTAATGATGCGCGCGCGCGCACACACACACACACACACACACACACACACACACACACACACACACACACACACACACACACACACACACACACACACACACCGCTTGCTGGCTCAGTGGTAACATTCTCGGCCTGCCATCTGGTTGACGGGAGTTCGCGCCTAGGTCAGGTTGCGAAAAGTTTCACTGACGAAGTGGGAGGTTACTGTCCCCCTAGAGCAAGGGGACGGGTGTGTGCGTGTGTGAAGGTCACAGCCTTGACCTTAGAATGGACTACATGAGCTCTCAGCTCCTTTCCAGGAGGATAAAAAGCTGACGATCACGACCGTCAAATGATCCTGACCGACGCGGTGAATAAAATTACACACACACAATCTCTGTCTCTGTCTCTCTCTCTCTCTCTCTCTCTCTCTCTCTCTCTCTCTCTCTCTCTCCCTAACCCACTTGTCACTGAAAAGTCCCGTGCTATCATTATTTTAGTCACCTTCTCCACGCCTATTAGGGTGTGGTCCCCCCTCCTCACTTTAACATCCAGGTTCTTCATGTACTCAGAGGTGTCGAAAGTTTGAAATCTACCTTCCTTCTTCAGATTATTTATGTCGCGGAAAACACCACTCTCAGCCGTCTGAAAGTTGCACGATGACCGTCTTAAAGCCTGTATTATAAAGGGCCCACCTATTTTAGGTTAGAACTGGACATATTTTTATGTAAAGTCCTCGCTCGTATATTTATGTCCCAGAAAGCACCAATCTTAACCGTCTGGAAGTAACAGAATAAATGACTTATATAGCCCTTCTACAATTACCCCAGAAGCAGACATACTGTACTGTGACATAAATTCCCAGACAGTGTTAGTTTACATTAAAACTGGAAGAATAACCCGTATAATCTGTTTGCGTTGTTGGCATTTGGCTTCTCTTTGTCCCCTGCAGTAAGTCTGGTATTGAAAAATGGCTTGCCCAGAATAGGTCCTATTGTTACGGAGAATTTTTAATTTCCTATGTTTATCTTGGCCCGCATGACCAGACAATTTACCTCAGATTATGTCCGAGACTGGCCTTAGTCACAGTAGGTCTGTTGACTGAGAGAGCCAAGAAATACTGTACATCAATGCCCAATGATACATCACAACTAGTATCATCAATATCATCTATACATGCTGTTCCTGCATCTTCTTCATCATGCATGGCTTCATGAACTGACTTTTAATGAAGCTTTCTTCTCGTTTGTCTGTTTGTGGTGAGTACATTTTTTGCTGTCTTTTGCTTGTCTACTTTGCCAATGTACCTTTTACTACAACTATTTTGGTCCACCCAAAAGGGCTACTCTTCAGGAGGTATCTTGAAAGCCCAGGCACAACGACACTCAGACCTCTCTCGAGCATCAACATATTTGTAGCATTTACAGCAGCAGATGTCAAATAGTACAGCAAAACTGGCCAACTTCTCCAAGTAGGTGCTTGAAATCCTCTTGTTTGCAGAGTATTTTCTTATCTCCTGAGCTTTTGTTATCAAGCGTTTCACACTGATGACAATGCTCTTGTAGGCAATTATAGGAATCGATGCCTTCTCACATATTTCTACTACTTGGTCATCAGTTGTTTCAGCGTGGGCTTGCATGCTTGATAATGGATCTGTCATTATGTGTTCCAAGTATTCTCAAATGATATATTTGCATTTAGGTAGGTGAAGCACTAGAAGACTACGAGGTAAACCAAATACGGAGTCTTTGACCTCTGCCCTCGTGCTGCAGGTAGCCATCATTCCAACACAGGGTATAAATGAATGCAAGAAGTTAAAACTAACAACTGACAGGCACAGGTCGTTTGTGTAACCAGTAACATAGCCGTCAAAATCAGTATCGTCACTGTCAGTCCTGCCAGAGTTCGTATTATCGCTAAATTATTACTGCAAACATTTAGTGCAAGCATATGATAAGGTTCCTGGAGGAGTGTTGGCCAATTTTCAATAACCCGGTTACGTTATGTGAATATGGTGTTTCGGGCATCAAAATATCCATGTTTTCTTTAATTTAAAATTGTCGGCCGATCTTATCTATCTATCTATCTATCTATTGCCAGACGACTTAATCCCTTATACGAGGTGGCCACAAACAAATCGCCTCTGCGTTACCCTGTCCCTCGCCATTTCACTGCCGTGCTTCCAATTCACACACCCCTCTCTCATACACCTCTCCACTCCATCCCTCCATCTCATCCTTGGCCTTCCCCTCCGTCGCTCCCCCTCCACCTCACTCGCATACGCTCTCCTCGTCAGTCTCTCACTCTCCATTCTCTCCACATGGCCAAACCACCTCAGTGTGTTTCTCATAACGCTTCCTATCACATCCACAGTCACACCACAAGGCTCCTTCACATCCTCATTTGTCAGTCTGTCTCTCCATGTGACTTCACAGGCTCCTTTCAAAAAACTCATTTCCACTGCTCTCACTCTTGACTTCTTTCCCTCCAACAACGTCCAAGCTTCACTTCCATACGCTAGAGTTGGTATCACAATACTGTCATGTAATAACTTCTTCACTTTCATGCTCACTTCCCTTTTTCTTATCATTGCCTTCAAGGAACCAGCAACCTTTCTTCCTTGTTATACCCTCTCAAGCACTTCACCCTCCGATCTTCAATCCTTACTCATCACACTACCCAAGTACTTAAACGTACTCACATTTTCCATTTCCTTACCATCAAACCTCACTGTACATTCCCTAACTTCACCTCTCTCGAAGACCATAACTTTACTCTTCCCTACGTTCACCTTTAGATTGCGTTTCTTACACACTCTCCCAAACTCATCCACCAAGTCTTGCAGCTCCCCTTCGTCTTCACTCACCAACACAGTATCATCTGTAAACAACAGTACAGGGAGTTTCCAAACACTGCCCTCTCTCATTAGGGTCATTCCAACATCCGGTGCGCTACCTTGTATCTCTCTTATAACCTCATCCATGTACAGATTGAACAATATGGAGACATGACACATCCCTGTTTCAACCCAACCTTCAGACAGAAAAACTCACTCGGTTCACTCTCCACACGCACTGCGGCCTTAGCACCCTCATACATACTCTTCACAGCATTCAGCAACTTCCCATCTAATCCTTATATTCTTACTACTTTCCACAATCCTTGTCTATCCACCCTGTCATATGCTTTCTCCAAATCCATGAAGGCCGCATACAACTTCTTTCCCTTCTCTAGAAACTTTTCCACTAAAGATCTAATAATGAATATCTGATCTACACAACGTCTTCCCTTCCTAAAGCCTCCCTGTTCTTCTCCAACTAATTCCTCTGTTATTTCCTTAACTCTGTCAATAAGTATCCTACCAAATACTTTTCCTATTACACATAGAAGACAAATGCCCCTATGATTACCACACACTTCTTTTCCTCTTTGCCTTTGTACAAGGGAATAATTATAACTGATTTCCAATCCTCCAGGACTCTACCTTCCTCCCAGGCCAATCTTCACATCTTCCACATCCATTCTTTTACTATCTCTCCCCCATGCTTCAGCATTTCACCACACACTCCATCAAATTCCTGGGGCTTTCCCCATTTTGATCTTCTTCATTGCTTCCACAACTTCCATCCTACTGATTTCTTCCTGTCTTCGCACCTTCCTCCTTCTCCCAGCCATTCCTCAGCCACTTATACTCGCATTACTTTAATTCTCTATATTCAACTCTTCATCAAAATGTTCTCTCAATCTGCTCACTTTTTCTCCCTTCTCCACTAGTAATCTACCATTAAATTTTCACTCCCCAACTAACTTCTTTGCCACCCTGTCTGACTCTCTTTACCCCTTCCCAGAACATTTTCTTACATTCCCCCAACTTGACACTCAAATTCCTTCCAAATTCCTCATCCACTCTCTTCTTACTCTCTCTTACTAAGCTTTTCACCTCTCTCTTCATTTCTACATATAACCCTCTCTTCCGTCTCTCAACTTCTTCCACGCCCCTATTTCTCATCCATTCATTATATGCTTTCTTCTTTTATGCCACAGCCTGTCTCACCTCTTCATTCCACCATGCTGTTCCATGCACCCCATTCTGTCTTCTCTTCACCCCACACACCATTCATCTTTAAATTCCGTTTCTTACACACTCTTCCAAACTCATCCACCAAGCCTTGCAGCTCCCCTTCATCTTCACTTAACAACACAGTATCATCTCCAAACAACAGGGCAGGGAGTTTCCAAACACTGCTAAAAGATGCATGGCTAAAATATGGTGAATCTGAAGGCGGTGTATAACAGCATCTGAACAGCACACCGCGACACACGTAAGCTTAACCAGATTTGATCCACAATACTTGTATCCATGTCAGTGACGTACTGATTCAGATGCTGCTTAATGAGAACACACGTGCCATCATGGTGGGAATTATTACTATCACAACTAACATAAGAAACATAACCTGTAAAGGATACTAGTATAGACATTTTGATTTCATTTAGACTCACAATATCAAACTTACAAAGCATTTCCATCACATTATCTTTTTCCATCTTAGTCCTCACTGCAGTAATATTCCAAGACACAATCCTTATGCATGTTTGTGGTCGTGTTAAAAAGAAGCCAGTTTCCACTCATCTATAACCAGTCCATCCCGGTACAGCTTCCTCTCCTTGACATTGAGCCGGATCACACAACCCTGGTTTTCCGGCTTGTTCCTTTCAGTAGCCTCTGCCATGTGCAACCGTTTCCACTCTTCCCAGACTGCCGGGTGAAGATCCCTTTTCAACATAAGTCCAGTCATAATGTGAGCCATGGTCCTTCAGCTTACATGTTTCTCTTAGTATCTTGTCTCGCTCACCTGTGCTTTCTACGACTACCAGGACGGGGCGCTTCCTTCCATCGTTACCATCGTTTTGGCCCAGACGTCGGCAGGAACATATCCGCGTGTTGACTCCCAGCCCGGACATTACCTTGCCGATCTTGGAATCGTCGTCTGTAGCGCCGTCCAGAGCTTCTCCTTCATCCGGCACACCAAGCATCACAATGCTGTTTTCTCTCTCCTTCCGATCAATGCCCTCCAGGAATTTCTGCTGTTGTAAGAATATGCTTGCCAATGTATCTGTTCTCTCGTGCATCTTCTTTAGCTTCTTGTTTATATCTCCCTCCGATGACGTAATGCCCCTCTTCAGACCCACCAAGTCCTTTGATATCTGTTAAACGTGTCTCTAACCTGGCACTGGACCCAACATCTTCATCTGAAGGAGATAAGATGGCATTGATGAGCTCATCTTTATACTCTTCAGTTGAGTACGCTGTAACTTAGGCAAATCAACTAAAGATTGCACTGGCATAGTTGAGCAGGGTACTGGGCTCTAGACAGTCACCTAACCTGTAGCACCGCCATCACTATAGAAACGGCGTCGTGGTTGTCGTGGCAACGGTTCTAATGTCACACCCTTACTGCGCATGCGCAGAAAATTGCAGCATATTTGAGGGAGGTTTATACCTAGGACATTCAATTTTCCCCCACATAAAAAGACTAAGTGCATCTGTAACTTCTACTTCAATATAACCACTGCATGCAGGGCACCTTCACGCACCACATTTATGAACAGAGGGAGTTAGGAGTCACTGGTGGGCGTAGAAATAGTTCGAAACACGGGAGCAACAGCTGGCCAGATCTCAACAAAGCAGCGCCCCCCCACACACATACAGATACATAGACCCTTGCTCTGACGAGTCTGCTTTGTAATGTTTAAGACAGTTCTTGTATGGAAGGAATTACAAAGAATTTCAAGTAATTTTTTTTTTATTAAGGAATTTTATATTAAATATTTATTATTTTTAGACGATTTTCTTTAGTTTAGAATATACAGCATTTCGTGTACTAAAGATGTCACACAAAACATCCATTAGATTTTTAACCCTTTCAGGAGGGTGACATTTTAGTCAATTTCATTCCTGTTATCACTAGACCATTTAATTCACCTTCGCGGAGAAGTGCCGAAGATAAAGTGATAAATGAAGGTCGTATGTAACACACTTTAATTCCTAAAACTTGTAAGGTGAATAAATCGTCTGCTGCAAGGATGAAATATAAATTGGTTAAATTCGTTGATATCCTTCCTATTTTGTCTTCGTCATTTCTAGATGGTTACCTTCTGCGTAGAAGAATTTTAGAATGTATCCAATCCAATTCTGGATCATACTCCTCTCTCAGTAAAACTTCTCTAATAGGAAAAATGGAATAAAAGTGACGCTTGAGCTGAAGAAATTGAATTTTTTTTTTTTTCTTATAAACCGATCTCGGAAAACCAGTAACTTAGTCTGCAAAATGTATAGTACACGACCTGGTCAGTAACTTGCAATATAAACCCCAAACGCCGGTGGTTAATTGATTCGACTCTGCCACTCCAACAGCCTCACATCCTTCATCACGGACACATTACCGGAGGTGTGAGTAGATGAGCTCGAAGCAGAACACGTGAAAACTAATTGCCAGGCCAGCCACGTAAACCACCAGTGTTCCCTGCAATGTGAGAGAATATACTTTTATGAAACTGCATCATATTTAGTGCAAGTATTACCGGTTCACTTAATATATAAGAATAAATAAAGAGAGAGAGAGAGAGAGAGAGAGAGAGAGAGACGTGGATGGATTGAAGGATGGAACAATAGATAAGAGAGATGGATGAGTAGAAAGTATGGCTCACGAAAGCACAGTGAGGAAGTTACCCATATATTGGAGAGGCTGAGTGAGGATCTGACGGCCATTTTTGTGGGTGGGTTGAGGCAGGTGGTCATGTTGGGGATGTAGCTGTTGATCCAGTGGCCGTAGATACCTGCTTCTCTCACTGTTATGATCCTGGAAACACGTGATTATGAATATGTTACTATAAACCTTTCAAATTAACTTGGCCCAGATTTTCGTCTTTTTGTAGCTTTGTTCACGTAACTACTCCTTCATGACCAGCACAATTCTAGTGATAAGCACCAATTACAATTCCGAATTCAAAATGCAGAGATGGCAATTTTAGTCCAAGTTAAGGTAAAAACAGAATAGCAAACTGATAACCTGTTCATCCAGATAAACTTTTATAATATTAGTCCTGATAAAGCCAAATGATCTTAATCACCTCAGGAGTACTTACCAGATCAAGCAGATAAAACTGATGTATAATAGCTGACCTGCGGCTGACAGCGTTGATGAGCGGACTGTCTTTGGGCCCAGTCATGGCAAGCATAGACTTTAGGATCTTCTCACGTGCTAGATAGAAGTCACACTTTCCTGTTGACACCAAGAATATAGTTAAATACAGACAAAATTAGTGGTATGAATACACTGTATGACCTTTCCTGTATATCTGTCAGCGGTCTTACTCTATATGAAGTAATATTATCGTAAAACACCGGATGATAGAAAATATAATCATAGTCAGCAACATTCAAGCCTGACAGACGCTGACACTACCAAATATTGTCTCGGAATAATACTGATTACAGTTCCTTTATTATGGGGTCCATTTTCATAATCATAAATAACAAAGGATCACAAGCATATTTTCAGGTCAAGGTCAACCAAAATAGAATTAAAAACAAAATATGCAGATGATTTATTCTACGGCAATAGGTTTAAGATGATTTTTTTTTTTTTTTTTTGTCGTTTGTTCTTGATACCACTGAGCCATTTTTTGCAGTTTAGTGAGTCCTTAGTTCATTGTGTGCGTGTTCTGAGGTACAGTCACTCATAAAAGAAAAGACCCCCCCTGCCTTAGAGGCAATATAACTCGGGGTATTCAGTGTTGGTAACAGTAATTGTAGCCAATTTGTACATGCCATCCAGATCAAACACATGGGAAAGACATGAATATGAGGACCTGGCAGAGAGTACAATTCAGAGTTTAAGATCATTACTACATAAAATAGAAGAGAAATCAGAAAGAATTATACTAACTGGGGATTTCAATACAAATATAAATTGGAATACTCTAATTTGCCAAGAAACCTGTTGGGACCAAAAGCTCCTGGATCTCGTACAAGAGTTCTTCCTAATGCAACATGTGAGGGAAACCACCAGAAAAAGAGGACTTGCTGTACCTTCAGTGCTAGATCCACATTTCGAGTCAAGCATACTTTATATCTGACTTGTTATGTTGTCCTTCACACAAAATTAACTTTATGCTACAAGAACAAAGAACTTTCAGGTGATAACACAAGCCCATACCCGAACATTTATGCATTAATGCCGCACATGATGCAAATGAAACCCCCGGCCTCAAGGGTTAAATGAATGGGCTCGACACACTTAGAACGAACTTTGAATGAACTTCCCCCAAACACAGCTTCACAACCACACACCTGACGTCATTTACAGTGTTACCAGGACCGATATCATATTGGTTGAAAGGTGTCTTGGCCGGGGGGGTCGTTTCTTTTATAAGTGACTGTACATGACACACCCATCACCACTCATTGATATGTTAGTGTAAGGGCAAATTAATGATGCGCGCACGCGCACGCGCACACACACACACACACACACACACACACACACACACACACACACACACACACACACACACACACACACACACTCACACACACACACACACCGCTCGCTGGCTCAGTGGTAACATTCTCGCTTGCCATCTGGTAGACGGGAGTTCACGCCTTGCTCAGGTTGTGAAAAGTTTCACTGACGAAGTGGGTGGTTACTGTCCCCCTTGAGCAAGGGGACTGGTGTGTGCGTGTGTGAAGGTCACAGCCTTGCCCTTAGATCGGACTATATGAGCTCTCAGCTCCTTTCCAGGAGGGTAAAAAGCTGACGATCACGACCGTCAAATGATCGTGACCGACGTGGTGAATAAAATAACACACACACAATCTCTCTCTCTCTCTCTCTCTCTCTCTCTCTCTCCCTAACCCACCTGTCACTGAAAAGTCCCGTGCCATCATTATTTTGGTCACCTTCTCCAGGCCTATTAGGGTGTGGTCCCCCCTCCTCACTTTGACATCCAGGTTCTTCATGTACTCAGAGGTGTCGAAGGTTTGAAATCTACCTTCCTTCTTCAGATTGTTTATGTCGCGGAAAACACCACTCTCAGCCGTCTGAAAGTTGCACGATGACCGTCTTAAAGCCTGTATTATAAAGGGCCCACCTATTTTAGGTTAGAACTGGACATATTTTAACGTAAAGTCCTCGCTCGTATATTTATGTCGCGGAAAGCACCAATCTTAACCGTCTGGAAGTAACAGAATAAATGTCTTATATAGCCCTTCTACAATTACCCCAGAAGCAGACATACTGTACTGTGACATAAATTCCCAGACAGTGTTAGTTTACATTAAAACTGGAAGAATAACCCGAATAATCTGTTCGCGTTGATGGCATTTGGCTTCTCTTTGTCCCCTGCAGTAAGTCTGGTATTGAAAAATGGCTTGTCCAGAATATGTCCTATTATTACGGAGAATTTTTAATTTCCTATGTTTATCTTGGCCTGCATGAGCAGACAATTTACGTCAGAATATGTCCGAGTCTGGCATTAGTTACAGTAGGTCTGTTGACTAAGAAAGCCAAGAAAGACTGTACATCAGTGTCCAATGACGTTATGCTAATATACTAACCTTCATGGGGTAAATACTAACCTGAATAGTGTAAGCCTGCCTAGCTCCCTGCTGCGCTAAAAATGTAATAGGATTATCGACCACATCCCTGAGAGACTGTATGGGCATTGGGATGTATCTGACGGCCAGGAGGGACACCAGGTTGCCTGCATAGCTACGTGTCAGCACCACAGTTGTCAGCATCCACACACCCAACACCACACGCTCCCATACCCACCATATCCTGACAGAGCTGACATCTGAAATAAGCACATGAATTTATTCCAGATTAAGGTATTACTGACTTATTACTTCACTCTGGTAGTTCTCTCATGTGGCATCGTGTTTCCTTACTGTGTTTTTAATCATACTTAATAGGATTATTTTTGCCCCCAAATGAATCAAGATATTTCTTTGCTCTCATGTACCCTTCCTACGTGGCCTTCAGCGACAACTTTCATTAGAGTGCTGGGATTTGTCATGAATGGTAAATAAAAAACATAACAAAAAATGGTAATAATTGTATGTATACTCATTGTGATTTAGTTCAACCGTTAACAATCGGCATCAGAAACACCAACGTGATATGCCATTATTATGTAAGCAAATAACATCTCAGCTTCGGAAGTGCTATTGGAAATTTTTTGTTTTGGCTGTTTTTCTACAAATTTTGTCACCAGTCTTCTCCCACTACAATGCTGAGTAGTTACAGTAAATCAAGGCTGGCCTGCAACTCATTCAGGTACTTTGTAGCAAAACGAGCAATTTCTTTGTAATTTTGATCTCAGGACTCCATACAGTCTGAATAACAGCTCGCAATATAACCTATGAAGCTATCCCGAGAGTGTTTTCAAGAGGGATTTCTCTCGTTCTCAGTAATATCATTTGCTAGTAGAAATAGTTTTTTTTTTTTTATAATAATTTACTACTGCATACATGTGTGTAAATTATTATGGGTATTCATGATAACTATTCTAATCCCTGCCACCACGTGATATCAAAACAAAATACTGGGAATTAGATGTAATTAAGACGCGGAAGTGGAGCACCCTGATGCAATAGAGCAAGTAATGAGATATTGTTGTTAAGACTTTGTTGTAAAGGACCGAGCCAATGCATCTAGATGCCTTGATCAATAGTCCAATATAACTGTACGACCACACAAGGTGGTAGGATGACAATACTACCCTAAAAGTGACGAATTCCACCATAACATACAGGACAAGCTGGAGGTCTTACCTTGTTGTAACAGCACTCGAACGCAGCTGGATGCCTTCGCCATTAGCCCTGTACAATGACAAGCCTGGGTTTGTAAACAGGAGGAAAATATTGTCATTACTGCAAGGACCCCCAACAATGCCGTAAGAAGCGCTGCCCAAACACTAGGATCCAGGGGGAGTAGGAAGCTCCAGGGGCTCACCTCGGGCTTCCCACGACCCACGATCATCCTGCTGTACATGATGTCAACGGGAAAGGTGAGGTCGACTACTTTGGCTCTCGCAGAAGTGATGCCAAAGAGGCCCATGGAGATGTCAGCTTCCTAAAATGAAGAGTAAATTTGTATCTGAAGCGCAATACTGTTAGGAACCTCAAAATCACTCATATGATCCTATCTACATTTTTTAATCAGTCTCTGATGACATTTTGTCCGTTTTGTGCCTGGTTGATTTTTCTATCTATCTATCCTTCTTTCAGCCTGTGTATGCATCTGCAATACCATCTCAGTCCAACTGATCTTCAATGAACAGATTAAATGAAATAATATAAAGTAAGTAAAATTATTTAATCAACATCCAATACATAATGATACAAGGCCGTAAATGGACCTACTTCTCGCATTGACATTCCGATCATGCCGGTCCAGGACCCGTCAGGCTGTTCCACTCCCCACGCTCTGTCAGCGGGAATCACATAGTCGTATCTGCAAAGTTAGTGACAGGAACTGAATCTGACACCACTCCCAAGGAAAGGGAGGTAGCCGAGACAGAACAACACACTCCCAATTTACTCATCCACTCAGACACATTCATTCGGATCTTAGCCACAAAGGGGAGTAGGGACAGATCCTCACCGCACCACACTGCACGAGGGTCAACTGCACGGTGAAATCAGTGACATCCACAGGAAGGCCTGACAGCAGAGCTGGTTTACCTCAGCCACATCATAATGGACCCATCCCCTTACCCACACCTGTCCTGATCAGCTGATCAGACCAAATGCTCGAGAATATCCCCTCAGGGCTGCGTCACCATATATTCATTCACAATTTCTCTCCATTCATTTCTATCATGCACAGCCACTCTTCCTTGCTCAATAGATATCCATCTCGCATCCAACACTCTCTTCACATTGTCCATCCATCCTATTTGTGTCTTCCTCTCAGCCTTAACCTCTCACATCAGATCTACTGTATAGTAGTTATCTTTTTCAAAAATCGATCATTATCCATTCTCTTCATATGCCCAAACCATCGCAACACCCTCTTCTCAACTCGATCAGCCATCTCCCGAACAACTCCAGTTCTCCTTCACACTTCATCATTTTTCACTCGATCCATACGTGTCACTCCACACATACTCCTCAGACACCTCATCTCCATTATATTCAAACTTTTCCTCTCTGCTACACTCATATTCCATGTTTCAGCCCCATATAACTTAGTCGGTACCACGACACCCTCATACAGCCTTCTTATTACATTCATTCTAGCAAACGACATCTAAACACTTTTTTCATTCCTCCCAGCACCTTCCCTACTTGATTCATTCTACAATAAACTTCACTTCTGTATCTGTTCTTCTATCCACAGCAACATGTGACCCTAAATTCTTAAAACACTCTGCCTCTTCAAGCAACTCACCATTGAAATCTATATTCATCCTCCTACCATCTACCGACCTCATACACTTCATTACTTTGCTCTTATTCTTATTTACTTTCAATTTCCTCCTTTCACACAGCCTTCCAAACTCCTCTACCAACTGTCTCAATATCTCCTCTGAATTAGCCACCAGTGCAGTATCATCTGCAAACAGCTGCTGCTTCAGATTCCACTCTCTGCACTCAACATTCACCAGACTCAGACCTCCCTTACAACACCATCTATATAAATATTAAACAACGAATGCCACATCAAACATCCCTGCCGCAGCCTTATTCTCACGGGAAACCAATCACTCACAGCATTTCCCACTCCTACACACGCTCTACTATTTATATAAAAACTTTTCACTCATTTTAGTAACCTATCATCAAGTTCATACAATCTTAAAAAAGTCCACAAAGCCTCCCTATCAGTTCTATCATATGCTTTCTCTAAATCCATGAACGCCCAAAACACATCCTTACCTTTTGCTAACTTCTTTTCATACACCTGTCTCACAGAAACCATCTGATCCATACGTCCCCTCCCTCTCCTAAAGCAACACTGCTCATCACCAATTATTCCCTCTGTACTCACTCCACCTCTTATTTAACACTCTACCATACCCCTTACCTACAACACTCAACAGACTTATACCCCTAAAGCTAGTACATTCATACTTATCATCCTTACATTTATACAGCGGGACCACACAAGCATTTGGCAAGTCAATTGGCACCATATCTTGCACAAAGCACACATTCAACAATCTCATTATCCAGTCAGCAGTAGTCGCTCCACCACCTTTCAGGCAATCCACAGCACACCCATCCATACCTACACCTTTCCCCTTTTTCATATATATATATATATATATATATATATATATATATATATATATATAGATAGATAGATAGATAGATAGATAGATAGATAGATATAGATAGATAGATAGATAAACATGAGCCTCTGTGGTACAGTGGTAAAGTATGCGTTTTCGCCCACTGAAGAACGAGGGTTCGCGCCCCGCCAGGGTAAAAAACTTTGGAAGTGTTCTTCTGACCACTTACTGCATTGGCAGACACAAGGGTTGCTGTGGTTGAACCAGTGTCACCTACTATAAAGTATGCTTGCACCCAGTTGGCTTGCACGGGCCGATTACACTTGGTTCACAGACTACACACACACACCCAAAGCTATTCCAACACAACAGTTACACTTACAAGCACTTCTCACCTTACGTACAATCTCTACTAGACGGCCTAAGCCACTTGGTTGAGATACATTGGCTGTATCGTCCCCACTTCGGTAGCGATAGGCCAGTCCTGCAGTGTATCTCTCTCTCTCTCTCTCTCTCTCTGTACATATATATATATATATATATATATATATATATATATATATATATATATATATATATATATATATATTACACGAGTATAATAGGGATACAAATTGATAACACTAATGACAGTGTAGAAGCGCGTGCATGCATGTGTGTGTGTGTGTGTGTGTGTGTGTGTGTGTGTGTGTGTGTGTGTGTGTGTGTGTGTGTGTGTGTGTGTGTGTGCCCACACATTAATGTTAGACAGTAAGGACACTGACTGGCAATTCATGGCTTTAAGTGCAACACTAATTTTCTTGCACAATAGCCTCTTAGGCGATAAGTAGAGGAGCTCACCATTCACACATATAATAAGGTCATAGGAGGAGTGAACACCAAGAAGGTCAAGGAATGTGGTAAATGTGTGTCCAGATACCTGTGTGACACAAATATTGACATACTGAAACCTTTGAATTAAAAATACACTTTATATATATATATATATATATATATATATATATATATATATATATATATATATATATAAATATATATATATATATATATATATTTGTAAACGAGTTTCAGATACACCTGTGAAATAAGCATTCCCATGACAACCAAACTGAAAATGTCATGCCACACCTTTGGCAAGTGTTTCATCTCACATACTTCCTCCATCCAGTTTGATCCTTTGTCAGATTCTTCGTTTTTTTCAGCTTCCTTACATCGTTTTCTTGCTTTGACACCCGCGCTGTCTAAATTTTTCGAAACACTGAAACAAATATTAGAACCTTGATGCCGAACATGCTATAAACATGTCCGTTGCAATGTTCCATGACAGATTTCGTGGCAACAGCTTCAGCATGTTCGAAGCTGACATGCAGTCCACACAGAGATGTCTGTTGCAGTGCTTCCATTATATTGGCGGGATAAATTCAACTGCTTCCTGTGGCTGCCTCAATGGTTATTTGTGGACAGGAAGCAAAACATTGTCTTAAGTTCACATGCATGTCTGAAGCACCATTGTCATGGACGCGTTCATAACGTCATTTAGAAGCATGTTGGTAGCCTTGGCGTGGACGTTTCCTGCACTGGGCATGAATGTAGCTGGCTAGGAAATTAAGGGAATACCACAGATGGTGAATGGGGATTGCCTCTACATCGTGAAGTGGGCCAGGGACCAGGTGTTATGGTCAATAGAACAATATTAGGCACATCGTGTGTACTGAGATCTGACATACTCAGAATACAAACACGAGATTAAGAAACTAGACACAAGCAACGACATCAGTGACACTGCGAGTGGATCGTGCCGCTGTCATGAAGATTGATATTTTGATCGGACAGTTCCGGTGAAAGAGTAAATGAACAGAAAATCATGGCAGGATGCAGACGATGTATATGGGGCTCATGGTTTGCTTCAAAAGGCAGAGCTTCCTGCTGCACAAAAATAAACCACACACTACATTACAGTAGATGCTAAACTCCCGTTAAATAAAAGAATCCAGAATAACCCACCCTCACTTACCTGTGCAGCACAAGTCCAGTATCATTATGTATTCTCTCACTGATTACACTGTGTCTGTGCCCACTCCTACCACTTCATGATGGGCATACTTAACATTCCCCCAGACGTTTTTCTTCCTGTCCACAAATCACCATTAAGGCAGCCGCAGCAAGCAATAGAATTTTTCCCGCCAATATAATGGAAGCGCTGCTACAGACATGTGTCTGTGTGGACTGCATGTCAGCATCGAACATGCTGAAGCTGTTGCCACGAAATTTGTCATGGAACATTACCAAGAACATGTTTACAGCATATTCGGCATCAAGATTCTGGCATGTAGATAAATATTTGTTTCAGTGTTTCGAACAAAATAGACGGCGCGGGTGTCCAAGCAAGAAAACGATGTAAGGAAGCTGAAAAAACAAAGGAACTGACAAAGGATCAAATTGGATGGAGGAAGTATGTAAGAATAAACACTTGCCAAAGGTGTGGCATCACATTTTCAGTTTGGTTGTCATGGGAATGCTTATTTCACAGGTGTATCTGAAACTCGTTTAAAAATATAAATTCAAAAATATTAGTGTATTTTTAATTATAAGGTTTCAGTATGTCAATATTTGTGTTTTTCATTACAATACCTATGTTTTTTGATAGTTCTACTTTTCTTGGTTTCTGTTAAATAGTTTCTGAACGCTATTTCACATCAACTCTTTGGTAAAAATTACGTTTGGAATGACAATGACGATGATTATTTTTACCTGATTCCATGTCAACATTTAAATAATAGAACACGCATGCGAATGCAAAATGTAAGACACATTATATTTATTTGTTGAAGTTGAAGGTTTCTGAAACGGTTCGATTTACTGACATGAAGGTGTTTTCATGTACAATCATCTATAATATTTACGTATTTCTATAGGCAAGAGACAATGGATTCATGCCGTTACTTTAACACACACACACACACACACACACACACACACACACACACACACACACACACACACACTCTTACTCTCACATCCACATTCACGCTCAGGCTTACGCCCACACTCACGTTCATACTAACACTCAAACTCACAGCACAGTCGCAGTCACAGTCACACTCGCTCTCACACTCTTGATTGCATGTCAGATCCCCTACGTGAAGTTCATAGCCTCTGAAACAGTTTCGAGCAGTGTGACTTCGGGGATCAAGCTGATGACCCGCTTCCCCCCAGGTGCGTCAGGGTCGTCGACCACCTTTGTTTTGAACAACGACCCTGGAACATAAGCCACCAGCAGATGCGGACCCGTTGCCAATCTGAGGGGGGATAACTTAGATTTATGGCTCGACTGCGCAATGGACATTAAGGAAAAGGATAAGTATTTGTCATGTCCAAACAAATGTTGCCAAGTCCTAATCTACCTTTAAAATCCTTTCGCCAGTTTAATAAATATGTCTCAGTTTTATGCCTGTCGGTTACAAGAGTTATTAAAGAAGTCACTTTTTAGTATCCTATTACTCCCCTTAGAACCACTCACCAGTTTCTCACATATACAATATAGTATGAACTACTAACCTATGACTGCATAAAAAAAAATTCTTTATAATTGGATTGATATTATTATTATACACAAGAGTGTATGGGGTGAAAAGAAGACGAAAGGGGGTGCAGGGAACAGCATGGTAGAATGAAGTGATGAGAGAGGCTGTGGCACAAAAAAAGAAAGCATATAGTGAGTGGATGAGAAACAGCGGCGTGGAAAAAGTTGAGAGACGGAAGAGAGAGTTATATGTAGAGAAGAAGACAGAGGTGAAAAGATTAGCAAGAGAGAGAAAGAAGAGAGTGGATGAGGAATATGGAAGGAACTTCAGTGAAAAATAAAGGGAATGAGGTAAAGAGAGTTAAACAGGGTACCAAAGAAGTTAGTTTGGGAGTGAAAGATAAAAATGGTACATTACTATAGGAGAAGGGAGAAAAAGTGAGCAGATGGAGAGAACACTTTAAGAAATTGTTGAACACAGAGACGAAAGTAATGCAAATATAAGTGGCTGGGGAATGGCTGGGAGAAGGAGGGATGTGAGAAGACAGGAAGAAATTAGTAGGAAAGAAGTTGTGGAAGCAATGAAGAAAGTTAAAATGGGGAAAGTCCCAGGAATTGATGAAGTGTGTGATGAAATGCTGAAGCAAAGGGGAGAGATAGTAGTAGAATGGATGTGGAAGATATGCTGATTAGCCTGGGAGGAAGGTAGAGTCCCGGAGGATTGGAAGTCAGGTATAATTATTCCCCTGCACAATGGAAAATGGGAAAACGAAGTGTGTGGTAATCACAGAGGTATTTGCTTAGTATAATAGGAAAAGTATATGGTAGGATACTTATTGACCGAGTTAGGGAAACAGAGAAATTAGTTGGAGAACAGGAAGGTTTTAGGAAGGGAAGGGGTTGTGTAAATCAGATATTCATTCTTAGACCTTTTGTGGAAAAGTTTCTAGAGAGTTGGAAAGAAGTTGTATGCGGCCTTCATGGATTTGGAGAAAGCATATGGCAGGGTGGATAGACAAAGATTGTGGAAAGTATTAAGAATATATGGAGTAGATGGGAAGTTGTTGAAGGCCGTGAAGAGTATGTATGAGGGAGCTAAGGCTGTAATGCATGTGGGTAGTGAACTGAGTGAATTTTTCTATCTGAAGGTTGGAATGAAACAAGGATGTGTCACGTCTCCATGGTTGTTCAGCCTGTATGTGGATGGGGTTATAAAAGAGATTCAAGATAGGGCAGTGGATATTGGAGCGGACCTAATGAGAGAGGGGAGTGTTTGGAAACTCCCTGTACTGTTTTTTGCAGATGGTACTGTGTTGTTAAGTGAAGACAAAGGGGAGCTGCAAGGCTTGGTGGTTGAGTTTGAGAGAGTGTGTTAATCCAGTGGTGAATGTAGGAAAGAGTAAGGTATTGGTCGTCGAGAGTAGTGAAGTCAGTGAATGTACAGTGAGGTTGGATGAGGAGGAAATGGCAAATGTGATTGCGTTTAAGTTTTTGGATAGTGTGATGAATAAGGATGGAGGTTTAGAGGGTAAAGTGCTTGAAAGGGTACAACAGTGAAGAAAGGCTGCTGGTTCCTTGAAAGCAGTGATAAGAAACAGGGAAGGGAGCATGGAAGTGAAAAAGCTACTACATGACAGTATTTTTATACCAATTCTAACGTATGGAAGTGACGTTTGAACCTTATTGAAGGGAAAGAAGTCAAGAGTGACAGCATTGGAAATTAGTTACATGAGAGGAGCATGTGGAGTCACATGGAGAGACAGACTGACAAATGAGAAAGTGAAGGAGTTTTGTGGTATGGATGTGGATATGGAAGGTGGTTTTGCCATGTGGAGAGGATGGAGTGTGACAGACTGACGAGGAAAGTGTATGTGAGTGAGGTGGAGGGGGGGAGAGGGAAGGGAAGGCCAAGGATGAGATGGAGGGATGGAGTGGAGAGGTATATGCGAGAGGGGGATGTGAGCTGGAAGCAGGGGAATGAAAAGTCGGGGGACAGGGTGACATGGAGGCGATTTGTTTGTGGCCACCCTTTACTGGATTAAGGCGTCTGGCAATAGATAGATAGATAGAAGAGATCTTTCCTATCCCGTCTTTTCCATCACTTTGTCTTTCAGGTTGTTGAGCATAATACCAATATATCTCAAAGACATTAAAGAAGAAAGAGTCTGTTAAACTGAATGATTACGTCTTTAGTGACAAGAGTATGTATAATGGTCATTCCTTAATGATTTTAAGTTTATCTGACTAAACTTCCTGGCCACTTCGTTATAGCACATTCACAATGATGAAGTATATTTGTGTTTAATTCTTGTCATCTCCAGACTGCTCACAGCTCAGAACAGGTGGGGGATTGTACCGTCTTTCGTAGGTGCTTGAAGATGATGCCTGTGCTATGGGAGAAGGAATGTTCTTCTTTGTGGAGGCATCCAAACTCTTTGGTAAGATTTAATGTTCAGTGATTTTAGTGTCTTACTTTTACCCCTTTATCTTATGGTATTATCGACTTTTGTTCTTTATATTATCGCCTTTATCACAATTACCCGCTACACAAGACCCTGGTAGTTTTGCCTCCGATTTTCATTTTACGTTATTCACTTACTAATCCTCATCCGTTTTTATCGTATTTTGAAGAAATTTGTTGGGTTTCTCGTAGAAGGGTCAGTTATAGCATTTTCTCTGGACTCTTTACACCAAAGTGGATCATCTAAGGTGCATAAGTTTACCTGAAGGCATAAAAAAATAAAGACTTCAATGTACTGAAAAGGTTAAGTTTGTTACTGAAATCAGCTGATGTTAGTTTCTTCTCTAATTTTGGTAAAATCCTAGTAAAGAAGAGAACACACTCAGTACGCTTACCTGTAAAACTTGTCAGGAAAAAGTGGGAGGAGGAAGGTGAGAACCAGACCACGTGAGGGAGTCCACCAGGCAACCTTCTGTGGCCGTGAGTCTCCTGAGCTGTAGGGCAACTCCACCAACACGCTGCACCTTTAGAAGTAAATACAAATAATTAATTCATTGGCTGTGGTGAGGTTCCGTAAGCTGAACAGAACTTTGTCTTCTTAGCTCGAGGAGGGGGGGGGAGGGGAAGGAACGGATAGTTATATGAGACGGGTGTATGAATTAGAGGGATGGCAGCCAAACGGCAAACGAAAAGTCGAAGTGGAGGTGATTTGTTTCTGTTCATCCCTTGCGTGATTATGTTGTCGGCAAAAGAGAAGCAAAAGCTGCAAACATTAATATATTCTTTATGCTTTAACATAAGAATCTTGATACTTTTTAACGTTTTTGGTTTGTATATCTTTTCTTGAGTGTTGTTAAATCCTCTGACACTTTGCAGTTAAAGGGTGAACTGAAGAGTTTATCCTTTACACATATCGAATCAATCTAATTATTTTCCTCCATCCCATTCATGATGTCGATTTAGTATACCGAGTACACAGATATCAGAAAAGAAACATAGGCAATAATGACCAGCTAATCCATACGATGCTGTGGAGTCTTATACTGTGTTCTTCCTATAATCAGACGATTTGCTTCATGTTAGGAAACCCTCCAGAATGATGTGTATCTCCTAAGCTACCATCTGGTGGTAATGTGAGTATTCTGTTATAATACGTCACCGGATTTAAAAGGTTAAAAAAGAATGCCCAGTTACAATTTTCTTCATGTTAGGAAGCCCTCCAATCTGATGTGTATCTCTTAAACTACCGCCTGTAGGTGGTGTGAATATGTATACTGCAATAATATTACGGGATTCAAGAGGTTAACATCGGAATGTCCAGTGATGTAGTCCATAACATCTCAGAACAGCCTAAGAATTTCTTAGTATCACGCAAAGAATAATTCATTTTGCAAAGCTCCTTCTTGCACCTTTTCCAAATCGTCTTAACACCGGAGACTCTGTTTAACTCTCCTCGTGTTAACCCCCATATTCCACATGTTTCACAAGCATCACAGTTATTAATCACGTGTATTCTAATCATAGAAAAGTAAAGTACTGAATCTTCCCTTGTCCTACATTTGCCTACTCTTGTCCCACAGAGAGATCGATTGGCTTATGTGGCTATACGGTTATGGGAGAGAACAGTTAAACACTCAAAAACTTGTCCTTTCCCCTAGTAAGAAGTCGCTACTTCCCCTAGGTTCACAGTTAAGTGCATTTAAGAAATATAAGAAATAACTCACTGGATCCTTGATGTTGTTCTTTAATCACGTTCAGTCGTTTCGTTTCTTGACACAGATTGTGATGCTTGGTGCATTTGTTTACCACGATTTGTCACCTGTGTCTTAAGACATGAGGTACATGGAAGCTACGTGTGTTTATTTTTGGTTGTTAGTGTGCTCCACCCTGTTTCCCCAAGACCGTCATCCCAGCTCGTCATGCATATTTTCATACTTGCCACTTTTTACCAAAGCGTTGCGAAGCGAGAGGAGTGGTAATGTTTTCAGTTGTGAGGTTCAGTGACTGGCTTTGTCTGTGTGTGGATGAACAAGACTTCTCATGAACGGCTTGAGCAATGAACATGAAACATTCAGGGAATCAAGATATGGCACTCGGGGTCAAGGTCAAGATCACCAGAAAGGATGCCAAAGGTCAACTAGTTCACCTTTGTGACCGAAAAGGATGCCCCGAGTGCCCATTTTCCATCTCGTCCAAGATGTTGGCCATATCTTGATACCCTGAAAGATTAATGTTGACAGCTGAAGCCGTTCATGAGATATCTAATTTACCCACACACAAAGCCAGCCAGCCAACCTCACAACTGAAATGAAAACAATACCACTCCGCTCGCTTATTACTCATGTTGCGAAGGGAGCAGAGTGGTAATGTTTTCAGTTGTGAGGTTGGCTGGCTGGCTTTGTTGTGTGTGTTTTACATCCTGAAGTTGCGTCAAATCAGAAATGGAGGTGCAAACTTATGTACTGAGGAAAAACTTTCCAGCTGCTCGGGTGCTGAGATCCCATCGTGAGATGGCTTCAAGGTTCCTACTCAAACACCACTCCTAACATCGACGGTGTAAAGGAAAACTTAACTTTAACATTCCCAACATTAGACTATATCTTCATATCATGCATGTCTTTAACCTGCCCTGTACTGACTAATTTATAACAAAACCCACCCCCAAAACCCGACAAGTTTTCGACTTTTTCTTGGGGGGAGGAGGGGGCTCAAACCACCGCTTTTGATGAGAAACAATGGGAAATCACTAAGAAAGTGCTCACCTCAGCTTATAAGTGGTCAGGACAGGTTAGCCTCCGCGCATCTGGTCTCGTACTTTGTTGAGGTGCGGTGCAGGTGCAGCGTTTTCTATTGTAGGGCTAACTATTTGAAACCATCCAAATACACAAATATACATTTATTTGGTAGAAATTTACATGTAGTTCAAGAATATATTGGTTTTCAAAAAAAATGTAGGTGACACGAGAATTGGTTCGTTATCGGAACACCTGAAAATCACTGATTTCTTGCAGAATTGACTTACTGAGACTGTTGTTTCAACTTAAATTCTATTTCTCAAGTTACATTATACTTTTGTACAATCATTATACCATTTCAACTTTCTATAACAGTTATCACATATTGACAGGCCTTACTATTACAGTGAGCGTAATATCGCATACTGACATGCCTTACTATTATAGTGTGCATGATATTCTCGCAAGCACACAGTGTCACGCACCAAAAATCACGCATGAAATATGAAAAATGTGCAAAAGACGGATCTTGCAATTGCAAACCATATACAGTATTTATGTTGTGGGGACCGACCGTGAAAAAAATTTGCAACGTGCATCGTACGTCGTGGGTATGGGCTGGGTTAAAGGACATACTCGTGCCACTCTAACCAACACCATCACCCTCATGCTATCTCATCCACACCTTTCCATCCAACTCACGCACTTTTCAACCCTGATCGCTGATCCACTTTACTAGCTAACCTACAGCAGACATCTGCACATGATAGCCAATAAAAAACTTGTATTGATGTGCTTGTGACCAAAGGTGGTAACATGGGTAGAGCTCTTATCGAGTCATATAATTATAATGTTTTCCTTTATAATATTCACTCATTTCTGAGCCTGGTGCAATTAATGATCAGCAGTTTGTGAACCAAGCATAAGTATTTCACACAAAATACAGTAGTATGAACAATCAAAGACTTACTTTGGAGAGGGTTTATTGTTTATGACGATTAACATGGAGTTGGTCTTTGCCAGGGTGCTGCGCAAGTGTGAGAGGTGGTTGAGGGGGAGGCGAGTGAGAACAAGGAACTTCGTTGACCACACCTGGAGGCGTCCCTTGAAAGACCATTCAGCAAAGGCGGCGAGAAAGGCTGGGTCGTCACTCACCACCGCCACTGTTATGGATCTTGAATTTTTCCTTATCTGCAAAAAGACGACATATTCATATGAAACTGTGTTTACAAATATATGTTGACTCACTCGCAGAGAGAGAGAGAGAGAAACATTTGTTTTACAAGAATGAGTCTATTAACGTAAGATTACTAATGTCAAAGTCCAGTTATGCAGAAAAAAATTCAGAAATCTATGATCTGGACACACTGCCGAACCACGATCCTCCCTAAACAGCTGTGTAAAATGGGAAACATTTGAAAGAATAACAAAAGTAAATGTACAACCAAAATTTCAAGGACATTTGGAATATATGATGATGGTGTTGCAGTAATATAATATGACAGGTGGTGAAGGGATGACTGGCCAGCTTTGCATTAAGAAAACCAGATATGAATATGCATGGTCAGAGTAAACTCTCTGAAGGAGGTAGTTGTGCATGAATCAGAAACTGAGAAGAAATATCAGCTATTTGGGAGAGTTTTAAGACTCAAATGATAAATAAGGTCCTTATAATTATATCTGCATTTGTTGATGACACTTTTAACATGAAGTGACTGACTGAGAACAGGGCCTCTTACAGTATGTGATCGAGGACGTAAATAGAATTGTATTGGCCTGGCATAGATGTAAAAGGTGACTTGTGTGCCTAAGGAAATGCCATTGGACTCTTGTTGAAAAACTAAAAAAATGTAATAAAAAGTTGTATTTTAAGCACAAACTTGCACAGTGGTGACCTAGCTGGAAGAACAGTTTGACATTATAATCTAGCCTTATTCGTATTTATACAATATATATATATATCAAAGATAAACTACCATTAGTTCCCAAACAGATAAAGTATAAAATGCCATCACAACGGATATGGCAAGTCAATTTTATGTATGTTCTTAAGCTATTTCCAGTTCTTTCACTCGTTCATTTATTAAGGCTCCAACACGCTTGCATGCGTCGGCTGTGGTCACCTAATGGCGGCTTTCCATGCTGCTCGATCTGCCTAGCGCATTACGGAGGTTATTCTCTCGGGCATGGATGCATACATTCCTTTCTCTTATCCTTTGAATAATGCACGAAAGCCTTGGTTTAATCACGGTTGCTCTATATCTGTCTGCAAAAAGGACAGGGCCTATAAGAGATACCAGAGCCAACCCACCCCTGAATCAAATCTTTTATACGTTTCTGCCCGGAATCGTGCTAAGTCTGTTCTTCGCTCTGCTAAAAATAATTTCATCCTTACAAAATGCTCTCAACTCTCTAACTCGAATTCTTCCCACTCCTTCTGGCGCCTTGCCAAAAACCTTTCTAACAACTTTACCTCATCATCCTTCCCTCCTCTATTCTACTCTGATGGCTCTGTAGCTATTTCTTCTACTGATAAAGCAGATCTCTTCGTTCAGACTTTCTCCTGCAATTCCACATTAGACGATTCCGGTGCTGTTCCTCCATCACTTCCCCCCTCTGACTTCCTCATGGTTAACATTAAAATTTCTTAAGCTGATGTATTTTTTGCCATCGCAGGCCTCAATACTAATAGGGCATTATGGGCCTGATGGAGTCCCTCCTGTCGTTCTCAAGAACTGTGCTTCTGTGCTTACACCCTGCCTAGATAAACTCTTTCGCCTTTGTCTATCAACTTGTACCTTTCCTTCTTGCTGGAAGTTTGCTCTCATTCATCCAGTCCCAAAGAAGGGTGACCATTCCCAACCCTCTGACTATTGTCCAATTGCTTTAACATCCTGTATCTCAAAAGTTTTTGAGTCTATTCTTAATAGAATCATTTTAAAGCATCTTTCCTATCACAACCTTCTTTCTGATTGTCAGTATGGGTTCCATCAGGGACGCTCCACAGGCGATCGTCTCACCTACCTTTCAGACTCCTGGTCATCCTCCTTTCGAGACTTTGGCGAAAGCTTTGCCATTGCACCAGGCATCTCTAAGGCTTTCGATCGAGTCTGGCATATATCTTTAATTTCCAAAACGCCCTCTTACGGTTTCTATCCTTCTATCTGTGCCTTCATCTCTAGCTTTCCTTCTGGTCGTTCTATAGCCGCTGTTGTAGGTGGCCATCGTTCTTCTTCAAGATCTATTAACAGTGGTGTTCCTCAGGGCTCTGTCCTATCATATGATGATGACTCTACCCTTCACCTTTCCATTCGATTCCCAAACGCCCATCTCAGCAGATACTTCAGCAAAAAAGGGATGAGGCTATGGCACACCTAATGTCTGACTTGGCTCATATCTCTGACTGGGGTAAAAATAAGCTGGTTGTTTTTAATGCATCAAAGACTCAGTTTTTGCACCTATCAACCTGTCAAAATCTTCCACAGGTATACCCACTAATGTTTAATAATATTCAACTTAATCCTGCATCATCGTTGAACATGCTTGGGGTTTCATTTACTCGGGACTTATCTTGGAAAGATCATATTGCATCTCTTGTAAAATCTGCTTCCAAGAGATTCAATGTGCTAAGCCGACTCCGTTCCTTCTTTACCACTGCACAATTGTTGACTCAATACAGGGATTTTATCCTCCCCTGCGTGGAGTACAATTCTCATGTGTGGGGAGGCTCCCCACATACAGCTCTTCTCAATAGGGTGGAGTCAAAGGCTTTTTGTCTCATTAATTCTCCCCCTCTTACTGACTCCCTTCAACCTCTGTCACTTCGCCACACTGTTGCATCTTTATCTCTTTTCTATCACTACTTCAATGGTCACTGTTCCCCTGAATTGTCTGCATTCATTCCTCCACCTCTACGACAGGCGCGTAGCACCCGTCTAGAAGCAAACTCTCACCCCTTTTCTGTCCAACTCCCTAATGCAAGAGTTAAACGTTACTCCCAGTCCTTCATTTATGCGAAAGGTCAACTCTGAAACTGTCTCCGTCTGTCTGTATTTCCTGGTTCCTATGATCTCCGGTCTTTCAAATGCAGTGAGTCCAGGCATCTCGAAATGAATGAATCTTGAATATGGCTCTCTCTTGTATTTTGTTTTTCTCTTGGAGGAAAAAACAGTTCTGCGGGCTCGTTGCCTTTGGTTCCTTCTTCCTCACATACAAAAAAAAATAGGTCACTCCCAATTAAAGTTGATTGCAGCAATTTAACCCACGGCCTGGCAATTTGCCCATCAGTACACATCTGAGTTGACTCGGGGATTGTTCTTCATTATCCATTGCTATCCCCGGAAGGCACTGTAGCTGTGACAAAGGCAACTGTTATGTGGATGCTGGAGTCTTGATGAGGTTTCCCAGACAGTGCTATAACGCACTAGTGATTTCGGGGGTGGGGAATCTGGCTGGTCATCCTAAGCAGTGGGGAGTGCAGTGGGGTCTTTGGCGGTGAAAAGGGGGTCGGCTGCTTTATCCCCCTCCTGAGGCACCATGCTGTCAGTGCCAGTGAATTTAGTAGGTCTGAAGGGGCTTTGTTTGATGCTACCAGTAACTTCTTCTAACACCTCTTTCAGGAAGTGTGTTAGTCTACTGAATGATGTCGTGTGGTGGTCATTCTCAGAGAGCTTAGTTAAACTTATCCATGCTGTTAACTTAGAAATTGGTCTAATCTTGGCGAACATGCTATTGAAAGAATAGAAGCAGGGAAGCCTCTGAGAATAGCCGGTGGGTCTGTTTATTATGCCTCCTGTTTCTTCTTGGGTTAATTTTGTTCCCCACCCCCCTCCTTCCCCCGCCGTGGACTTTCGTCTCACAGACGTCGGTATTGCTTTGTGCAAGTGAACCGAGGTGACAAAGCAACATTAACAGAAAGTTCTGTTTTTCAGTGTTTCGATTTTTTTTAAAATCCTTTACTGTCATTTGTAAAATCCCACATCTGATTCCAAATCTGCAGCGAGATTTGATTACCTTACTGATGACAGAAGAGTGGCCCACCCTCCTCAGCAGTAAAATGTGAACGTTAACTTACAAAGCCCGCCTGGCCGACCACTTGGGAGAGCTGTGCGTGCGTCACGTTAGCGTCCTGACCACTCGCCGCCACTTTGAACACACCTATACCCCATGGCGCTGCCACCTCACTTACACCACTGAACTGTAAATTATTTGAACACAGCAATTTCTCATCCTCCAGCTCATTTCATAATGGACTGCAAAATCGTATTGAAGCATTAAAATATGGTAGACCATCGTCAAATGCACCTACAGTATAATAAGAAAACTCGTACCGAGTAATTCTCTGTAATAAAGAGAGTGCAATGATCCCGTTCCTTTGCAGCTCCAAGTATCGCATTCAGAACTTCGATTACTAGTCCTTCCTCCTCGGTCGCATCTGGATATGGTTAACAGGAATTACATAAGTGGTACTGGAAGGCACAAGAATCTAGTGATTGAAAATCAAAGCAATGAGAAAAAATATATATTTACATTAGGCTACTGCAAATGGCACACATTCTGTAAACAGTGTTACATAAACAAGGAGGAACATCAAGTCACCGTCCCGTGCCAACTCAAACCACAATAATTTTTTAGGACAGTTTTGTGCTCTGTGTGGATATTTAGTAATTAATTTAAGATAACCAGGAACATAGGCCACACACTCCTTATAATTCAATGTGGTGATCCAACATTCATAATATAAACAGAATTAAAAGACAGAGTAATTATAACAGCATGGAGACTCTCCGTTCACATTAAATTGCCAAGCCATTAAACAGCGAAAACATTAGCGATACAGGGAGAAAATATCCGAGAAAACTTGCATGACAAAGGTAAAACAAAAATTAAAAGTATTTTCCTGCTGTCCTAACATTCATATAATTATTTACAATGAATATGCCTTAAATGTGTATTTTTTCTGGTACATCTTTTTCTTTCTTTTCTTTAATAAATTAAAGCAGATCTAATGTGGTTCATACAGCATTCCTTCAGTACATTATTCTGGTCAATTTTGTTAAAGAAGACCAACATTAAGATAGTGATGAAAAAGATATACATTGGCATCAGCGTACAAAAGGTTAATTATCCTGCCTTTAAACAGATTTACCTGCCTTTAAAATAATATCGGTAGTATAGATGTGCGTATTATTATTTAACTTAACTTTCGACCATTACCTATAGTGGGATGCTCAGGAGATATTGGTGATAATATTTTTATTTCAGCATTGTTAAATCCTTTTACAGTTTTCAAACACATCAGTTTATCTTTTAGCTCACTTTCTTAAAGTAAGATAATTTCAGTTCAATTAGCCATTCCTCATAGTTTTAAGTTTTTAATGAAGGAATTAATTGAATACTCTGTCCTTGAACAAATTCCGAATAGATCAATGCAGTTATTAATTTGCTAATTCTAAAACTTGTCTAATTAGCCTTCTGTACAGAGAAAAACGGTTTCTTTACCGAAATATCAGCATTTTATGTTTTCAGAAATATGAACCTCATAGTATTTGACATGAATTGTGTGTGTGTGTGTGTGTGTGTGTGTGTGTGTGTGTGTGTGTGTGTGTGTGTGTGTGTTTCCCAGTCTACAACTCACTTATTGTAGCAGATAAGTGCTCATATTGGAAGAATTGTGCATTTAATGATGAAAGCATGGCTTTGCTACCAGTGGTTGTACATACTATAAGATTTAATTTGAGATGTGGAGGTAAACTGGATTCGACCTGTGAGGACCGTGAGAGGTCAATGATCTCAGGTCATCCAAAAAAAAAAAAAAAAGACATTTCGAGCCATCTCCTCACAGGGAATGATATAATCAGTGTAAAATATTGTACTTTCAATAACAATAAAGGGTTTGCACATCACGATGTATTGGCAATAAATTTCGTTTGTCTAAATATAGATTTCAGGTCATTTTTGATGTATTTTTATTTTCAGAATGGATCACCCTAAATGAAGTATGCAGAACATGTTTTTGATGTAAAACGTGGTTGGGTACTAACAATATCCTGTTTTCTGTATTGCAGGATCCCCTTTCAATGCACGGCTCAAGCCCTCTGCATCCTAGACCTGCTACTCTAGTTGGTGGTAACTCCTCTTCTGTCAAGCTGCTTTCGTTGTAATCATGGCAATGCATCACATTCAGATAGACCCTACCCAGCCTCCCGCATCCAAACAGCCCATGCCACCCCCAAGAAATAACTGGGAGATATGTGTCCTGTGCCAGGAAGAAACAAACGAACCATTGCAGTGTCCACTGAGGTCATTACCCCTTGGTAGCGGCTATGCACCCCTGGCAGAGGACCTTCGTATGTTTCAAAGCCTTGAGCACATGCCACTAGGATTCAGCCTGGAGAGACTAGATGACGGTGATGGTGTCGAAGCAACTCTCAGAGCACACAGTGCTCAATGGCAAAAGAAATGACAACTCAAATTTAAAAAAAAATGTTTGATCAGCAAAGCCAAGCAGAAGCTGCCACAGTATGGCAGAGCAGCACATCCGTCCATGCACGGTCAGCCTACAATTGTCCGGAGTCCATGGAACCAATATGTTTCTTCTGTGATAAGCCTGCCGGCTCTGTAGGCTTACATGAAGCAGCAACCTACCAGTTAGACAAGAAGGTATGAAAGTGTGCTTATGAACTGGAAGACACTGCTCTGTTGGCCAAGCTTCCAGCAGGGGACTTGATTGCCATTGAGGCCAATATCACAAGAAATGCCTGACCACATTGTATTAAACAGGCAGACAAGCTACTTCCCACGACGATGCTGGAGATGAAGAACGCAGCTTACATGGTATATCCTTAGATGAACTGGTGGCATTCATGGAGGTGTCCAGTGATGAAGACAGTGCTCCAGTCTTCAAGCTGGCAGACCTGGCTCAGCAGTACAAGGTCAGACTGCAGCAGCAAGGTGTTGTGGTGGAAAACCACCTGTACACAACCAGACTCAAGAACAGACTGCTTTCTGAACTTTTGGATCTCCAAGCACACTCAAAAGGAAGGGATACTCTTCTAACTTTTGAGAAAGACATTGGTCCAGCACTCAGGAAGGCCTGTGATCACGACAGTGATGTCATGCATTTAGTGCAAGCAGCACAAGTGGTGCTCCAGGAGATTTTTGACACAACATTCTCATTTGATGGGTCTCTCCAGGCAAACTGCCAGCAAGATGCTGTGCAATCATCTCTGTTGGCTCTTGTGAACATGATCCTGGATGGGGGAAATATCAAACACTAGACTACCACACAAGCTACCCTTACAATCTCTCAGCCCTTGGTGTTCAACAGTGTGAAACATTCACGAAAAATGGAGTCATCTTGCTCAGTGTGTCACAACTGCAGCCAAGAGATCCCAATGTCACTCTACTTGGCTTTGAAGATCCACGCTGTTACCTGAAGTAGAGTGTTGGTGGACACCCTCTACAGTCTGGGAATGTTTGCACTGACAGGATTTTACACCTTTCATCAGACATTGTCAGTTGTGTCTGTCAACGTTTCAGGATTGAAGATGTGTGTCCACCAAAGTTGCACCAGGGACTCTTAACAACAGAAGCAGTGGACAATACTGATCATAGTCCAAGCTCTGCAACAGCCAATAACCCTTTCCACGGCACTGGCATTCCTTTTTTCCAGCACTAATCACACAAGCATGGTGGCATCGACCACAGTGTACCAGTAATCGGTCAGAGCAGCTCTTCCACCAAGTCAGTAGAACCTCTGTCTTCATCCAACACGAGTGTCCCACCAGCTGCTCTGAAGACAAAGAATTTCATTGCACCTGCCGAACAAAGTCTAATGAGACCTACCAACCTCGCAAATGCTGCCACTGTTGAAGAATATTATGGGTGACTGAACACAGTGAAAGCAAGCATGGAGAACACACAAGTCAACTGTGTTTCTTGGTATTCCTATCAGGCTGATATCCATGAGGCAACTGTGATTACACCTGCAGCGATAAATGCATTGTTGCCCTTGTTTCATGACAGTGTGCACTCAGTAACAATGATACGTCACACCATTAATGTCATCAAGGCAGCAGTTCAGCAACTGAACCCAGGTCAGGTGCCTGTCATTACTGCTAACCAACCACATTTTGCCCTCGACAAGGAAATCAAATGGACTTGGCCAACCTCTCATGGAGAGGATCGTTTTGTATTCATATTTGGTGGACGTCACATCGAGAGTGGTATAGTGTTGGTAAGATGTATTGTATGCTTAACTGATTTTATATTGAAAAATGTTTTTTTTTTTTGGGTGGGGGGAGTATGAATTAATTATCTACGTACTGCATACTACATGTCAAACGAGCTTGTGTTCATACGCGCAAATATATATTGGATTATACGTTTATGCAAATATTTTAATTAAGTGCAAAGATCTTGTATGGATTTGTAAGTATTATATTCTGTAATCTTTATTAATTGATATTTGTGTCGTTTGGCCTCAAACTTTACAGTACAAAGATTTTTTTTCTCTCTCTTGGAGACCCATATGTACATTATGTATCGGTATATTATACTGTACATTAAAATAAGAAAATAAAATAAAACATCTGAAAAAGGCATCAATTTAAAGTATTTGAGTAATGTTTTAATGTCTTGTATTTCAGTTGCTTAGACACTAGCTTAAGGACAGACGTTGGAGGAATGCCCTGGTGTAATCTGACATTGCAAGCTCTGGAATGGCAGATTCCTTATTACGAGACGCCCATATAACCAAGAGCCATCACACTCACCAAGTCACAGCTGCAAGCGTCTATAGTCTTTTCTGCCATGCATACACTCAAGATGTTTCCATACAATCATATAGTCCACCATTTCAGGAATAATGCACACAGCAAGCCAGAGAGAGAGTTCAATTTGACTACTGGTTCAAAACCCTGTCACTTGAGATCCTCTTGCTGATGTACATCACTTCACTTTGCGAAGGGAACTTTGAGCTCTATGTGGAATCCCTGACACAGATCATGCCCTGGATGTTTTCTCTAGATCACACACACTACTCCTGATGGCTTTCCATACACATCCAAGACATGATGGCACTTGATGACAAACACCCACATGTCCTGGCAAAATTCAAGTCTGGCAACTTTATGATGCATAAAACCAGCAACAGGTTCTCGGTCATGGCAATTGATAAGTGCCATGAGCAAAACAGTAAGATGGTCAAAGGGTCAGGCAGGGCTATCAGACTGACAAGTGATCCTAGGGCACTTTGATGCTGGATGGTGCCAGGACCTGAAATTGCCAGGATTACTACAGAGTTTCAGGAGCAGGCAAGCCTACATGGCCAGACACAGAACACTGGAGTCTGTCATCATGACCAGAAACTTGAATTGCAGACAGCCTTCCTGAAGGATGTCAGGTCACTTGTGGCAGTAATGGTGGAGATAGGAAACCCATTCCTAGAAGACAGTGAAGATCTTCTAGTCCTTGATACAAGGGATATCATGGAAACTGCAGTGGCTGAGACTGAGGAAGATAGAATCCCTTGGTGATGAACAGTACGCCCAGTTCATGGAAGAAAGGCTAGAACAACTCTCAAAGGCAGTCACAAATCCAATCCCCAAGAACAAACTGTGACTGTTCAGCCATCAACCACTCAAGACAGTCACAAAAGAAGACACAACTCGCTGCTCTGAAGAGTGTGATCTGTTTTCTACGCTGTATATATCTTGGCAAACATGAGATGGGGATTTCGACCAGTTCTTCTGCCATGAGAATCAAGCAGCACCTCCAGCTTTGTCAACAGGAGACAGACTCCAGCTTGGAGTCATAGCAGATCTACTACACTGCCTGGAAAAAGATCTTCCTGAAAATACTCGTGTCCCTGTGGTTGTTGCAGGAATCCTCAATGGGGCAGCATTCAGATGTTGAACCCTGGAACATCGAAGACCTTTCAAGAGCATGCAGACCCAGTGTTTGTACCATATATCTCTGCTCAACTGGAGAAATCATTCCTGTCAATATAGTCTGGGATGTCTACCTATACCTCATATCAATTAACCCGTCATGTCCTGACCGATTTTCCACCACTGACTCCTTCCAGTCCCGACTAATTTGGGTAAAATTTTTTTTTGGCTCAAACCTCCGCTTTTGGTGAGAAACATCGAAAATTCATAGAGAAATCGCTCACTTGAGATTTAAAATACTCGATACAGGTAGCAGTATCTCCTTACCTTACTGGGTTTTCTATCAGCCTGGCTCCAAAGAAAACGAGTTCTATGGGAAGGTAACTATTCCAATCACTCATAAACGGTATTTATTTATTTATTTGGTACGAATTTATATGTAGTACGAGAGTATATTGGTTTTCAAACAGTAATATAGGCAATATAAGTATTGTTTCACTTACTAACACATCAACATACCTGACCTTTTTTGATGACATTACCTGATTAGCATTTCTGACTGTTTCTTTCTCTACTGCTATGTAAACTTTGTCCTCCACATTGTCATCGATTGGGGAATCACTCTGGCCCTGAATGTCTTTATTGGCCAGGTCACTGGTAACAGGTGAATTCCCGAGAGAATGGCGTGCAGGGTGGGGGGAGGTCATCGGGATTGTCCCTGCCTGGCATCTTGTAGAGGAATAAAGGAAGGTGTCCCTTGTATACGTAAAAAAAAATCATGCACAAAAATTAAAAATTGTGCAAATTATGAACCTTGCAATTGCACGATGTACCAGTACATCGACGGGTCTAGCTATGACAAAATGTTGCGACGTACCCATACATCGATGGGATGCCTCGAGTTAAAATGGCCAGGCATATATGGCAACACTGTTCATGCTGAGATTCTGATTGGCTGGAGATGTTTGTTCGATTTCTTTGTTGCTTAAACCGATACTGTCTTTAGTATCAGATATGATACTGAGTTTGTCGACAATACAATTGTCAAAAGCAATAAGAAATCCGTTATATACTTTAAAAAAATGAACTTTTCATAGACTTATAGAGATATGAGTCAGCAATGTATTATAATAGTCCAAGTCAAGGTCAGCATTCGAACAATTCCTTTATGTCTCCCACAGTCCATAATATAACAGAAAATTGAGGAAACCTGCTTAATCTAAGCATTTGAATAACACACATTTAAATTATAAGTTTAATCCGCACCCTTAAATCGTGCCACAACTCTAAATAATTAATAATTCTAAAGTAAACACGAGTTCTGCTGGGAGGGAGGTTTGAAATAATCGCGAAAATCGAAGTAGGCTAAAGGAAAACTATTTCATTATATCTCCTCTATTATCACAGTATGAACTAATCTTAAAATTTAAATGTGTTATACCAATACTTAGATTAAGCAGGTTTCCTCAGTTTTCTGTTATGGAGTGTGCGAGATATAATGGAATTGTTCAAATGCTGACCTTCACGTGGACTGTTATAATACATTGTTGACTCATATCTCTATCTTCCTACGAAAATTTCATTGTTGTGAAGTATATAACGGATTTCTTATTGCTTTTGACGATTGTATTGTCGACAAACTCAGTATCACATCTGATAATAAAGAGAGTACCCATTAAGCAACAACAAAATCGAATAAACATCTCCAGTCAATCATAATCTCCGCAGGAACAGTGTTGCCATACATGCCTGGTCAGATGAATTGGTATGAGGTATAGTTGAGTGTCTGAAAGGCACAACCAGAGAGAAGAGAGGGAAGGACATCAGGAAAATGTGGCTTCATCTACTTTGGTGCCAAAGGACCGGAAGGACTTCCTTCATGTGGATGACAACAAAATTGAATTCTTCAGTAGCCCATCGTCTTCCCTTATCAGATGGCAAGGAAGTTTATGTAACATATGGAAGAGAAGTACTCTGCTCTCCTGAGGAGTCTGACTTGACTTACCTTGCACCGTGTTCATAGGATGAGGCTGATACTTGTCTTCTTCTTCATGGGGCAGATGCTGTACAGAAGGGAGCAAGAAGGTAACCATACACATTGTTGATATTGATGTGGTGGTTGTGGCTGTGTTTCTTCATTCAGGGAGATAAATCCTGATGAACTCTGGGAGTGTGGGTAGCACTTGGTACTGGCTCCAGATTCAGTTACATAGCTATTCATGAACTGGCTGCCACAATGAACTGAAGACAGTGTTCTACTCTACCCGTCTTTCACGCTTTCATGGGATGTTACACTGTGTCCGTGTTTGTTGGCAGAGGAAAGAAGACTGCCTGGAAAACTTGGAAAGCATTCCCGGAGGCAAGAGAACCCTTTGAGGAACTTCTTCACATACCAGCTTATATCAGTGAGAAGACTATAGCACTGGTGGAGCGTTTTGTGGTACTCATGTATGACGAAACCAGTGACAGCACGGGGTGAACGATGCCAGGAAGCAGCTCTTCACACTGAAGTCGCGAACTAAAGAGAACATTCCACCAACACAGGCAGTACTGAAGCAGCACATAAAGCGTGCTTGCTACCAGGCCAACATCTGGTGACGGGCACTGGTCATGCTTCCAGATATGTTGAACACATCAGACTCGCGAGGAGAGGGGAGGGGGGCGAAGCAAACAACTGAATGGCAACCTCTTTGGAGCACTTTCCCTGAAGCATCGAAATCGTGCCATGAACTAATCCAGTGTAGCTGCAAGAAGGGCTGCAGTGGACATTGCAAATCCAGGAAGGTTGCCCTCGAGTGCACTGAACTATGTATCTGTTCAAGAGATTGCTAGACATGCACACCGACTACTACAGTTCACCAAATTGCGTGCTCCATTCTCATGATTCAGAAATATTTATAAGCACTAAAAACACAGTTGCTTGATAATTTCTGTATTGGTACAAACCTTAATATTTAGCAAAATATAATGTGACATTATGTGATGTGTAGACCCATTAATCTTACTGAAAACACATCATTTCTTGTAATTCGTTGAAGTGAAATGTCGTTCTTGATGACCTAAGGTCATTGACTCCTCACGGTCCTCACAGGTCGAATACAGCATCTCAAATTAAACTTTATGGTGCGTACTAACACTGGTAGCAAAGCCATGCTTTCATCATTAAATGCACAATTCTTCTGGTTATCCATATCACTATATCGGTGGTCAAGGCGCAGCTTGGCCCCAGAGAGATGATGATGACGATCAATGTTGCCACTGCCAAATTTCTAAAAGTACCAAAATTGTACCAGTTTTCATAAAAAATGTACAAATCAGCAAGTTCTTTGGTAATATTGGATTTTTGGTAATCATATCAGTCAGTGCATTCAGCAGCCGTTTAACAGTATTTGAAGAAAAATAACTGTTCATTTTTCACCAAATTAAGATTAAACATGCTCTTATCAATAAAATGTTATATATATGACCTTCAAAATTCCTTGAAATTAAGGCACATAATATTTCACACATAGCAAAAAATTTATGTACTTAAAAATACTTAACAATCACAAAAGTTATACTTAGAACAGTTCTACATAGGCAATGTAATCAGTTTACAATTTTTAATACCATTATTATTACAGAAATAATAAATGAATGGCATAAACACATACTGTACATTGATACTGTGTAATGATATTTGGCATTCTCTTAGAGAATAGGTTCCTTCAAAACTTTATATTTCTGCATATTGTAGTAATAAGAAGTTATCAAACCAAACTAGTAATTGCACTTCTTTCCTAGAAGCACAACTCTATATATCTTATATATATAAATAAAAATAATTCCTAATTTCCTATCACTGGACTGATGGGATGAGGACATTATTAAATAATATGCTCATCTGAAGATGAATAATTATCAACTTCCTCATTATTAACTGGCAGTCTGATGTAAACAGACGGTCCCAAATTGTCTTATACATTCGGTTTAACATATTTAGTCTTGTATTTCGGGAATTACGTCACTGACTGGTACGATTTAGGTTCTTCAATATATTGGCATATACAAGCGTACAACTACTGTAGCGTTTGACAAAAATATCGTAACTGAAGATATTCATTTATTGCTGATCGTATGTTTGCAGCAATATGAGGCCACTGCCGTACGCGTGAAGAGTCTAATCGAAGAGAGTATATGGAAATTGTAACATAAGGGAGACCATTTTGTACCAAAATGTACCAGTACTCTTCAAAATGTACAAAAAGTCTCAATGGTGTACCTTGTACTAGAAGTTATGAAAATGTACCAAAATGGTACAAATGTACTCTGATTGGCAACACTGATGACGATGATGTCAAAGGAAATGTGTTACAAATAACAGTTTTAGAGCTAACTACTGTATGGTATTAATACAGTCGCGTTTCTTAGGGATAACTGAGGTATTATGTGCCTTTACTGTAAGCCTCTCGGTTTCCTTGCCTCCTGTTGTGGGATCGCATATTCAGAAATATTATAAAGATTCCAGCATGTAACATTTAACACTCAAGTTAAAAAGTGACTACTATTTGGAAGACCACTCTTTTTTTTTTTTTTTTATTAATTTACTATTGATAGGCCATCATTTTAGAAGACTTCATTTACAGTTTACCATAATATGCAAATTTGGATACTGTGTTGCTTAACCCTAAGCCCTATGGAACCCCACTGCTGAAGGTCATCCAGGAAGAAGATAAAACAACCTCTTTTCAGTTTCCTTTCTGTTATCCAGTTTGTTAACCAGTTATGTAATTTACTGGTAGTTTCCAAGTTCATTCTTCAGCCCGTTAATTTTTAATACATTACCAAATAACTTGGGGAAACTTAAGTAGCCTATAAGTCGTTATGAACACGAGATATTCAAGCAGATCAATGAGACATTATTACCCCTTTGGGGGCTGTTGGTTACCCATAATTAGTCTCAGGGATTCTACTGTAGGTGTGACATCCTTGTATCTCGCAATAATGGACTAAGCATTTCTCATACAACTAACCTGAAACTTCCTGATTTGTGCTTTTAAGTTTAAACTTTTCTACCTTTTCTGAAAACCGATGAAACATTTACCAGTTTTCAGTCCTGTGGCACCAACACTTGGTGAAGTGATTTCTCAACTTTTGAACGAGATGTTTCACAACATGTCCGCAACATATAGTTGCAACTACAACATTGGTGTAAATTTGTTTGGCCTTGAAGATTTATATATATACATATATATATATATATATATATATATATATATATATATATATATATATATATATATATATATATATATATATATATATATATATATATATATATATATATATATATATATATATATATATATATATATATATATATATATATATATATATATATATATATATTATTTATGTATATATATATATATATATATATATATATATATATTATTTATGTATATATATATATATATATATCTTATATTTCCCCGTCTGCCATGATTTAATTTCCACCTGTATTCATCCTGTGCTTCTATCTCAGTGATATAATGAGTAGCCATGACAGTTAATAATATTAAAAATAACTCACACACACTATGAATAATATATTCACCGGTTCGTGAGTATCTTTAATTAGAGGTCATATTTCACTCTCATGGTGTTCACAGTCGTAGTTTATGTTTATTTGTGACTTAGGTAAGCAGTGTGTGAAAAATGATGAAGGATAGGTAAAGGTGAACAGTGGGGAAAAATAATTATAACCAGTTGATCAATGAGGAGTTCGACTGGAATAGGGAAGGTTTGGAGTCAGTATTTCCAGTGTTTGGCCCTTGGCCATTGATGGATTGATGCTGCTACTGTGAGCTGGGCAATAGGAAGGATGTGGGTGGGAAGGCGGCTGGTGTGTCTGAACTGACTACTGAAATGTTTAACCTTAGATAGGTAATGTGGGGTCTCAGAGATCCCAGTCCCCGAAATTTAATTTTAAAAAATATGAGCATAAGGTCTACAGATTTGTCCATCTCATTACCTTCCTGCCTAGTGATGCTCTTCATGGGGATGATGGGGTCATAGCTGTACCTGGCTCTGATTTTGCTCTATAGAGCCATTGGATTAGTATGTCAGACCCCAGATTACCTATAATGTAACCTCAGTTGAGCCCTCTTGTGATTTTTTTATTTCAATTTGTTGTCTCTCTCCTTTTGTATACAGAAGGTCCCAACATCGGTCTACTGCAGACCACCCAAGGAATCATGATGTTACTTTTCAATTTTGCAAGATTTTATTTTAATATTTTTATACCAAAAATTTAACAATTTTTGTATAAACTTTAAAAAAATATATATATTTTTTCGATTAAACTTTATTTTTTCTGGCCCTATTTACAGATAAGGGGTTGAATTATTTGTGTATTGAAGCATTTTGAAATATCTCAAACGGAAGTATTTTTTTTCCCATGGGGTCTGTCAGACCCCACGTTACCCAATAAAGTAACAAAATCAAGATTACCATAAAAGGGTTAAGGCCTCAGGAGGTATAGGGGTGAGGTTAGTTACAGACTTAATATAGGCTATACGATTATATATTAGTGTTGTTGTCCCAGATGATTGGCTGAAGAGTGAGTCTGTAGATGTGTACAAGGGGAAGGATGATGCCCCGGAAAGAAGAAATTATAGGGTCATAAAACTTTTGAACAGAAAACGAAAGTAATGAAGAGAGTTCTAGAAAGTATGATTAGAGAAAGATTGAACACTGACTGGATGCAGTTTGGATTTTTGCCATGAAAAGGGGCCACTAGTCATATTCATTGTTCGACTGCTTAAGCAAAAAAAAAATAGGAAAGAAAAGGGATCTGTCCTTTGATTTTGTTGACGTCCAGAAGGCCTTTGACAGACTCCATAGGAAAGTGGTGAAATGGGTAATGAGAAAACTTGGGATCGACGAGTAGCCGGTTAGAGTAGTAATAGCTTGTATGTGGGTGCTCGCACTCAGGTAGGATTGAATGGACATTTGAATGATGAGTTTTCAGTGAATGTTGGTGTGCATCGATCTTGAGCCCATTGTTGTTTATCAAGGTGCCTGAAGCCCTTGCACATGACTTCAGAAATGGACTCCCATGGGAGATGTTGTATGTCAATGATTTGGCGTTGATAGCAGAGAATGAAAAGGGGACAGAGGAAAGACTTAGGAAGTGGAGAGGTGCTATGGGGCACATGGGCTTGAAAGTAAATGCAGATAAAACTAGAAAGCATTAAGAGAGTGCATACCTCAGCCAATACCATTGCTATTAAAAAGAATATGGATCCGTGAAGATGGGATCCGGATCCGGTTCCATCCCAAAATTTAACAAAATCTTTATTTGTCCATGGCCAACCCTTAGACAAAACTTCATTGAAATTCATGGAGGACTTTTGGAGATATTGCTTGGACAAACAGACAGGCAGAAAACATAGAATACATATCCTCCTCCCACTTCGATGACACAGGTAACAAAGGTGATGGTATCTAGGTTTAGTGGCAGTACTGTCAAATAAGCTGTGCGGATTGCCACAGGGGCGTGGGAAGTAATTCCATCTTGTGCACTGTTTGTGATAAGTGGCTGCATAAGAGGTGTAGAGGAATCAGTGGCTGACAGTGAGATAATGCTGATTTTATGTGTGCAGTCTGTCAGGGAGAGCATGTGGAAATTGTCAGGCATGAAGAGATTAATCATGCTGGCGAGTCTCTCATGTACATGGATGACTTTTATTATTTGGGAGACATACGTGCTGGAGGTAGAGTTGGAGCTAGCTCTGTGGCTGAAGTGAGGAGTGGTTGGAAAAAGTTCAGGGAGCTGTTGCTTCTCCTCACAGTGAGAGGGTTCTTCCTCAGTGCTAAGTGATCTTTGTGGCATGTGTTAAGAGTGTAATGGCTTATGGTAGTGAGACCTGGGCAGTTAAGGAGGAGGATGTTCCCAGGCTGAAACGTGCGGAAATGAGAGTGATTAGGTGGATGTGTAGTACGTCCTTGAATGCGAGACCTCGGGGGGCGGGGGGCTAGGTTTACGATGTAAGAGTTAAGATAAAGGATGGGACTGGAGTATATTGATATTGTGATGAGGAGAGGTAGATTGAGATGGTTTGGGCATGTGGAGATGACGGGAGGAAAGACAACTGAGTGGAGAAAGTGAGAAGTTTTGATGTTAGGGATACGGTTGTGAGAGTTGGACTGAAAATAGACATGGGATGAAGTCACTGAGTGTTACCTCAGGGATAAAGGACCAAGTAGGGAGGCTGCCAGAGATTGTGCAGCATGAAATGTCGCCATTAGGTGACCTTGGCCAACACGCAAGGATGTTGGAGCCTTTATCAGCGAAACGAAACGAAACGACCTTATTGAATTTTGGTTGAACATGAAAAACTTCTGAAATAGTGCTTAACAGTTCGAAACCAACTAGGGTCTTCTACCTGATAAGAGATAAAACCAGGCAGAAACTTTTGTATCTTCATCATATGACTATGTACATATGTGGGTAACGTCTTTCAGTTTAAGTGTTCATGGCACTTTCAAAACGCGACCTTAATGCAACATTGTCACGCAATATTCAGTGTTGTGCCTGAGAATGTAGCCGGAAATGAAATACAGTAGTTTTTGATTGTCATGTTATATGCATAACCATGCATGACAATTTAGCCGAAAGTGAAGTAGATTTTTAGAAGTTTAGTGATATTGGAATGAATTAGGAAAGAACTCGTCTCGTGTACTGGAGTGTGTACTTATGCCAACCTGGATACAGCTGATCACCATCCAGAGTCTTTAATGCCGCCATAACAAAAACAAACCAAAGAACAACTGCTGCTGCCACTGTCCTCTGCATTTGCATTCTAGTTTCTGGAAAAAATAAAAACGAACGTGAGGCACTAAAAGGATTAATGGTTTCACTACGAGGACTCTTATTATTATTATTATTATTATTATTATTATCATCATCATCATTATCATTATCATCCGGACCTCTTTTCCCACCCTAGGCCAGGGTGAGGAGTAGCAATGTCCAGACAGCCCAGATTTGCCCAATCCAATGGGCCACGCTTCCATTCACTCATCATTCAAGCCCCCGGAATCATGGCTCTATTGGATACTCCAAAACCATTCACCACGTTCTGTAGCTTCACATAAACGTATCCGATTGAGTTAATCCGGACGCTGCCACGTTAAAAAGGGGTGTCAAATCCCTGATCATGCACAACATTCATCCAGCCAGCTCGTTCTCTTGTCAGTTCCCTAGCCTCGCCGACTTCCAAACCTCTCTTCCTCACACATTCATACACTATATCTCTCCACCTCCTTGGCCTACCTCGCCTCCACTCTCCTTCAAATTCGCTTCAGCACTCTGTTGTTATCCATCTTCTCCACATGACCACTCTCTTCGATTCTGGTGTCCATAGCCTTCCTCACTCCACATCTTTCACGAATCACATTATTTCATATCCTATCCACCCTCTGTACTCCAAATACATTAGTCAGCAGTCCCATCTCCACTGCTTTTATTCTTGACTTTACATTTTCATGCCACACCATAGTCTCACATCCATATGTTAAAGTTGGCATTAACACTCCTTCATGCAAGCCTCGTGCACCTGCAACACTCAAGCCTCTGTTTCTTATTAAGGTCTTCATTGCACCAGCTACTTTTCTTACTTGTGTCGCTCAATTTTCAACTTCTTTTGCACCGTTTCCTCTCTTTTCAAGCACTGTACCCAGGTATTTGAACTCTCTCACCAATTCCAGTCTCTCTCCATTTACTGTAACATCGCACTGGGAGTCTCTTTCTCTCTCAGTAAACTTTACTCTTTTCTACATTTACTCCCAAGGCACGACGTTCACAGACCTCAGCAAAACTCTGCACTGGCCTACCAAGTTCTTGTCCGGTACTTGCAAGCAGTACTGCATCATCAGCATACAACGAATTTGAGATATTACATCCATCATCATTCATTACCAACGCCATCCCTCTCCCCATTACTCGAGTTTTTACTTCTCTCATCACCCCAACCATACTGAAAAACCATGAGGACATTATGTCAGGACTCTAAAATGTCTTAATACACAATAACTAGCAACATACATATATAGTCTAGAGGTTAGGTCAATGTCAAACCTAGGGGCCAAAATGAAATGACGTTAGCACCTCTCCAGAATGCCTCTCACCAGCAAAATAGCCCACGAACTGCACCTTGTGACCATACACACACATACACACACACAGGCTCTCCAACCCCCCCTCCGTCTCCCCGATCATCACGCTGATTTAGAGATGACGAGGTCACAGGACACCTTGCCAGTAGTTTAACAAAATATTAATACAAACAATCTTCCAATTTCTACGACGACGAAGCAAATACCAAGCCTATATTCACAGCTCATCTTACTCACTCATCTTCACTCAAGTTACTCATCGCTACCAGTGTGGGAAGTGGACGTCACCATACGTTGTTGCTGAGACGACGCCACGTCAATCAAGTCACCTCCTGCACCATCACTAACACCATTCCCACCATGGTAAAAATTAGTGAGTTACATAGTTACTTCATTTATACAATACGCAGTGATAGACAACACATTTTGCACAAACATATAAAAAGTGCTGTATAGTTACAACTTACATACATATACCTAATTCAATTATCTTCATAATTCAGTCATTAAATACTTGCACCATTAATAAATATTATACACTGTATATATTCATTCATTTACTATAGCATTTATTTGCTACCAACGAGTGTTACCATTTATACCTACGTAAAATACGTGTTTCATACATACAACTATACATTATTACATCTACAGAGTAATAAAGAATATAATTAAACCATCACAGTTACTCAGTGAGTGATTAAAAGAACTGTATTAAACATTTATTAATTGAAGTTACCTAGTGGAAACAGACAAATTAAGTTACAAGGAAAACTAGAAAAAAAATGGCCAACACAAATGACGTTAGCAAGAATGAACAACTCCACACAATCGTGAACACAAAAAATTCCACACAGTGCTGACACATATATTGCCCACGATAGGTACAAGTGAACAAGTCAGTGTATATAGCTAATACTGCATATATTGTATATATATTTTTTATATAAAATAACAAAATATGGGGCTATATAATATCATTTTCAGTAATATCTGTGCAATATAAATAAAACCTTAAAAACTGGTCCCAAGGGAATTAGTCAGCAATTATGCAACCTCGGACAACACCGAAAAAGCGTAGACAAACGAAGAAAAACAAACTATAGAAAATCAATACATACAAAAAATAGAAAGAAATACAGTACGATCACATAACAAACAAATGAAAATAGGTGTATTACTACAGATGCCGAAATACCACATAAACTCCTTCTATAAGTGAAACAAAAAGCAAATTAGTGTTCTCCACAAGCCAGTGGCATGGCACATTATCACTATCATCGACCGCAGCATGACCTGATTCGATGTCAGGACTGCAATTACTACAATTATGTAACGACAAACGATTGCATTATGTTACACTTGCTACAATTATGTACCTACAAACGATATGTAACAATTACAATACAATTATGTGACAATTCATACAGTGTTACTACAGTACAATTCTGTATTACCAGAATCATCACACAAGTTAGGTGAAATATTAGACATTACTAAAGGGATAACGTAGTACGTAATGTAATGACCTAGCAGTATTACCATTGCACAGTTATATGCGTATGTCTGTTATACATACACATTTTACACAAAATATGTCATACAACAACCAATTTAACTATATTGCATTTGTTCAATTATGTATACAACTTAGTTAAAATGTAAATGGATCAGTACAATATTATCATGAATATTATGTCTGTACAATACTATAATCAATATTATGTATTAAGAGTGAAGAAGAAGAATATTATGTATTAATAGATTAGCATATGTCAATGATGATTGCTGTCGGAGGACCGCTAGCTGCATGACCGAGCGATGTCAGGACTCTAAAATATCTTAATACATAATTGCTAGCAACATACATATATAGTCTAGAGGTTAGGTTATTGTCAAACCTAGAGACCAAAAGGAAATGACATTAGCACCTCTCCAGAATGCCTCTCGCAAGTAAAATAGCCCACGAACAGCGCCTCGTGACCATACACCACATACACACACACAGGCTTCTAGAACATTTCAACAACAGTGTAACACACGTGAGACGACCCCTGCTACACCAGAATGTAGGATCCTGAGATCAGAAGGAGACTGGCCATAGAACCGACAGGTAGTAGGGAGAAGGAGGCTACCAACATGGGCGAGAGAGAGAGAGAGAAAGGAGGTAGCTCGCGGGACTCTACTATATACTTCACTCGTGTGTGAGAGACTTTGTTAATATTTCCAAAACAAATAAAAATAGTTCCATACTAATCTTTACCTCTCATGTCATTGCATGACAATGGGAATTAAGATTATCTACTTACAAAACTACTCACTTATAACAACCGCTGATCCGCTAGTCTAATATATGTATAACTGATCTACAAAACACACTACAAGAAGCTACGAAGTTATTGTAAGAATTACACAACCTTGTCTCACGCCCACACCGATCGTGAACCATTCACTTAGATGCCAGTTAACCCTTACACATGCTTCACTACCATCATAAAAACTCTTTACGACACCTAGCAGCTTACTATCTGCACCGTACATGCGCAAAACTTTCCACAATCCTTCTCTGTCCACTTTGTCGTATGCTTTTTCCAGATCCATGAATGTCATAAACACCTTATGGTTCTTCTCACAAGTCTTCTCTGTTATCTGTCTCACTGAAAATATTTGATCCACACATCCTCTGCCACTCCTAAAGCCAACCTGTTCATCACTTACTAGGACTTATGATATCTCTCTTACCTTCTCTATAATAATTCTTCCATATACCTTCCCTACCACACTCAGTATACTTATGCCAAGAAAATTCTTGCACTCTATTTGCTCACCTATATTTTTGTACAGGGGTACAATCACAGCCTTTTTCCACTCTGCAGGCACAGTTTCACTCATCCATGCCTTCCTACATATCTCCAACAAGCACTTCATTTCACTCTCTCCACTACATATAAGCAGTTCTGCATACACCTCATCAACCCCAGCTGCTTTCCCATTTTTCAGCCACTTCACAGCACTCTTCACCTGTGCAAGTATCACATCTCCTGGTACTGCATTCCTTCTCTGCACTCCCCCCAAACTAATCACGTTTACAGCCGCTCAGCTGTGTCTATTCTCATTCATCAGACATTCAAAATATTCTTTCCATCTGGTCCTTACTTCATCCCCATGGGTTAATAATCTACCACCTACATCCATAACACAATCACATTTCTTTCAGCTTTCACTTCTACATTTCCGCACCTCTTTCCAGAATAACATCCTATTTTCAGAGTA